>NC_133531.1:106416273-106735504 GCF_048544455.1 Silene latifolia
ATAAAAGATGAGAATTATACCAACTAAGAGGAAAGGAACAAGCTTGGATAATAATGGAAGATGAATTTTTTCTTGTCTTCCAAATACAACCTAAAAGACTAAATGTAAACTATTGGAAATTGAAGAACTAGCATAAACTAGAGAATAATTAAACTATTATTGAAGAAAGATTGCAACTTTTTATTAAATGAAAATGAGAGAGGAAATATTAGGGTTCTACAATATTGAGAGAGAATAATAATCTAGTCTAATTCTAATCTAATTTCTAAGGTAGTATGGTATATTGTGACTAAGGTATAATCTTTTTATACTAGTCTAAATAATAATAATAATAATAATAATAATAATAATAATAATAATAATAATAATAATAATAATAATAATAATAATAATAATAATAATAATAATAATAATAACACTACTAAACATACGACATAAACCAACACCAAATATAACGAAACAAATGAAAACAACAAAAAGGGGAAAGGGGAAAACGACAAGACACAAAAACGCAGCTCCATGGGTCTCAGCCGGCTCACCGGCCGACGGTGTGTGACCGGCACAAAACCCGCTGTAACTTTGAGGTGAAATTGATAGGATTTAGAGCCGGTGAGGGTGTCGGCAGACGGTTGACTGTCTGAGAGCCCTTTGCTGAATTGTTGCGGATTGAGAGCCGGTGAGGCGGCAGCCAGTCGGCCGGCTCAGAGAACGATTCCGAGTTTCATGCTTGATGATGGTGTGGGCGATGGCGGCTGCGAGATGGGTTGCTGCTGATCGGAGCTCGGAGATGAGCGAGTTGAATTGGGGAGCAATGGTGATGGAAACTGGTGGTGTTGGTATGGTTAATGAATGGAGGTGAATTAATGGTGAGTGAAGGTTGGTGATGTGAGGCAGAGGAGCAGACGGAGTTGGGTTGGATTCGTGGTGGAGATTAATGGAGGTTGATGTGGTTGCTGCCATCGTGTACAGAGGACGAAAATGAATGAAAATGGTGGTGTATGGTGGATGTCGTGGCTTGATGGTGAAGGAGGTGTTCCGAGGTGAAGGGAGGAATAAATGGTGAGCATTGTCGATGCTTTGAATCGGGTTTCGGTTGCGAGTTGAAGAATGTGGTGTTGGCTGCTTGTTGCTTGTTGACACGGTTCCGATGTCGGGTTTTTAGACGGAGAAGATGGCAATGGTGACGGGTTAGTGTTGATGAATGGTGCGTGAATTGGGTTTATGGAATGATGGTGAAGTGTTTATTAAATGGAGGATTAAGGAGATGATATGGTTATGGTAAATAGAGGGAGCTTGGCTATTAAATGGAGATTTTGCCATTGTTATTAGAAAATGATGATTGGGGATTTGGAATTGCAGGAGGACGAAAAGGGAAGCAGGGGGTTTGTTTGGATTTGCAATTTGGGTGGGTTGATTGGTCAAGGTCAATGATTCACCTTGACTATGCTCTTCAATTACTCCCTTGCCTTTCCCATTTAACCGGTCTTCATTCTATCGGTTTCTATCTCGTTTTCCCTTCCTTTATTCGCGAACCTGACTCGGCTTATGACCTTCCTCACGAACTCGTACCTACAAGATCACATAGCGAATGTGAAACTCAAATTCCGACAAAAATATACATTTATTCGCGATAAATAGGATTAAATTATTAAATACAAATTAAACTAATAAATGAGCTATTTAACGATTAAGGCACACAAAATCGAGTCATAATAAGCTATAAATGAGGGGTAAAATATGACTAAAATGCTACTCATCAAATCTCCCCACACTTAAACCTTACTCGTCCTCGAGTAAGCTCATTAAATTAAACTAAGACCCGTAATATAAAATGACTAGATAAACTGATAATATCCGATGAAAGGCCATTAACGGGCCTTCCCCGTCCCTTCAACTCACAACGAGACACTTATGAGGTAAAGTGCCTCCTTGCAAGGCAAGTAGAGTCTTGCCAAAATGGCGATGCATCCAACATGTAAGCACATATGCAAGTAATAGAATGCATCTAACAAAAACTCACCCACTTTCCTCATCTAAGCGGGGTTTTGCTTCAAAATTGAAAGGTCTAGGTTAGGTGAAACCGTCTCAAAACCTCAACGAGGTGCCAACTCCCTGAACGTGGCACAAGCAACCCAAATATGTTCACACAAGCCAAAGAAACACATTCTAAGGCGGGGAAAAGGGGAAGCAAGGCTAGCCCTCCAAGAATGACATGACACGCGCAAGATTCAACCAAAAGAGACCCATGGCTAAGAGGACTTAGACCACCGACAACCTCACGGATTTCACTCGTCACTCATTTAAAGACCGGGTGTTTTTGAACAAAAAGTAGCCAAACACTCTCCTACTACGACTCGTGAGAACGTGTCCACAATCTAATAGGTAAAACAGTCCTATGTCCAAATGAGATGCAAAATGTAACAATGCGCAAGCCATGAAATAAGGGTTGTAATGGGGCTAAGGAGTAGGGCGGAACGGTATTGGTGCAAGCACCGTTTGGATATGTGGAGTTTAAATCAAGAATTATCGACACATCATATCCCTTTCCTTATTGCAACACCTGAGACACGTCTATGCCCTAACATAGCATGGATCACCAAAACTATGCAAAAATTGCATAAACCCAACTCAAATTGGAAAAATTTGAAAGTACTCCTCTTATTTCAACAACGTCTACACCCTAACAAAAACCCGGTTTCCCAAGTCATGCAAAAATTGTGTAAACCCGACTCATTTTGGAAAAACATCAATTTGCCCCTTTATTTAGCAACGACTCTTTCTACCCCGTTTAATGATGAGGAGGGGTGTTGCTTGCCTTTTTCTTCTTTTAACACAAATATATACAAAACAACCAACTCTTTTTTTTGAAATTTTCACAACTTTTTCACTTTTCTATTTTGTTTTTCATTTTTTTTTCAAAGCCTCTTAATTATATACAATGCCAAATGCATACTAAGTTCCGACCCAAGTGGATATGTATACTATCCAACACTATGACTCAAATCACCTCCTAAAACACTACTACAAAACTGACCAATTCTTGATCAAGGAAGGGTGGTTATGGGATGTAGCTATTTTAGTGAGTTTGCCAAATGAATAAGTTGAGGCTCAAAGGGGGTGAATCAAAAAGGGAGATAATGGAAGGGACAAAATAAGGCAATTTGGCTATGTGAGGTTCATATGCATGTGGAAACAAATTTTATTTCATAACTTGTGCACAAAAAAAAATGAAATGCAAATCATGGCCTAAGGACGGAATGACACACTTATGCGTCTAGACATAACACGTCTCGCAAGGAGACCTACTCACAATCCTAAGTGGGGGTCGGGTATGAATGCACCGACCCTAAGAGGCTGTAATCCTCACATTTGAGTAGTTAGGTCGAGGTCTAGGTCTAGCTTACGGTCCTCTCGGTCCCACAAGGCGGCCAAAACTTGGTGGACATGCCCTTTTTCCCATATGCTAACCATGTGACACGGGTGTGAGCCATGGGGAGGGGGAAGGCACGGTCAAGACATAAATCATCATTGGAGTATCATAATCCCTCCCTAGACCACATTTTTCGAAAACATGAATTCACAAACTCAATGCAAACGCAAATTAAGCACAAACAAATATATACAAGACATAATGCATGCGGAAATTAAACAAACATGAATTGAAACGTGCAACAAGTTTGACTAATCCTAGCAACACATCAACACCAACAATCCAAAAGTTCCCAAAGAGAACATCCAAGGCACAAAATTTCCCATCCTCCTTCAAATATGCAAGATATATAAAGAAAGAACGGTAAAGGAGTAAGAGATTAGAACGAGTTTACCAAGCGACTTCTAGTTCCTTTTTGCCTCAAATGGTCAATGCATATGCCAAAGGTTAGCCAAACATATATATACAATGCAATATTTTTGGAATTTTTGATTTTTTTTTTTCGATTTTTAGGCATTTTCTTAAATTTACAAGTATATAATAATATGAACAAATATAGACAATATTCACAAAGTGGATATTTCCCTCCCCACACTTGAAATTTACATTGTCCTTTATGGAACAAAGTATAGGGAGAGAATAGGAAAAATAAACAACATATTTTTGGTGGTTTTAGAATTTTTCGAAATTAAAGAACATGTTTTTGGATTTTTTTGAATATTTGAAAATAAATAACATGTTTTTGTAATATTAAAATATGATGCAAGCTATACTATATGAATGCAAAGAGAGCTAATTTAGATTAGCTTCTATTCGAATCATGTCACTAAATGCAAAATGCGGTAAAAACTTAATTAAAGAGGAGGAGAATATATACATTGCGGTGGTTCTTAAGTAACTCCACCAAACCTCTTCATTCAAGGACTTCATTCAACCGGGATCAATATCCCGAGATCCCATCAACCTTCTACCTTCAATACAAGGATCAACAACACATGAACCCTTGTTCTTCATCATCAAAGCATGCAACTTACCCATGGCATCTTGAACTTCTTGCCATTTTCGGTTCATTTCTTCTTCATGCTTTTCCTTAGTCTCTTTGTCAATACTAGGGTCCCATACCCTCTTTCCTTTCGATCTCTTCCTCCATCTCTTTGGCTTCTTCTTCTCAATTCCCAATTTTGATTTTGGAGGGGCATTGGTGCTAGAATCGAACTCGGTTTCCCAAGTCTTGCCCTTTTCCCCACACTTATCTTTAGCATTCACTTCTTCTTCAAGGAACTTATCCGGTGGCTCATCATCAACTTTTGGCTCACAAGAAATCAAGAATTCCATGTTCTCATCTTCTTCATTCTCATGGAGTTCTAAAGTTTCCACGGCAAACATGTTTTGAACCACGGTTTTCTTTGAAGCATGTGGTAGCTTGAACTCAACTTTTTCCTTCCCGAATTTGAATGACAATCGTCCCTCTTTGACGTCTATGACGGCTCCTCCCGTGGCCAAGAATGGCCTACCAAGAATGATACGAGAGCGTCGTCCCATAGGGATGTCCAATACAACAAAATCGGTAGGAATTGAAAGCTTACCAATTTGAACCATGATATCCTTGAGAATCCCATTTGGAGATTTGATTGTCCCGTCGGCAAGCTTGATTGTAATGGAAGTGCGGGCTAAGTTTGAAATATTCAACCTCTTCACAAGGGCAAGTGGTATGACACTCACACTTGCCCCTAAGTCACACAAAGCACTATCCACCTTTTGGTCACCCACGGTACATGGAATTGAGAAACTCCCGGGGTCATCAAGTTTGAAGAGGATTTCTTTAGACTTGACCACATTGCACTCTTCACTTGAGGCATCAAGCTCATGTCTACTAATGTCCACTCTTCTAGAAATGATTTATTCTTGCTTGGCCAAAGAGTGTTCTTCTATCATCACCATCTCTTCTTCTTCCGGGTTCTTCTTAACTTCTACCACCACATTTGGTGCTTCCACAATTTCTTCAAGCACGAATTCTTCACTCATAGTGGTTAGTGTAGTCATAACCATCTCTCCCTTATCCGGGTCGACTTCAACATCCAAGCTTGTACCATGAATTGTCATTATTTGCTCAAGCACATAGTCTTCTATGCTCTCTTTTTCGGGCTCATGGTCAACTTCTTGGAATGTTTCCATAGCCATGGAAAAGGGACTAGTGTAAGATAACTCCTCTTGACTTGGCAAATCAAATGACTCTTCTTTTTCCTCTTCAACTCCAACCATGATAGCATTAACTTCTTTTGCCTTCATAGGGTCTCTTGGATTTTGCCCTTGTCTTAGAAATACACCCGGTGGTTTTTGAGAACTCATGAGAGCTTGGGCAGCCACTTTAGCTTCAAGACTCTTGATTTGTTGTTGGGTATTACTTGCCAAATCCCCTATCAACTTCACTAAGTTGTCATATTTATCATCTCCCATGGTGTTACTTGCTTGGGGTGGTGGCTCTTGGTTGAAAGGTTGGTTGGAAATTGGAGGAGGAAAGCCATATCCTTGATCTCTAAAGTTGGAATTTTGGTTGTTCCCTTGGTACCCTTGATTGAACCCTTGGTTTTGCCCTTGGTTGTACCTTTGATTATTGTTGTATCCTTGGTTGAACCCATTGTTGTTGTTCCATTGATTGAATCCTTGACCAAACCCTTGGTTGGCTTGGTTTCCTTGGTAAAAGTTTTGATTACCTTGGTTCCCTTGGTTACACCCATAATCTTGGTATACGTGAGATTGGTTGGAAAAGTTTTGGTTGGATCCTTGGTTGTTGTTGAATAAGTACCTAGGTGGACGGTTGGAGAAATTGTTAAATGCTTGGAAAGCATTCACCTCTTGCACAATGTTCCCATCAAAGTTGTTGTAATGGTTATTTGCACATACTTCATAAGTGTGATCCATACCTCCACATGACTCACAAGTTGATCTTTGCATCACTTCTTCCATGGTTGGTCCATGAGATGTGGTAGTTTGGCTCACTTGGTTCACTTGCTTCTTCTTACTCAACTCTTCAAGCTTCTTGGTTAGCATATCAAGCTTAGCATTGGTCTCCACATTCACTAAGAATTCGGGAGGGTGATTACTTCTTCTAAATACATTCACTCTTGTGCCATAGTTTGCCTCGGAGTCCACCATTTTCTTGATTAGAGTAGTGCCTTCTTCATCATTCAAGTGATCAAATCCTACCCCCGCGGAGGCATTTACCATCTCCTTAATCCTCGGTAGCAAAGTTTGAAAGAATGTTTGAGTGATGTACCATTCCGGGATTCCATGATGGGGACAACTTGCTATTAAGTCTTGATATCGGTCCCAAGCTTCACCTAAAGACTCCCCGTCTTCTTGTTGAAATGTATGAATCTCTTTACGGAGTATTACGGTCTTTGATGACGGGTAATATTTGGCCATGAATGCTTTAGCCAAGGCATCCCATGTCGTGAAGGTATCCGGGGGGTGAATGTTCAACCACCGGTCCGCCTTGCCCGTCAATGAAAACGGAAACAACATCATTCTCATGGTGTCCTCAGACACCCCATTCTTTTTCATCATTGAAACCTTCCTCTTAAACTTCCGGAGGTGAGCATGGGCATCCTCTTCAATATGCCCCCCGAACAAATCCTTCTCAATCAACCCGACTTGGGCGGGATGCATCTCAAAGTTGTTGGGAGCCAAGGCGCCAAAATTAATTGGGTCACAAGCATCATTGTGGTTAGGACGGTTATGGTCACGTAAAGCCATTGGTGGTGGTGGATTTGGTATATGAGGGGGTGGTGTTTGAGGTGGAGTATTTGGGAGTTGAAAATTGTAGAAAGGATTTTCTAGGAGGTGATCAATGGCGTTGTTTGGTTGTTGTTGTGTTCTGCTTTCAAAGAGAGGTTGGGTTGGTGAATTTGCTTGGTTTATGGTTGCTTGAGAAGAGGTTATAACCCTTGCAATGGTCCTATTCATTAAGGCTCTAAAAAGCCTTTCGGGATCGGAGTCAAAGAGCAAAGCTTTGTGGTTCCTCCTAGGCATACAACTTGACAAACCGTAAGACTCCTAGTGCTTTTACACACTAGGGTAAGGCAAAAATCACACACACTCTACAAGAAGCACACAAACTACACAAACTACACAAACAACAAGTAAAGACTAAAGCTAGAAACTTCAACTAACTAAGCATAACCTAACGCCATCCCCGGCAACGACGCCATTTTGATGTAAGGTATTTGTCGTCACTTCCCAATCAAAAATATAATTTATAAACCCAATTAAACGTAGTATTTATTCGGGTGTCGAACACAAAGATGGCGGGGGTGTATACTTAGTCCGTTTAAATCCTATTTTAGTCAAACAAAAGTAAGAGGTTGATTAAACTGTAAACTAAGATGCAATAAGGTATAAAATTTAAACTAAATGAAATTGTTTTTTTAATTAATAAGGGGAGGCTAAGGTCTTTGGGTTCACAAAGGGCAATTAGGGGGAGAAACAAGGTCTAACAAGAGAAGGGTAACAATAGTGGTCAAGGGTTTAAGACTAATTTCTTAGTCACCATAAGCTCCTCAATAAGTTGTCACTTGATCGAGATGAACTAGCTACAAATAAAGCATAAAGACTACCCAATAGCATGAGCTCCAAGACGGATCGAATGCATCAAAGAGATGTTCTAACTTTCATTAAAACTCATTGATAAACACTTCTAAAACAATCTAATAGCACAATGCACCAAGGTAAGCCAAACATGTTAATGAAATGTCCAATTTTCATTGAGGCATTTCCACAAACACTTCAAATGCATTAAGAGTAGAAACCACATAATCACCCAATTCAAAGGGTTAACAACCCAAATTCATCCCCTTAATTACCCAAATTCCCCCTAGACCCTAGATTAGACTACTCACACATGTTCATGGGTGAGAATTCAACAATAAATTGCAACAAAACACAAGTAAACATTGTAAACATGATAAAAATTACTACTTTAGATGAATAATGATTAAACAACATAAGAAATATAAACAAATTGAAGTAAATGTAAATAAAAGATGAGAATTATACCAACTAAGAGGAAAGGAACAAGCTTGGATAATAATGGAAGATGAATTTCTTCTTGTCTTCCAAATACAACCCAAAAGGCTAAATGTAAACTATTGGAAATTGAAGAACTAGCATAAACTAGAGAATAATTAAACTATTATTGAAGAAAGATTGCAACTTTTTATTAAATGAAAATAAGAGAGGAAATATTAGGGTTCTACAATATTGAGAGAGAATAATAATCTAGTCTAATTCTAATCTAATTTCTAAGGTAGTATGGTATATTGTGACTAAGGTATAATATTTTTATACTAGTCTAAATAATAATAATAATAATAATAATAATAATAATAATAACACTACTAAACATACGACATAAACCAACACCAAATATAACGAAACAAATGAAAACAACAAAAAGGGGAAAGAGGAAAACGACAAGACACAAAAACGCAGCTCCATGGGTCTCAGCCGGCTCACCGGCCGACGGTGTGTGACCGGCACAAAACCCGCTGTAACTTTGAGGTGAAATTGATAGGATTTAGAGCCGGTGAGGGTGTCGGCAGATGGTTGACCGTCTGAGAGCCCTTTGCTGAATTGTTGCGGATTGAGAGCCGGTGAGGCAGCAGCCGGTCGGCCGGCTCAGTGAACGATTCCGAGTTTCATGCTTGATGATGGTGCGGGTGATGGCGGCTGCGAGATGGGTTGCTGCTGATCGGAGCTCGGAGATGAGCGAGTTGAATTGTGGAGCAATGGTGATGGAAACTGGTGGTGTTGGTATGGTTAATGAATAGAGGTGAATTAATGGTGAGTGAAGATTGGTGATGTGAGGCAGATGAGCAGACGGAGTTGGGTTGGAGTCGTGGTGGAGATTAATGGAGGTTGATGTGGTTGCTGCCATCGTGTACAGACTACAGAGGACGGAAATGAATGAAAATGGTGGTGTATGGTGGATGTCGTGGCTTGATGGTGAAGGAGGTGTTCCGAGGTGAAGGGAGGAATAAATGGTGAGCATTGTCAATGCTTTGAATCGGGTTCCAGTTGCGAGTTGAAGAACGTGGTGTTGGCTGCTTGTTGTTTGTTGACACGGTTCCGATGTCGGGTTTTTAGACGAAGAAGATGGCAATGGTGACGGGTTAGTGTTGATGAATGGTGCGTGAATTGGGTTTATGGAATGATGGTGAAGTGTTTATTAAATGGAGGATTAAGGAGATGATATGGTTATGGTAAATAGAGGGAGCTTGGCTATTAAATGGAGATTTTGCCATTGTTATTAGAAAATGATGATTGGGGATTTGGAATTGCAGGAGGACGAAAAGGGAAGCAGCGGGTTTGTTTGGATTTGCAATTTGGGTGGGTTGATTGGTCAAGGTCAATGATTCACCTTGACTATGCTCTTCAATTACTCCCTTGCCTTTCCCATTTAACCGGTCTTCATTCTATCGGTTTCTGTCTCGTTTTCCCTTCCTTTATTCGCGAACCCGACTCGGCTTATGACCTTCCTCACGAACTCGTATCTACAAGATCACATAGCGAATGTGAAACCCAAATTCCGACAAAAATATACATTTATTCGCGATAAATAGGATTAAATTATTAAATACAAATTAAACTAATAAATGAGCTATTTAACGATTAAGGCACACAAAATCGAGTCGGAATAAGCTATAAATGAGGGGTAAAATATGACTAAAATGCTACTCATCAATCCCTTGCCATTTTTAACATTATTTAAATCGATTGTGATTACGTCTTAACTTAAGACCGTCTCAAATAAGAATTTGTTTACTTTTTTAGGTTAGTACTCATGTTAAACAACGTTGATTAGTTCACTTTGGATTTTTTTACTATGTGTTGATGTAATACTAAAATTGGAGAGACGATCTCTCACAAGTTTAGATCCTTTGTATGTTGACCATGGGTTCGTGACACTTTTATTGTCGATTGTGATCCAAAATTATTCTTTAATTTCGTACCTGTTTATATAATAAGAGTGCTCATCTTATTATTATTCGTTATCAGTACCTATTTTATTGCTATATTACCATTTTTTTCATTAGACTGTAAAATAGTCTACCAATAAGTTTATTGAGAGATTGTCTCTCTAAAGACTTACTCGATGTAGAATGTTCATTATACAAGTACCCCCTTCATCCCGTTTTTATTATCCTCTTTTCTATTTTGGGAAGATTTAAGGAAAAGTGGTGATTACCAACTTCACCCCTTAAATGAAAGAAGAATTTAGGTCCTAACTTATATACGTGGATACAATATAGCAAATGTCTATATCAAGAACTCGGACAAACCTTATCTCGCATACTGGTATATATCTTCCCTGTACAATCATCGACAACTTAATGAGACAGTGTATACTGTAGAGTGATTACCATTTACCAGCCAGAAGGGTTTGCAAATTCCATATAGGATAAGGATATGGTGACGACACAATTTACCTACAATCATAGATTCATAGTGTACGAGTTTTCTTTCTTTCAAAATTTTAATATCAAGTTATATTGAATATAGATTGTAATCCTAAGTATGTAAATTGACTGATATAGAATGATCGTACTAAGGTACTTGATAGAATATTAATCTAATGAGTTATTTAAGAATAATTTCTGCATAGATAATCAAGGTAAATCCATACCTTTATTTAGTTTTGATGCATTCTTATAAACGCTTTTCTATAATCAAATGTTTATTATTCCCGTGCATTTTTGCACGGGTTACACACTAGTTTATATAATAGCATTAATTTACAATAGCTTAAAGTTAGATTTTAAAAAAATACATCATACTTTATTATTAAGAAAATGAAATCATCTCGATTGAAAATCAACTCATTCTTTCGGGGAAGGTAATTATAAAATCGACTGAAAATACATCAAATAAAGATTATAAAAGAAGAGAAAGAAATTACTTCATAAAATGATGAATAATTATGACTGATGAGCTGGGGAATGACGAGATGAGAATGAAAAAGACGATAGAGATTAATAGATTAGTAGGCGAGATGAGAATTAGGGTTTAGGTTTGTTAGTCTATGTAATTGTGTCTACTTCCTGGCATAAGGTTACATTATTATTATTATTATTATTATTATTATTATTATTATTATTATTATTATTATTATTATTATTATGTGTGTCGTGGTTTATTTTTAAGTTTTTCATCTTACTTTAATTTTTTTAAAATTCAGATCAGATTTGGATATCCGGATTTCAAAATTTCTCAATCCACATCCTATCTAGTTTAATTGAAAAAAATCGGATCGGATATCCAATTTAACTGGTATCCACATATTCGATTTTTTAATTCGGATTTCGGGTCGGATTCGGATAAAAAATTCTTATCAGATAATTAGGTAGTTTCCTAGCACCTTCCTATATGAACTACCTTACTAGTATAAATAGATGACTCATGCCTTACATTGACCTTTATTCACTCATAATTTCATAAGCACACAATCTACACCATTTAAAAAGAGCCAAGTTACTCAACTGTAGCAATGAATAGTAGGAAAGCAAGTGACCCTCCTACCGTTGGATCCTCCTTAAAGATCTCCTCCCTCCATTTCTCCTTTAACTCACAGCCACAACCTAACCTCTTTCCCCTGCCATTTCACTTTACTGCTTATTCTCATCCGTCTTTGGTTTCTCGCACACCAGTCGACCTCCCTCAGCAAAACCTAGGTATTTACTTCTAATACCAATTTAATTCTTTGTTGATTATTTTAGATTTATTGCGTTCTTTCTTATCAAAGGTTCGATTTCTGTTGATTATGATCGAATGTGTTAATATAGATTATTAGTTTTGCCTCGGGTTAGGTTGCGTCTATTTGATTCACCAAAATTTCGGATGTTTGTAAAGGTGCAAGTGAGTTTTGCCCACCGTTTGATTCTGCTGAATGATGTTTAATTTGTTTGTTTCTTTGATTGTGTGCTCAGTGAATCTGGGTTCTTCCTGTGAGGTTGCGGTGGCTTAACAGTTGTTGGTGAGTTCTTTTTTTTAATCGGATTATTACTTTAATGGAGTGACTTTGGTTGAATTGCGCGTGGTCGCTGTAGAGGCGGTTTCTAATTATTTATCTGTTGTTGTGGATGGTTGAATTGAGCAAGAGTAATCAGTTAAGGAGGAATCGTCGTCTGTTGATGTTTGTGACAACGATAATGATGACACAGAGAGTAAGGAGTTGCTCCTATGGATTCCAAGAGGGTATACTTTCTTATAGTTTTTGAAGTAGCTGTTGTTTTGATATTTCTTTTCTTTCTCCTTAACCATTTTGCTACTCATGTCTACAACTTGCTTTTCTACACTTTAACTACAGTATGTGATTATTAATTAGGTTGTGAAGAAAGGGGTTGGGTTTGAGATTTGTGATGCTTTGGCAACGAGGTCTTTAAAGGGAAATTGGTCAACATTTTTGGTTGGTGAAATGTGAGTTTCATTCTAGCTTTTGATAATCTTACACACGGTGATTATTTTATCAAATTGGCTCTGAATGGATGCTCAGTTTTAACTTAATAATTTTAAACGCAGTTTTGTTCTATGTGGTATGATGATGATTAAGGAGCTTATAATTCGAGTATATGCTTTTTTTTCTCGTGTCAAACTGAAAGGTTCATGAAACGTAACTTAAAAACAGACCCATCCTGCAATATATGGAAGACTTGACTACATTTAAAATAAGTTATCTAGCTTTGAACATAAGATTTAACGCAATAATCATAAATCAGTTATTGATCGTATAATACAATCATTTCAGTTGGTCCCCGTAATCCAAGTAGTGTTAGAAAATGATGCAACCTCTCAGTTGTTGCTGTTATTTTCTGGAGCATGTCAGGTTAAATTGTCGCTGCCCTGATCTTAGTTGGGTTGTTCATTCTACATTGCCTTTCCATCTTGCTGCCTTTCATTCCCTGCAATTCATCCTCACCCTACTTCACCTTCAAAACCCTCCTCTCACTCCGCCGCGCATTCAATCGTTGCTTCACTTTTCTTCAGTTCCAATCACCTATTGTGTATCATCTTTCTCACTCAAAAATGGTTAATTTACTACCACCATCTTCATCAATCTTCACCTCAGTTTAATTTTCTGGGTTTTTGGGGTTTCTCATATACTAATCACAATATTCTTGATTTTTACTCCTTTTTTGTGAATATCTATTTGATTATTAGATATTGCAAGATGACATTGATCTTCAGTTTTTCATTTTTCCTCTTTGTTTATATAATAGGTATATCTTATTTTTATTCTTAATAATTGAGTTGTTAATGTTTTAATGCTTTGTTTATATTTTACATTAGCTCAATGCTATGGCGCGGTCCCTGATTTGAGATGATAATCTCAATTTTAGTCGTATAAATCTTGTTGGGTTGTGGTGAGTGTTCTGGTTTATCCCTTTCTATCTCCTTTTTTTTCCTTGTGGCCATTTAAGTACCCTGTTGAATTTGTTCTTTTGGTGGTGGCCGTTTCATGTTTTGTTTGTTCATTAGCTTATATCTCTTGCGTTTTTTAGTGTCTTTTCAATTTATTTTGTTTAGCTTCGTTGTCCTGTGCAAATCTTATTGGTTACATATTTATAAAGTATAGTATTGCTACGCTTGATTATCTTGTAGAAGTTTGTTTACATTCATCTACAAAAAAACGGTTATCATTACATTTTTCCTTTGGGAACTTATTATCATGGGTCCGACTTTTTTCCTGCAACGTGTATTGTGTTTGCTGCATTTATTTCATGTCAGTTCTTGTTTTTGGGTGCTAGATCGGCCTCTGTTATTCTCCACATTTAGATGTGATCCTTAAGCTACTTGATCACTATGAGTTAATGAAATAAGTTTTAAAGGTTGTTTTTACCTCAAAGGGGCAATGGCCTGGTCTTTCTCGCTATGAGTTAATAGGATTATAGTTTCAATGAAATCTATTCACGACCACGAGTTAAGGGAACCCGAGATTTATATGGTATCCCTAAATTGTCGCTGCCCTGGTCTTAGTTGGGTTGTTCATTGTTCACCGTTATTGTTATGGTATTGTAATGATTTTTTTTTGTTGGAAAATAGTTTTTCCTTGTACTGGTGCGATTCGTTCTCCCGTTGTTTTGGGATTCCTTAATCTGCCGATTTCATTGTGTACGTTTAGGGTTTACGAGCAGCCTTGTCTTTCAATGTATATCTTCTAATTGCATTCCTTTCATTTATCATTCCTTTAATCTCCATCAGTTTATTTTTGAGATCTTGAACTACCAGGATGCTACTAACTGGGGCTGAGATCTTGAATGTGGGCCAGCCCTGCAGTTTATTTTTGGCCCCCTCTTAAAGGTTATTAGCGGTTCTAGCAACAGCTTTTTTGATGTTTTTAACGATGCTTATTGTGCTCCATAACCAATGTGATTGTTGTAATCGTTGGAAATTTTCAGGGTCACGACTTTAGTAGGCCAATTTTCAAGCTACCTTTCCTTGAAGGTGCTTTGCGCTTGCCATCCCGGTCTATTGGTTCAGCATAACTGCTTTCTGACCTATTAATGTTTGCTATTGTCCAGGTCTCTCATTCCTGGTGCTGTTATTTTCTGAAGCAGGGCTTATAGCCGTGGTCCCGCTGTTAGAGCTATATGCAATTTCCCCTAGAAGATTGGCGAAGGTTACTAGCATTGTGATTTCGTACTTCCTAGGGTTGTAGTTGTATCCATAGACCTGAGCTGGAGTTGCTTTTTATACTCCTGACAGGTTAAAGGTGCTATTGTTGGAAAATGGTTTATTTTGGCACTTTGTGCGATTTGGTCTTGTAGATTTTGGGTAATCTAATTCGACGTTTTCGCTGTTTTCGTATAGGATTTACAAAAAGCCTCGACTTTGAAAGTTTCTCTACTGATTACGTTCTGGTTTGCTATGAACTATGAGGTGCGTGTTTATTTGTCCATTTCAACCCATTGCTCGTGTTGAATTGTTCGTTTGGTTACTTGATTACGTGGTCGGATATCATTTTGTAACTACTTTTTTTAATGTGCTTAGAGTACTGTCGGGTTAGACCTTGGGTTTTGGCAGACCACCTGCAATATGTTATGTAATCTGAGTTATTGGTGACATTGTAGTGGTTGGAGTGTTTGCGGGGGCTGAGATGATTGAATCTCTTCAAAGGTATTTACTGATCTTCTTATAAGCGATTCTGCATTCCATTCATCGTTTTCGTTTAGGTTTTGGAGTTTCTAATTATGTGATGATTTTGGACCATTATTGATTTATTTCCACCAATATATTATTACTCAATCAATCAATATTAGGTTTAGTTTGCTGATTCTTTAATTTTTTTCCATCAGGTCTTCGTCGGCTGGTATTCAAATTTTTGGGCGTTCAATTACAAGCCTTGCATTCCACCTTCTGCATAAATTTTCTCTTTGTATGTGCTGCTCATATTATTGTATTCTTGTTTTTTTAAGGTGCCTATGATTAAGAATATCTCCTACCAGAGGTTTTACTCTTTACTTATATAGTGTGGCTTTTATTTAGGATTCACCAGAGTATTCCGAGCATGCTGTTTGACCTTGTTGATTTTTTTATTTAATTTTGTTATGGTGTAAGTTCCTTATGTGACTTGCTTGTTTAATACGTAGTTGTGGTTTATTTTCCAGATCATTCCCACTACATGCTGTTTGATCTATTTGCCTTTTTGAGCTCTTATATTTGCGGATTTTAAAACGATCTTTTCAGATTGTATCCTGAGGTTTTGAAAACGATTTGTTGAGATTGTATTGTGGGGTTTTTTAAAAACGATTTATACACAGTGTATCCTTGCTTTTTTAAAACGATTTATTCATATTGTATTATGGGATTTTATCTATACCCTTTAAAAATAGAGGTATGCGAGTACTTAGCTCTTATGAATCGTCCATTCATCTCCTTTCTCAGCCGTTGATCCTACCTTTGCATCGCTGCCTCCACACGCTCACAGCTTTCTCTATCACTTTCATCCACTCATTTCCGTCTCCCTCCTCACTTTGCAGCGTTCTCACCCACTCATTTCCATCTCACTCTCAGAAACCCGTAGGAAACCTAGCAACTCTGAATCTCCTCGAATGTGAACGGTTATGTGGCCCATTTTAAGTTGTTGTTTCCATTTTTTGCTATTATTGTTGTTATTATTACCACTAATGAAGATCTTGGTTTTGTTGTTAGTTATACCCGTTACAAGTTTTTGTTACTGTTGTTGTTATTATTGATATTTTCTGAAGATCTCATTGTTTTTTTAATTAGTTGTGCTTCTAACTAATACTATTATTTATACTGAATATTTTAATCTTTTCGTCTTTGGGTTAGGATTTCTGATGCAGGATTTCCTTGAAGGTGGCATATCCTTTTTCTAGGCGGTTTTGGCTTCCATTTATTCAAGGTTTGTTTCATGAGGACCTCATTTCATTGGTAAGTTAATTAGTTTTGTTCATTGTTAGAGACAATTGTAGGTCTGAAAATGGTAGGATTTGAGGCAAACCTTGACCTCCTCTCAATTAGCACATTCGTAGAGCCGGTTAGCTAAATTAATTACGATTCTAAGCTTTATCAAACCTTGAGTATTATCATTAGATTAACTAAGACACGTTGGATCATGTCTAGGAAATCTCATTTAATTATAGAAGCTGATATCTGTGACTGTTGTGAGCATAATTAATTAAGATTATATACTAAAGCAACTGAGAGTTCCAGGTGGTTGAGATTTATTTTATCTCTTTATTCTATATTTATATAATCCATTACTTGACGAGGTAGTTCATCATCTTCATATGTGATGAGGTACTTGTATAGCCCATAAGTATAGCTCATAACTTACCTGAAAAAGAGACGTAACTGATTGTGGAGACGGCTCAAGATCGAGCGCATCTTTGATATGGGAATCTGCGAGTGGCCTATTAAGCTGTTAGAAGCTAACTTAATGACCAGAAGTACATATGGAGAAGGCAGTATTTGTGTTTGAGAAACTGGCAGCCTGTAACACCTTTACTATTCCGTTAATATGCCAGTCAACTCTCCTTCTCCATCTTCCTTCTGTTGTTTATGTACTTGTCAAGCGTGTTTTCTTTTATTCCTGATTCTCCATTTACCATCTTCACATGTATAAGATAGTTTTTGTACAATAAGAGTTATTTATCCTTCATTATCTTGTATGGCATATCTCTTAGATGCACATATGAATCATGCGATACTAGCTTATATGTGAGATGAAGCATATGGATCAACTCCCCTTCTCCACCTTCCTTCGGTATTGATGGATAAAGTGTGCCAATAGAATTTGTAAATAAATATGGATTATTTTGGAGTGACTTAAGCTGGAATATTAGTAATTTAGGAGCTGGGAAGACTGGGTAGGCACTGCTTGTAGAATTTTAGTGATTGAGGTTGGTTTGTGATGGGGAACTGAATTCAGATGTTATAGAATTTAGATTCCTCTTTCTTTGGAAACATTAATAATGGGAGGGCGGTTGGTGTTTATGTTATTGAGTTATTGGGGGCTTATCGCTTCAATCTCTTAGTATCGTAACAAAAAAACCTGAGTTCTGATTTGTCGCATTAATTTTAGAGATTGTTGTTTAATTGTAATATGGGGTAGCGTGAAAATGCTGGAGGCCAGCTCCAAGTGAGGAGGAGAGGGAGAGCGTATGTATGTGCGTGGTTTTGTTGAGATTGAGGGGCATGGAGGTGGATAGATGGTTGGGGTTAGGGAGAGGAATGGTAGAGGAGAGAGGTAGTCTATGCTTGATTTTGTTTAGATTGAAGGACGAGGGAGGTAGGGTGGTAGAGGAAGGGAGAGATAGTCACTCCTTACAAATTATCAGTCAAGTTGGAGGGAGTAGTTTTATACGATATAGGACTTTAGTTAATGCTATCTATGATTTTATACAATTTAATCACATATAGGAATTTATTTTAAATGGATTCCAGAGGAGTGCAGAACTATTTCTCTCTTACCATTCACAAATTTGTATATGTGAACCTCCAGTATTAGTTCAGTGCATTTTGGTGGTTGCTATTTTTTGGGATCATCATTTGGGCTATGTATTGATGGTTAAAGCTGCTACAATGAGTTTTATTAATATGTATGGCTTATTTTGGAGTTACTTTGGCTGGAGTATTAGTAATTGGGGAGGTGAGTAGATTGGGTACGCCACTGCTTTATTTTTTAAATAGATAGTCTCTCCTTTATTTGGTCGAGGTTGGAGGAAGGGGTAGGGGTAGTCTATGCTTGCATTTTGTTTAGATGGAGGTACGGGGGATGAAAGGGGGTAGATAATGGGAGAAGAAGTATTTGCTTGATTATATTCATATTGAGAGGGGTGGGGGCGAGGAGAGGAAGAGAGGGTCGGGAGGAAGAAAGGAAAAGTTCATGTGTTTGATTTTGTTAAGAGAGAGAGAGAGAGAGAGAGAGAGAGAGAGAGAGAGAGAGAGAGAGAGAGAGAGAGAGAGAGAGGTTTTTTTTCATTGTATTAGGGAGAGAGGAACAAGGGGAGTGTCAGATTCTATTGAGATTGGGAGGCGAGGGCGGATGGGGGAATAGAGGGAGGGGGAGTTAGTTTCTGCGTACTTGGCTTAGTCCAGATTCGTTCTAACCATAGTTAAAAGTATGAGCTTCAGGCATACTCGGGCCATTGTAAAGCCATAGTTAAACGACCAATGTAATAGGGCAGGGTTGAGATGCAACATTGGTCTTATATGCAAGAGACGTTAGGTCTGTTTAGGGATGAGATGGAAAAGTTTTATGCAGTACTTTCACTTTGATTGTTTTGTCTCGGGCTTGTGGTAAAATTGATTGTTTCTTTTTTCAAATAGTTCTAAAACACTATATGCAAAAGTGTTGTTTGAAAAGCCTTCAGCCTGGAAACAGTGCCATGCCTGAGTAGCTATGATAGAATCAAATCTTTTATTCCTAAGTGGTTACGATAGCATTGATTTGAATCTATTGTATAGATATATTTTATATGTTGGTAATCCTACCTATTATTTTATTGAATCTGATCTATTATTTATTGTTAACTCTCTTAAGTACACATTGCAGTATTGCACGACCTGGCTTCGAAATCTTATCAACATGGTCAAATTGGTTATGGCAAGAGACATACTATTATTTTTCAGACCTTTCAGAATTGTCAAACATGTTACTTGTCCAACGTATTGCATCATGAACCTGGTATATGTTAACATTAGTTGAATGTTGCTCGCAGGCAGGGTTTAAAATCGCTGTGTCGGTTGCTTTTGCAATCGCAGTAACGGATTTTCGTAATCGTAGATTCTTTAAATCCATACCCTTCATAGAAAAAATAAATGCTTAACCCTTTCTAGGTTCTGTCCTCTGACTAAACTCACATTTCTTTATGTTGATGACTAATAATGAAAATTTCTATGCTAATTCTTTGACCGGCGGATACTTCACATTTTAAGAAGTGTAGACAGTGTAGTACGCCAAAGAATGTTAAGTTTTTTGGTAATGGTAAAAAAAAATGCCAAATAATTCTATTTGGTCCAGGGTTACCTATCTCCCGTATCTCTTCCATCATTGTGTAAATGTCAAGTGAAATGGTCCATGTTAACTTTATTGAAAGTTAAGTTTGTGGACCGTTGACTTCATTTCGTCCTGCTATTCCTATGATCAAATCTAGATTCAGTATCCTTTTCTCATAATCACATATGATAATTCATGACTATATCATTTCAGGTATCAGTCAACCTGGTTGGGGTCTTGCCAGACAGTTGAACTTATCAAGACATTCATGCATTATCAGGTACACCTTGTTTTGTGTCAGTTGATGTTAGAATTGTTTAAGGTATTTCTCTCACTTATCAATGGTTGTAGTTTATAGGATATTTTGTTAAGTAATACTCATTTGAGAGGGTGGTTCTACATATCACTCTGATTTCCTGTTTTCTCGTTTATTTCGGATCTATAGGATCTTTTGTTAAGTAATATTCTTGATGCTTTTTCAACTTCGAGTTTGGCGACATGGCGTTTAAGATCTTAGTATAAAGCCATCAACATCGTTCAATGTGCCAGCCAATTCTACATTTAGTTTAGTATATCTATATATACACATTAATAAACAAGAAACACTTTTACATTATTCCGAATATAGTTTTTGTGTGCTTCTCACGTGATGTGTAACACATCCCCTTTACTCTATGTTTTTCCTTTCTTATTACTTCTCTTATACTTTGTACCAGCTTCGAGTTCTAACTATAAAAGGGAAAAACGATCAAGCTTTGGAAGACCATTGCTGGGATGTTCTTTACCGAGCTTCAGAGTTACAGGGTATGTGAAGCAGGGATGCTTGGGGCACCAAGTTTTCGAGTTTGGTCCTTCTGTGCTGCGAACAAGGAGGCTCAAGTGTCAGAATGGTTGGATGGCGGTGAATGGAGTGTGAGGAAGGTATACGAAAGTGTATTAGGAATTAAAGTTAACGAGATTAATAAAATTCCTATATGCATAGGCCCGGGGAGGATGAACTGATATACATTATTCCAGGGAGGAGATGTACTCGGTGAAGAGGGGTATTGCTTTCATTTGATGGTGGGTGAGCCGTGAAGAAGCCTCAAGAAGCAGTGACAGAATGCTATTTGGAAGATTGAAACCACACTTAAGGTCAGATCTTTCCTGTGTTGCGCCTGCTGGCTGTTGTGACGCTCTTCCTTGTGAAGCAAATTTACTAAAGGAGAGTACACGATTTTCTTACCTGCAGCCGATGTAATTTGACAATTGAGTAGGAGTTACATGCTCTAATTCAATGCCTTTTTACCAAAAGAGTATGGGAGTCTATGACCATGGACACGGATGAAGCATGGAGTCGATTCAGAAGTAATGAGGAATGGAGCCGAAGTAATTTAAAGACAGGATATGAGGGAGTTAAGTAAAAAGTTTCTGGTGCTTTGGGCAATATGAAATGATAAGAATATGGTTAAGCATGGCGTAGTTGCAGGTGAACCATAAGTTCTGAGAAATGCAATAAAATATTGGAGCAGTTATTTGGAATTGGGGTATAGCCGTATAGTTCAGGCACTGAACTACTGAAGTAGCCGCAACATATAATGACAAGGGATGTGGTATGGGGGTTGTGGTGCGGGATCACTTCGGATATGTAGGGCGCGCAGCAGTTAAGCAGGAAAGACATCAGTGGTGCGCTGATAGAACGGAGGTGAAAGCGGCGATGTTCAGTCTGATAGTGGTAAGATCGATGGAAGTACGTTCAGTAATTCTAGAATCCGACTTCCAGCAATTGATCCGAATGCTTGAAGCACAAGGTACCCTTCCCAACGACACGGGAAATGTTAGTGAAGGAAATTCTTGAATTAGGAGCTAATTTTGAATCAATAGGTGTCAATTTAACGTTGTATAGTGTTAACCAGACACTACTACGAATGCTTTGCATTACTAATTTCATCTTACTCCAACTACCCATAACCTAAGTTATATAGTGTTACATGTGTTTCATGTACGTATATGTTTGGCTGTTGAGCCGCGTCCGTTCATATGACAATGCCTCTGATGTGTTTGGCTAAACCTTGTTGTATTGTAGGTATTTTACAATACTATTCATTCTTTAGCTTGCACCATTTTAGTGTATGTGAAATAGTACTTGCCGTCTTCGATGGGAATTTTGGAGAATGTGAATCACAATATCCATTTCCGTTACGCTGCTTATTAATGAGGTCACCTACACGATTAACCAAATTGGGGCACCGCGCCCGGGAGGGCGCGGAGCAGCGACTAGTAATTCATAAAAGAGAGAGAGAGCGAGATGTAGAAGAAAGAAAAGGAATTAGCACTAGTATCGTCTCCAAGGTAATATTTTAAGACCGTCTCATGTATACATTTTGCTTTGTTATAACTCGTTATTTAGATCACTTATAGACTCGCTACTGCCGTTACCTGACCAGGTACCACCATGGGACCCCGTTGACCGCCCCTTGACAACCGTTGACCAGCGAATTAGAGGTTTGACCGTGTATTATATTGCTATTATTGCTGTTGAATGGACCGACTTTTGGGCTGGTTTTTACCCTTGTGCGTGGCTGACCTAGAGCAGGCTAAGGGCTGGGTGTTGTCTTGGGTGAAGTGGAGGTCGTGTTGGTGGTCGGAGGTGGCAATTTGGGTGGTGGTTATGTGTATTAAACAGGTTACTTGTATAGGGAGGCGAGTGGTGTTGTTGTTGTTAGTTGTTGGTGTTGTGTCGAGTGCAGGTGTTTGTGGGCTCATCAGGGAGGTGTTATTGGTGGTGCTAGGGTGGTCTGTAGTGATGGTGGTGGTCATGAATATTGGTTAAAACTGTCTTTGTATACGTTGCGTAGGGTTCGTATATTGTTGGTGTTGGAGCTGCGTGGAAATCGTGGTTGGGGCTGTCGTGGGTACAAGTCTAGACTAGTGGTGACTTAGCTGGTATGTGAGTGTGGTAGCTGACTAGGTGGCGTAGTGGTGGTGCGAATGGTGGTGGTTTTGGTTGTGTTGGTGTATAAGTCGTGGGTGTATGGTGTTGCCATTGGGCTGTTTTGTTGCTGCTGTTTGTGTCGTCGTTGCTGCTATCATGGGTAGTTGATGGGGGCTGCTGGCCACCGTGGCTAGGTGTGGGGGTGAAGGAAGTTCATGGTGGTGATGGGTGATGGGCGTGTTGTCGGTAGTGTTAAACATGGGTTTAACGTGGATATGGGGATGTTGGGTGACATGGGTTTAACGTGGGTTTGGGGTGTTGGGTGACATGGGTTTAAGACGGGTCCAATTAATTATTTACATGTCGTCTTATCGTTTTATAATTAGATTAGTTGGTGATTGTAATTATTATTTGTATCTAGGTGACGGTTTTTTTTTGAGGAATTCTATTGATTGCTCGGATTGCTTAAATTGGATTTGCGCAAAGGTAGGAAATCTACTCAACACATTTGTTTATTTAATTAATTGTTTAATCGGTTTATGCAGATAAATTATGTTGATGGTTGTTACAAGATGGATGATTATCACGAGAATTACTTTTAGAGCATCTCCAATGGTTACAACAAAGGACCTGCTTGCAATTTATTAAAGTTTTCAGGCATGTTGCTAACCATTGGAGTCGAAAAAATACGACCTGCTAAAAAGCTACACCTGCTCTACCAAGCTACATGCTTGATTTTGAGGTGCTTGCTTTTTATTGGTTGGTTTTGTAAAGTGAGCCTATTCAAGCTACAAGATAATGTAGCTCACCATTGTGAGGGTATGTAGCTTATAAGTAAGGTTGCTAGAAATAACTACATGTCAAGTCAAGCTACAATGAAATATGGCTCACCACTAAAGATGCTCTTAGTTGGTTGTCTTATGAGCATGTTGTTTTTGTTATTCTATCATGTTATTAGAATTGGCTTGATTATTATCATGACATTGGCATTGTGATTATATTCTATCTACATAGTATAAAAGCTAAGTTTTTTCTTGGTTTTTGATTGATTGCTGAGTTTTAAGAATAATTAACATATGGGTCCTACCATGTTTTCTATGCTAATTAATTACCCTCTCTCCTTAACTCAATTCCTATTCTAATTAATCAACTTCAAATGTTTGTTTAATCTTAACAATGATGAGTGGTTAATTAAGAACATCTAAAATATAAAAATTACAATAATATTTAAAAAATTATATCTAAAGAATAACTAATCAATGAATTTAAAAATCAATAAGAACTATTCATTTTTTGCTTGATAATATAACATAATAAATACAAATCAACATTTATTCTTTAGATTTATATTTGAGAAAACATAAAATAAAATAATCGAAAAAAGTTTAAATTTTTTGGTTGGTAAAATCATAGAAAATATAAAAAATAAAATCATATTCCTTGCAAAAAAAAAAAATTCAAAATTTAAATCTCCAATCCATAAAATCAAACAAGTTCAAAATAACAGGTAAAGAATCATTCATAATAAATCACAGTTGTTCACATATGGTCATCACTTATCACAAATTGTTATGTAAGGATTACAATTATTTTAATAACTCGATATTTTAAATTTATAATTACTCCCTCCGACTCCATAAGTTATTTATATTTTTATTTTTTGTGAAAAGTATTTTAATCATTGAATACTTGCCCGTCTTAAATGATGATTTGTGTAAGACGATAGCTATTACTATTTACGGGATGATTTACCCTGTGAGACGGTTTTAATATCTAAAAATACAAATTGTTTATTAGCATTCGATGAATAATTTTTTTATAAAAATGGACCGTCTCGCAGTATAAAACCACCTTATTCTAAAATTTGTGGGCATGTTTGTTATTTAGTAAAAAAAAAAGAACAACTTAGCTAATATAGACTAGATAACAAATGAATAATATATAAATATAGATGACAAGTGATCGGGACGGAATGAGTAGTTGTTTCATAAATCATACTCATATTATAGTCGTATGAGCTTTTATAACAGTGAGAATGTCGGTCCAATTTAGAATTGTTCTTTCCCATACTATCGAGATAATATGTTTTATTTATGTATTGCATTGAAATTTGAACATTTAATTATTATTACGACCCGTGCATTTTCTGCACGGGTTTAAAACTAGTTTACATTAATGGAAGGATAGTGTTAGAGTTGTGAGTTGTGCATAACAAGAGAGATTGCTACTGGCAGGTGAGCATGGTACGTAAGTACTACTACCAGATAGTTGTGCATAGTACGGAGGGTACTACTGCCAGTTGAGCATGGTACGAAAGTACAACTGCCAGATAGTTGAGCATAGCACAGTGATGAGGGAGTTGTGCTACTGCCAGTCATGACGGTGACTTGTATGCAGAATGGGCTGAGGTGGTGATGATGGTTCATGGTCAGTTAGTTGAGCCACTGCTGTTATTTATTTGTTTATTTAATTAACCATTTGGGCTAGTATTGTTGTTTAGATATTCCTACTAACCGTTGGTTGACGTGTATTTGTCTTGTGTCAAAAATAAAATGATGCATGCTTTAATTGATGGCGTCCTGTGGTGAACCAATTAATATTTCCGGTTAATTGGGGAGCAGATTAAATAGCAGGTACTTGACTTAGCTGTGAGGAGCCTTGGAACGTGAAGACTTGAACCATAGGAGTTGTCTAGCTCACATTAGTTTGACTTAATTATTATTCATGTAATTATTATTTATTTTCTACCGCGTAGTAAATATTAGTATATTTTTAGTTAATTGGTTGACTATTGTAATAAAACCTTTATTGGTTAATTTTATTAAATTTTATTTAAAGTACTGTAGTTTGTTATACTTTGTTATACCCTGCCGAGATGGCAACTCTCTTATTTATATGGGAGGCCTAGCAAAAGGCTCTTGAATAAATGAGGGTGTTACATATAATGCACTAAAATAACATGATAATTTCTATAAAATATCCTATATTATATTTAGTAATTGCTGGAAATGTCTTAGGACATATTCCTTCACCCGAAAGACTATAGCCTTAGTCTAACTGATCAAACCGTAATACTTGTTCTCTTCTAAATGCTCTTTCTTATTTAGTTATTATTTTCGCTTAGTTTTAGTTAATTACACTCGACCAAACTAAACCCAAAACTTGTGACTTGCATTAGCTAGAATACACATTAACGACCACTAAAACACCTCCGACCTAGTGGATGCGACCTCTAGTAACCTTCTATATTAGTTGAGTAAATTGTTTGGGTAGAAGACGCGAGTAATTAAATCCTACATCAAGGGGCGGACGCAGGAATTTGGGACAAGGGGGCACAAATTTTTCTTAAATAAATCGTCTTTCATTTTATAAGGCACTTTTATATATTATAATTTTTTTATAACGTAATAAAAAAAATAAAAAAATTAATGAGTTAGTACATCAAATTTTTATTTTTTTACAAAACGTAATTCATAGCTTAGAAGAAAACCTCTTTTAAGATATATATTAAATTGTATTTTCATATTGAACAATAAAAACTAGTGACTCAATAGTTGAGACATTAACAAAATACAATGGAGGTCCAATGTTCAATTGTTGTTAAGAACAATTTTTGACAACGAAAACCGTGGACCAAAAACTCCGTACAACAAAAACACGCCCTTAGGAAGAGTCGAACCTAGAACTCCAAGCATCGACTCCAGATGTTATACCAACTATGCCATAAAATCTTTATGATTATATTGTACACCTAAACATAAATATTCTAAATTTCATGGTGGGCACTTGCCCACCCGGACCCCCCTAGTGTAGATACCTCATTTCTGCACCTCCCGCAAGCCACCCGGTGATGATTGGGCCGCATGTTTGGTACGCGGAACGATTTGTGACAGTTCGTAAGTTTATCTTCAAGTGATCGCTCAAACATTTGTGTCTACCTCTTAATTGTCATCTACGTACCGATACGGTCGTTTTGGCAGTAATTAGAGTACATTTGGAGTCCGGGTCAAAAAACCGTCTTCATTTTCTAAAACCGAGTCAGAATGTTCTGGAATGTTCCGGATATTTCTATTCCATATTTTGCAATCTTTTAATCTTTGGTAAAGAATTTCCCGTAATATTCACACAAAATATTAAGTAAAACAAGATTAATCCGTTATTCCATAATCAAAACACGGAAATCTTTCTTCCGTAGGAGGAAACCACTTGGGAAAGGACGCAGCAAGTGTTGCGTCTCTTCCAAGAGACGCAGCGCCCGCTGCGCCTCTTCCCAAGTCCTTTTCTGCGTATTTTTCGTATCTTTTCATATCTTTTCGAGATTCACTTCCAAAGTTTCTCCGAAAAACCCATTTCCTCCGTGTGATTAATATAAATAGAGACCTTCGGTCTCACATATTTCTCACGCGAGTGTCCGCCCTTCTCTTCTCCCTTTGCATTCTAGACCACGTTCTTACTTTTTGGCGTCTACGTGCTTGAACTTTCGACCACGTAAGCTCGGATCCTTCTAAGTACCAGCCTCGTTTTGCATGACCGACCAATTTGACCAACTCCACAATAATCAACATTAATCAATCTTATTCGTTTTCCTCCTAGAGGGCACTTTCGTCTACATTCGAGTCGAGCATCACTAAACGTTAACTTAGTTCATCTCGTTTCGTTAAACATGTAAGTCTGAGGTGTAAATCCTATTTATTATCGTTCTTTATTTATTGTGATCAATTGTAAGATTTATGTCGAAAATACGCTTAACGCCGATTTGTAAAACCTTGTTTAAAAACCCTTTTACGGATTACCAGAAGACAACCGTCCAGAAAGGACGCAGCAACTGTTGCGCCTCTTCGAAGGAACGCAGTACCTGCTGCGCCTCTTCGTGAGGCTGTCACAGTTCCTGCTTCCTTTCTGCTTCCTTCGTCTTTTGATAATTCGATTGTCTTTGTTTTGTTATCAATTGTTCATTGTTTCATTAACATAATAATTTGAGTATAATAATTTTAACATGTTAATAATTCATTGTTAATTAATTCGTCATTAAATCCCGACTTAAATCCCGACTTAAATCCCCTATAATTCATATTTGCGGGTTTTAGTCATTAAAGTCAATCTGGGTTTTGGAGATTCGATTCGTTAATATTGAGTCTCTGGAATTCGATCTTTGATATATTCCCATATGTTATTTATCACATCCATCATTAATTCATCATTAACAACTTGTTTAACCTAATTAATTCATTAATTAACCTTTTAATCTTGTAATTAATTCGTATTGTTTAATTCCATCCATGTTCATGCTTTGTCACCCCAATCATATGTAAATAATCTGTTAATCACTTTCATCCGAGTCAATTATTCATAATCGATCATTAAAATCACCAATGAATATTAACGATTTTCAATTCCGGCTTCACAGCCAGAACCGAGCCAAGGAACAGACGCATCCCTGTTCCTGGTTGATTTATGTCTCTGAACTCCCGTTTTGCCTTGACCTAGTTTATTAATTACGTATTTAATTTACTATTATTCGTATTATCATCCTAATTCCTGTTCGTTAATTTATTTACTTATTCTTTCTTTTCTAAAACCATCCGTTTTAAATGTATTTTCGACATAAATCATTAAATCCGATGCAATTATTGTAATTTTCCTTTATTGTTTTATTATTGTATTTCTTTTATTGTATTGCTTGTATGCTTTCACATGTAATCGATTTAAATCTCTACTTCGACCCACTTGTATGTTAAATTACGTGTTAACCGACTTAGTCTAATTCTCACATGCTAGGATTAATTTAATGGATGTTGCATTGCATGCATATAATCGACAATATATCGAGTATAGACAATCTTCCCTAATCATTAGTAGACGCCGCTATCGAGGCGGGCGGGATTAGGTGTTCGGTCAAAAAAGCTTCATAATACGTACCCTCGCCCCTTACTCCAGATCTCTGTGAACATCCGTGTTCATTGGCATCCACGAGAGTCATTCTAGACATAGAATGCTAAGGGTAACGAGTTCTTGGTGTTCATGTCAGTAGTTTATGTCTTGACATGATACGAGGTATTCGAACGGTTTCCAATTTTCCACAATAAATTGGTGGCGACTCCACAAATGCAAACGCTTGTTCCCAAGCGCCCCGTGGGCCCGCGTCCACACCTAGATCCGCCCTTGCGTACATCAATGAACATATCTCGTATCTATCCCAGTTGGCAGAAGTAGGGCAGATAATCGGTCCAAGACCGGATCAAACCGGACCGGACCGGACCAAAGTCCGAAAATAAAAATTTAGTAGACTGAAGACCGGACCTAAAACTTTCGGTCTTGAACCGGACCCACAGGCTTGGACATGACCCAAGCCTCCAGTGGCGTAGCCACATATGGTAGTGGGGTTTTGAAACCCCACAGCCTTTCGACAATTGACGTTTTTTATCATTAAAATTTGTTTGTTTTGAAAATTTTATGTCTTTTAAGACCCCGTAATAAGAAATGGGTCAATTACATTAGAATAGACACCCCAAGTAAACGATTCTGGCTCCGCCACTGCAAGCCCAACGCCAGAAATCTACCATAACGGATAAGACCTAGTGTTCAATATGAGTCGGTGGTCGAAACATTATAGTATAACTCCGAAATTTTAAAAAAATCTGATATAGTAAACATATATACAAGTTCAATTCGATTCAAGTAGGTTGTATTCTAGAGGTATAATCCTTTTCTGATATCACGTAAATAGTTATGTAGATTTTGCATGTGTGCTTAACAAACTATTAAGTAAATTAAACACCATTTCTATCACTGTTGTTTACCATATGAGAATCTAAAAAGAAAACTGCAACATCATATCGACAGGAAGGGAACTATCATGTTCTTTTAAGTTTTTTTGTTCTCAGAATTCGGAAAATTACCTAAAATGTCTTGGGTGAAAAGAGAAGTTCTATCCTACCCAGGCGATCTAAGTCCGACCCACTTTAACCCGGGCTCGAGGAAGGCGAAAATTATTGGAGACAACACACGGGCAACCCTTGGGAGTGTAGGAGCAGTGAGTGTGCCAAGGATAAACCAGTTGAAGCTCAAAAGAGCAACAGCATCCGAAGCTGGTCTGTTTTTAATTGTTGAAAAGAACTGCACAACGCTTCTCAAGGATAAGCCTACTACCGAGAATAGAGCCATCACAAGAGGCATACAAGGGTCGTTAGCCTCCCATATTATAGCACCCACCAAGAGCGATAACAACGCACTAAAAAGAGATTGGAAAAACGCTTCCCTTCTCTGATGGAGAGCCAAGTCAGTGTCTGTGCTGCTTGAGAAAACTAGGGGAGAATGTGGGTCCACTAGCCCTGTCGGGTTTCGTGACCACATTCGTTCCTGGACTGCCAAAGAACTTTTATGGATCACCGGATCTCGTGTATTGCTCATTGTAGCTGACGAGCCCCAAAGGCCTTTGGTATGAGATTCTTTCAGTCTGCTATTTTCAGCCTTCAGATATTCTAGCTGTCGCAGAAAATGTTTATAAGCTGGTCATGAGTACTCGGTAAAATCAATCGACACAGAGATAACTATGAGTTTACTTAAATGAAACATGAACATATTACACAATTCATGATGCAATACAATTTATTTCATTTTTTTTGTTAGAACACACGTCATATATCCGATCATTTAGTAGTTGGGTCATTACTAGCATCATTACTAGTATAGCTCATACTTGTTGCCACTTGTGAGCCATAATAGTGATACATTGAGGTCTAACACATGAACAACAGCAACCTGGTATTGGCACTCATGAACAGCGTAAAGACAGCTACCCTGATTTTGGAAATAGCATCATTTTAGCAGGAAGTAGTCATATTGATGCAAATTATGTCCCCTTGAGATTTCAAGGACGGTGATAAAGCTAACTGACACTTAGATTTTCACCTGAAATGCAATTATAACTCGCAATAACTGCAGACACATAGTAAAGCCCAACGAAATAAGAATTGATTCACCTCTTTTTCCAGACGTTCAATTTTCCCTATGGTCACGTCATGCTCTTCTTCTATTTCAGCCAACATCGACTCCACCAGATGACGTTCTTTGACAGCCATCTCTAGCCGTGCCTCTAGCTTCTCGTTTCTCCATGAGAGGCTCTCAAGTTCACTCAACATCTCCTCAAGAAGCCTCTCCATCTACAATGATGTAAATCAGCTTCAAATAAAAGGTTAACTTCCGTCTGTTCTTCGATTGGCATATCTCGCTCCCAAATAAAAAAAAGGGAGCTGCAGAAAATTGGTGAGACTACGTAATAGTTTTAAGCCTATAAGCTCAATAACCACTAAACTATAAAGGTTAAGAAGGCGATGACCATTACTCAGACTCCTTTCCATTCCCCCTTCAAATCCTTCTAGCATAGAAAAGATTTAGTTTATCAGAGGAAGGAATATTGAATCAATCCTGTTTGTTGGTAATAACGATATCGGTCATAAGATAAAAATGGGCAGACAAATAAGAAACTGAAAATGCGTACCTTATTCTCCCTGTGAAGTGCACGGAGAGCTCGGAAAGGAAGCGTCATGATGGTCAGTATCCATGAGATAATTCTCCAGTACATTTTTGCATGAAAGTTAACTACTTCTAAAAAAAGTTGTATGCAAGTAAGAATCACCAACCAAAGGCTCCTTACAGTAAGGAGGAGCACGAGCTTCATCATGGGGAAACACTACACCGCATGTGCTTTACTCGTAGGATGCTCGCTACCGTAGTGCTACAAGTCGAAGCAATACATACATGGACAAAATTCCAGCACAGGTGAAATGGTGAATAGGGGATCGGAACAATACATGGACAAATTTTGACATCTAAACTAATTAAAAGCAGTAAAACGAGTTTTGTGTAGTCATGTGAATCAAAAACCATAAACCATAAACATTTGTTTAGTTCATACGATGAATTTCATTATCTTCCACTAAAACAACAGCACACAGCCAAATCCAATCCAAAAATACATTTGTTGCTTTTTGCACCAACAAAGAAAATAAACATGGAACACCTTATAGAAACAGGTGCATAAGAAATGAGGTTCCATCTTAAAAACCAATGTGAAACAATGCCCATCACACAGATATGAGAAGAGACCTCAAACAATGTCATTCATTAAATTAACTCCGTAACCAATAACAACAATTTCTACGGCCACAAAGGTTTTCACAATGCTACGAAAATTGAAAACTTGAAAATTGCTACCCTCCGTCCCATTCATTTGTTTATCTTAAATTATTTATTATTTGTGAGAGGTATATGTATATACATATACATCTAAAAATAAAAACTATTAGCTCGCTGTTAAAATCATGCATGAGCTGCGTTTGAAAATTGAAGAAATTAAGAGAAATGGCAAAAAATGCATGTAAATAATTGCATAATAGATCATAGTAGCAGGGAAATAACTAACCTAGGAATTAAGAAATAAGTGGAGTTTGTAGACTTGCGCAGTTGAGACTTGAGAAACGAGAGCGAGAGAGAGAGAGAGAGAGAGAGAGAAAGGTGTACGTGTTTAAGGAAAAATAATGCGAGGTAAGTCAAGTGCATCCGTGGCAGATGATTCCCGCCATGTTTGCCACGTGTGTTTTTGTTTTATTTTAGGGGAACTTGCTCACTTTTGACATAACGATATACTAGTTTAAATTCTCGTGCGTTGCAACGGGGGTAATAAACTTATTTATAATGAAGAAAAAAATGTTATAAGGGTTTAATGTTTACATTCTATGTCTAATGATTGGTTTACATATTATTAAAATATCTCTTTAAAAAAAAAAAGATTAATATATACGTGGGTTAACTCTTATTTATAATCATATAATCACCCTACCTTATATTAATCTTTCGATGTGGGACAATTCTATTATATATATGTAATATATTCACCAAACTTGGATTATTTTTCTGATGTGGGACAATTCTACTATTTATACGTAATATATATTCATCAAACCTGCATTATTTTTCGATGTGGGACAAATAACATACTCAGAATTACACTATCTTTTTTCCACTTAGTTCGACATCCAACCAGATCCCGAATACCGAATACGGACAATTGCTACTCATTATATCTAATAGTTATATTTAAATTTAATAATATGATCAAATACTCTCCATTAATATTTGTACGTTGTTTTTCTTAAAAAAAAAATTCATAATTGAGATACGGAATTTTCCGTGGTACCCCTTAATTTTGTCAGATTTTCCATGTTGCCCCTACTTTTAAGAATCTGCCTACGGTACCCTTGAGGTTCCATTTTTTTACCCATGGTACCCCCTAATGTAAAGATGATTAAATGGACGTTAAGTTTGATGGCGTGACAATAAAATAACAATTAAAAATAATTCCCCCTTTATTGTTTTATTGGTACGAATATCTCTCTCTTTTAAATGAAAATATAATTAACTATATCATTATAATATTAGAAATTTCTCATGGTAACTTTGAACTTTTGATAGATTACACATGGTACCCCTAATTTTAAGTTTCTACAAATGGTACCCTTGTGTTCACCTTTTTCTTTCTCAGAATACCATTTGACAACTTCCGTCATAAGCCCATTACTCTTATGACTTGGGGACGCCTTTTTCTTTTGTTATCTATAACACAAACACTTCATTATCTAATTCCTAAATCCATATTTTATTTAATAAACTAACATTTAATACCTAAATACCAAAACACAAATAGCATGACATGCTCAATTACTCATCTAGTTACTCATAGGAGTAATAGCATTATGAAAAAAAGTAAACACAAGGGTATTACATGTAGAAACTTAAAATTAGAGGTATTATGTGTAATCTACCAAAATTCGAGGGTTTCATGAAAAATTTCCGTTATAATACTGACCATTTTGTCGCTCTTTCTCCCACCTAAAAAAATGTTACAACTTTAAAAATTTAACATTTAATTCAAGATTATGTTTAAAGTCTCTTATATAATAAGTATACTTAGAGAGATTAATATATTTGGGGTGATACCTAAGTTCTAAGGATAAATCTTATTTATAATCATGAGATCACCTCAGCTTATGATAATCTTCTGATGTGGGACAATTCAACTATTTTTACGTAGTATATATTTATCACACCTACATTCTTTTTCATTGTGAGACGAATAACATATTTAAAAGTACACCATATTTTTTTAACCTAATTCGACATCCAACCCGATTTAATAATAAGTAAATACTATATTATCTATTAATATTCATCCATTTGTTTTCTATTTTTTTTTATCATAATAAAAATATGTGCAAATGATATGAACCTATACTCTAATGATAGAAATTTTTTTAACACAATTCTAATTATATTATTTAAACGTAGTATATTTACCACACCTACATTATTTTTTAAATGTGGGACATATAAAATCAATAGGTAGAAAATATAATGATATAAACTTTTAAGAGCACTCCAAGACAGTACTTAAGATACTCAAATGATTTTGGGTTGATGCCTAAATTCCAAGGATGCCTCTTATTTATAATCATGGAATCACCCACCTTATGTTATATTTCGATGTGGGAAAATTCTATTTTTTATATGTAGTATATTTGTCACACCTATATTATTTTTCAATGTGGGACATATAACATATTATGAAATACACCATCTTTAATATGTGCAAATTATATGAAATCTATACATACTCTAATGATAGCATTTCTTACCATGAATCTAATAATATTATTTTCATAATTTTTTTACCGACATTATTTCTTTAGTTTTGTACTCTGTCAGGAGACTACCATTAGTAAAACCTTTAGTTTTGTATTTTTTTATTTTCTTGCTCATGTTTTTAACTCTTTCCCGGGTAGTTCCCAACGATTTCCACTTTATTTTTTATATCATATCGTAGATAATGATTGAAAATCTTAAGAGCTCTTTAAAACAATATTTATGAGACTCAATTTTTTTTGGGTGGATCATAAGTTCCAAATATGCCTCCTAATTATAATCATAGGATCACATCACCTTGAACTAATCTTTCGATGTGGGACAATTCTACTATTTATATGCAGCATATTCGCCGCACCTACGTTATTTTCCAATGTGGGACAAAACATACTAAAAAGTACACAATTTTACGTATTACGAACTACACCATCTTTAATATGTGCGAAGAATATGAAATCTATACTCTAATGATAGCATTTTTACCACAAAGCTAATTATATTATTTTCATAATTTTTTTAGCGATATTTCTTTGCCAAATGAAATGTAAAAGGTTGATATAAAAATTGGAAATATCACTTGAATATAATTTAGGAAATATACATATTATAATAATTAAAAGATTCTCCACTTTATTTTTTACATTAAAAATTATACTTTCCTAAATTGATTTTTGATGATGTGGACGCTCTCAGATCGCTCGAAAAAAACTCTCTTATATATATATATATATATATATATATATATATATATATATATATATATATATATATATATAGATTGTCGACGTTTTTTGTATTTTTGACCAAATACCTTTGTTATTTTTGTAGTGTCATTCCTCTTTTTTTTTTTTTCCTTTTTTTTCCTCCGTGGTCTCTCTAGGGGTGCTAACGAGCCGAGTCGAGCCCGAGCTTGGCCTTGCTCGGCTTGTGCTCAAGAACTAAAACTCGATCTCGAGCTTACCCGAGCTTGTAGAAAATGTGCTCGATATCAAGCTTGCGAGCTTTAACGCGAGCTCGAGCCAAACTCGAGCTCAAATCGAGCCTATATATAATTGTTAATTTTTTAATTTTTTTTTCTTCCGATATTTTCAATAATAAGGCTCGAAGGTTAAATGTAAAATATTTGACAAATCAGTGAGACATTTGATATACGTGATACAAAGATATAATCATGATAAAATATTTTTATAAAATATGAGCAATATCTTATATAATCACACAAGTTCGAGCCGTTCACGAGCTTTTCGAGCCGAGCCAGCGTTTGCTCGGCTTGACTCGTTAAGCTCTCGAGTCGAGTTCGAGCTCAAGCCGAGCTTTGACCGAGCTTTTGCCGAGCCGATCTCGAGTTGCTCGTGAGCTGTCTCGTCTCACATTAACACCCCTAGGTCTCTCTCAATCTTCTAAAAGTAATTTAAACTAACAATTTTTTTTTAAAAAAATACAATGTTATGGCTAAAAATTCCCACATTTATCACCAAAGACGTGGCGAGCTATTATCGGTGGATATGAGGTCAAGAGGATTGATGACGTGGACAAATGAAGGCCATCAAAATAGTCAAACCAAAAAGAGTCCGCATGCGTCTTATTCTACAAGACTAGGAGCAAGTCAAAGCAATTATACTTCCTATTAAATGGGTTATGGCAGTTACAAATCTGGAGGAGGAGCCTGGACGCCGATGCAGGAGAAAGAATAGGGAGATTGGAGTATTCAATGGAAAAAGTCAATAACGGCTAGTAGGGATGGCAGTGGGTCGGGGACCCGACCCAGACCCTAAGGGTCGGACCCTAATGGGTCGGGTATGGGTCTCATTTTTTCAGACCCAATGGGTGTGGGTCAGGTATGGGTCTTAAGAAAATATTTCGGGTCCGGGTCCGGGTCTAAGTTATGAGACCCATACCCGACCCTTAGACCCTTTATTAAAAAAAAAAATTCAAAATCACAACTTTTCTGAATTCATACTGGCGGACCATAGAAACCCAACTAAAGTCTCTTTCTCTTCCCTCATCCCATAAAGTGATAAAACTCAACCAAACTCTTCTGACAATACCACCACTCCACCACTGACACAAGAAAACCACCACCACAACAGTGATACGCGACTGGCAACCACCTCTCTAATAGGCGGCGACCGACAATCACCATTAACGACAGCCAGCGACGGTCATATGGAGACGGCTATCAAGTACGGTATTGATTTTTGGGTTCCGAGTTTGATTCTTTCACATGTATTTGGATGTAAAATTAATTTAGGTCTTCTTTGTCTTTCTTAATCTCTTTGGTATGTATATTGGATTTGGTAGTGTACAATAGAGATTAATAAACTCATAATGTTAAAGTAGTATGAATTTTTTTTTAATATTATAGACCCCATAGCCGTTAATCATGTTACTAAAGTGGTGAAACTCGGACCCGCGGGTAGACCCAGACCCTACCCGTACCCATAGGGTCCGGGTATGGGTCCTCAAATTTTAGACCCTTGCGGGTCTGGGTCGGGTACGGGTCCAAAGGGAAAATCTCGGGTCGGGTCCGGGTCTAGGCGGGCCTTACCCAGACCCTACCCATTGCCATCCCTAACGGCTAGTCTTAAGGGAGCACTTAGTGGAGAATTTAAAGGAGTAATTAATTGGGCATTGAAGGAGTCAAGCAACCATATCCTATTTTGGTGTAACCGACGCAAGAATTCAGGAGCAGAAGCAGGGAGGATGTTATGGACTCAAACCCTAGCCATCAACCACTATGTAAAGGAGAGCAAAGGCAAACTAAAAGGGGCATATCTAATACATCGACACTTCTACAACTACACCTCCAATAATTACTAAGCAATATTCACTAGAAAACACCCTTCTATCTCTTTACTTCTGTACTCCCGTCTTGATTATAGTGCCAATTTGGTGAGATTCCGACTCCCTCCGCGGTTGTTCCAACATCGGGTTTTCCGCGTCACCAAAACTCTGCGTGTCAATCTCTTATTTCGTTGCTCTTTCATTTGTTAATATTGTCGCATTCATTTTGTCATTGGCCATAGATCGATTATTATAACTCACTAATTAAATCAGTCACTCGGTAAATTTTTACCAAAACAGTTTGACGCCCACCGTGGGGCATAGTGATCATTTTCTATAACCAAATCTCGCAAGACCAAACCTGTTCATCACCATGTCCGGAAGCAGCCAGAATCCGTCCAGTAGCCAGAGTATGTCAGCCCTGTCTTCTGGAGCAAGACCTTCTTCTGCGTCTGCAGGATCAATGAGTGCAGCCCCAGCATCCCGCCAGATGGTCCCCGTCAGCATGTCACCCAGAACCATGCCTCTGCCTCTTAAGTCATCACAGATACCCAAGGCAACATGCGTGTCCAACCAGCCCAGATCCAGTAGGGAGAGTAGTCCTAACAGATGTGAAACTTTGCCCGGGGCCCAAATCCAAGAGGGATCGTCTGCAGGAATTCCCAGAAGCAGAGGACCTCCATTGCTTGACCCAATGCAAGTGATGATTCAGGGGATGGATACTCTGCGCCAGGCCGTTGAGGATCTGAGGAAGGTCAACCAGAACCTGATAGCCCAGATTGTAACAGCAGTCCAACCTAAACAAGCATCGTCTCCCGAGGCTCTAAATCTGGCCGTGAGTGGAGGTTTGAGTCGATCAATTCCATCATAATTGGTCACCAGGCTAGATCTTGCAGGAGTAGCACCCAATGAACCTATCGAGCCCAGAGGAATAGGGTGCTTGTCATTTGACAACCTACCCAGCCTATAGTAGACACCAGGTAACACATTGTCTAGCACTCCGCCAGGGTCTAACTTTCCATCCTTTGCAGGTACTCCTGTGCACCAGATATCATGATGGCAATCTGGAGCTATCATCAATGCAACAGTTCCATCAGGTAGACAATTCACCAGTGGAGAATGGATCGGAGGGGTACAAAAGACACCGGGATGGCAGCCTGGATCTATAATCAGCGCGATACCAATGACTAGTCATCCAACATCTGGCCATTTTTTTGGTGGACCCTGGTTAGGAGGTACTCCTGTTGGTTCGTTCCCGCCTGTTTCTAATCCTCTTGCAGGAGCAGGTAGTCTACTGGAGCAACAATACCTAGAGCTAAGGGACCTGACATATAAGATATCAGGCGTAGCCCGTCCATTAGAGAAGGCAGCACGAGACAGTTACGCAGACCCCCCTCCCCTTCGTGGGTGACATAGCCTTCATCAGCGTTCCCAAAGGATGTGTACCCCCAGCCATGACGCTCTATGACAGGACCGCAGATCCACTCGACCACATCAACCATTACAAGCAGAAAATGATGGTGATAACCGCGACGAGGCCCTTAAAGGAAGCTTGTATGTGCAAGAGATTCAGATCAACTTTATCTGGAGCAGCCTTGAAATAGTTCGTCAACCTGCCCAACAAAAGCATAACCAGCTTCGCCGACTTGGTCAATGCATTCAATCAGCAGTTTGCCAGCAGCAGAAAGCCAGAGAAGCATACCATCGACCTCTACCATATAGTGCAAAGGTTTAAGGAATCCACTCGTGATTATTTGAATAGGTTTAACAAGGAGAAGGTGGCTATTCCAAGGTGCGATATAGCGATCGCTATAGAAGCCTTCCGCCAAGGGTTGCACCAGGATTCAGATTTATACAAGGACCCGAACAAACATCCATGCACTACCTTTGATGAAGTACAAACAAAGGCGATTGCTGTTATGAGACCGGAGGAGGATTCTGGACCCAGAAGATCAGCTTATGATTCGGACTCTATATCCAGAAAGGCCCTAGTGGAGAATATGAGGGAAAGATCTAAACCCCACTGCAGGAGCGTGAACAAAGTTTCTGGAAGCTCAGAAGGGAAGGACGACGCAGACCTGCTTCCAAAGGTAAGTGAATATGGTTTCACCACCAATCTTGCAGGTTTTTTCAAAGCCCTGAAGGAGCTGGGTCACAGAGTCATATGGCCCAAGCCTCAGACATAAAGATACTCCAGCAGTGGAAAGATACCGGCAAAAAATGTGAGTTCCATGACAGCAACACCCACAACACAAAAGAATGCCAATATATGAGGAAGGAAGTCAAATACCATTACGACCAAGGAAATATGGATCACCTCCTACCCAGAGGCATAAGCAAAGTAAACTTCATGGATCAAGTTTTACCATCTTCTCCTCCTCAATGTACTAGAATTGTGAATGTCATTACAGGTGGCTCGGAGTTATGCGGGTTGACGTACTCAGCATCAAAGAGGTATGCCACTAAAGCAAAGGGAGAAAAACCAGAGTATTCTTGCAGAATCAACCGCCAGAACCTGCCATCAGTCACCATTGATGAAACAGATGCACAATCTGCTCCAGAACAACACCACGTTGCCTTAATCATCACGCTCCCCATAGGGATTTGCGATGTGAAAAAGATTCTAGTAGATACCGAAAGCTCCGTCAATCTAATAATGCTAGAGACGCTCAAGGGCATGGGATTCAGTGAAAAGGATCTAATAAATAAGGTTATTCCCTTGGTTGGTTTCAGTGGCGAGACGAAGCATTCCGTAAGAGAAATTGTCATCTCAACCTACGCCGGAGGAGTTAACAAGTAGGTAAGGTACTTGGTTATTCATGGACCCTCTACTTACAATGTGATCCTTGACAGGCCTGTATCCAAGAGATGAAGGCGATACCTTCGACATACCACCAGTGTCTGAAGTTTCCAACACCCTGGGGTGTGCAAGAGATACGTGGAGACCAGGAGAAGACTAAGGATTGCTATAAAGTTGCTCTGAAATCTAAGGCCAGTCCACCTGCATAGTAATTACAGAGCCAGCGCATCCAGGACGAATACATTGAGCCCCCGCAGGAAGAACTAGACAAAGTCACCCTGTACGCGCTGCACCCAGAAAGAACTGTGCTGATTGGATCAGAATGTACAGGTAACATTTGCCAAGAACACGTTCATCGGTTGTTGAAAAGTAACATAGACTGTTTTACTTGGTCACATAATGATATGATAGGAATAGATCCAAGCATGATAACTCATAAGCTAAGTCTGGACCCAAGCTATAAACCTGTACAACAGGAGAGAAAGAAGTTTGCTTCTGAAAAGAACCAGGTCATAAACCAAGAAGTAGATAACCTGCTTGCTGCAGGAAAAATCCGAGAGGTAAAATATCCAGAATGGTTGTCTAACGTTGTGGTGGTCCAAAAGAAGAATGGCAAGTGGAGGGTCTACGTCGACTTTACGGATTTAAACAAGTCTTACCCAAAAGATCCGTTACCATTACCACACATAGACGCCATGGTGGATGCCACTGCAGGTCACGAGATGCTCACATTCCTGGATGCCTGGAGCAGCTATAACAAGATAAATATGGACCCCAGGGCGACCAGGAAAACAGAGCATTCAGGTCCGAGCGAGGTATATATTGCTATAATGTCATGCCTTTTGGATTTAAAAATGCAGAATCCATCTATCAGAGGCTGGTGAACATGATGTTCAAAGAGCAAATATGATGAACTATGGAAGTATACATCGACGATATGGTCGTAAAATCAAAGCAGGCTTCACAGCACATCGAGCACATGGCCGATACTTTTAGCACCTTAAGAAAATACCAGATGAAGCTGAATCCGACAAAGTGTAAATTCGAGATCTCTAGTGGAAAATTCCTGGGGTACATGGTGACCCAGAGGGGGATAGAGGCTAGCACCAAACATATCAGAGCAATTTTGCAGCTGGAGTCACCTCAGAAACCAAAAGACGTGCATCGCCTGACTGGAACAGTGGCAGGACTAAACAGGTTCATATTAAGATCATCCGACAGGTGCATGTTGTTTTACGACATAATCAGAAAGAGCCAAAGGTTTGAATGGATGGAGGAAAACGAGAAAGCATTCAAGGAGTTAAAACATTACCTTAGTACTCCACCACTTCTATCAAAGCCAGATCCAGGAGAGCTACTATTCCTGTATCTGTCAGTTATAGAACTAGCAGTAAGTGCAGTGCTGGTACGAGAGCAGAAGGGTTCACAATATCCAGTATACTACGTTAGTAAGTCTCTTCTTCCTGCAAAGACAAGGTACACGTCACTCGAAAAACTCGTCCTTGCACTTGTTACGACATCCTATAAATTGCGTCTTTATTTTGAGTCTCATACCATTTCTGTGATAACTAATTACCCTCTTAAGACTATCACGATAAAGACGAAAATGTTAGGTAGGATGGCTAAGTGGTCTGTCCATTTGAGTGGATACGAATTGAAGTTTGAACCTCGCACCGCAATAAAGTCCCAGGCTCTGGCGGATTTTGTGTCTGATTTTTGCCCGGCTCTCCAGACCCAGGCAGAACAAGACATCCTGAACCTAGAGGTATATAAAGGAGAACATGTGTAGGAGATGCATGTAGACGGAGCCTCCAATGCAAGGGGAGCACGAGTAGGATTGATCCTCAGATTACCTCAGGGAGACCTCATAGTCCAGGCGGTACGATGTGAATTCAAGGCCACAAACAACAAAGCAGAATACGAGGTATTAGACCTGGGTCTGAGGCTGCCTCTAGATCTGAAAACCATACACCTTAAAGTTTACAACGATTCGCAACTTATAGTTAACCATGTAAATGAATCTTATGAAGCCAGGGATTCCAGGATGATGGCGTACCTGGATGTAGCAAAAGAGTTGACCCTCAGATTTGTTACGTTCAACATCAAGAAAATTCCCAGAGACCAGAATGCAGAAGCAGATGCCCTAGCCACCCTGGGGGTAACGTTCAACGTAGGAGCCATGTCCTCAATACCAATTGTCCACGTGTCGGAGCCAACAATACTAAAACCTGAACAAGAAGCAGGAGTATTGTGCAACACCAGCGGTGAGGAAGAAACTCCGGATTGGAGGAAACCGTGCGAGGATTGGCTGTAGAATGACATCCTACCAGCAGATAAAAAGGAGGTAAGGAGTTTCAAAATGAAAGCATCCAGATTCATACTAATTGATGGTGTTTTATTCAGGAAATCCCTCGCTAGACCCCACCTCAGATTGCCTAGATCGGGAAGAATCTCAGGCTGTTTTGCATGCTCTCCATAGTGGGGAATATGGAAATCATGCAGGGGGCAGGAGCCTGTCCAACAAGGTATTGAGGCTGGGATACTTTTGGCCAAAAATGTGCACAGATGCTGCGGAGTTCGCAAAGAAATGCGATCCTTGTCAGAGGCACGCTCACGTCAGCCACCAGCTAGCAGAACCTCTTCATCAAGTCATATCGCCCCGGCCCTTTATGAAGCGGGGAATGGACATTATGGGACCATTGCCCAATTCACCAGGGAAAAAGGTTTATTTGTTCGCCATGACAAACTAGTTCTCCAAGTGGATAGAAGCAGAATCATCCTCTCATGTTACAGAATCCCAAGTTATATCTTTCATTATACACAATATTATATGCAGGTTTGGCATTCCATATGAGATTATATGTGATAATTGATCTCAATTTATTGGAAATAAGACAGAAGCTTTTTGTGCTAGGTGGAATATCTCACTGTAGAAGTCTACTCACAGGAACCTCCAGTCCAACGGACAAACCGAATCTAGCAATAAGATTATTATGGAGAACCTAAAAAAGAAGCTGGAGGAGAGAGGAGCTGCCTCTGGTCCTCTAGGCCGACAGAACCACACCTTAGGTCGCAACAGAACAAACACCTTTCAGCCTGGTGTTTGGAGCTAAAGCAGTCATTCCGTCTGAGGTCAGGGTCTCAACCCATAGCTACAGATGCATAAAAGAAGACCGGAACCAGGTGGAAATGGCAAGCAATCTAGACACGATAGATGAGCTCAGAACCAACGCCCAGATTAGGATGGCTTCGTACCGACAAACAGTGGCCAGGAACTATGACAATAATGTAAAGGTAAGAACCCAGCAAGTAGGAGACCTTGTCCTGAGGAAAGTCTTTCAAAATACCAAGAACCGGCAAGCAGGAAAATTCCCTACAACTGGGAAGGCCTCTTTTCTAGCACTAATCAAGGTACAAGAAGCAGCATCTGGTCGAGGATACCTAAATCTCTCGAGAATCTGGACTTGCCAAAAGCTCCCTAGAAACTCAGCAACAGGAGATCGAGATACCGGAGTAGATCCAGAAACAGAAAAATTTCTAGAAGCAGATGCATACCCAAATGGTAGAGCAGACCCACGGATTTGGGGCGTGGTTGCAATTAGAGCAATCTAAATGGAAGTAGACTTCGTGGCCGAATCAGTAGCAACCTTCGTTCTGGCACTAGATCTAGAAATAGAAGTAGAATCTACGTTTCTCTTGTCGACAGGTTTAGAAGCACCCCAATGGGACTAAGAACACCTCCAGCAGCCCTCTTCTTCCTCTAAGCTAGGATCATTTCGTGAGCAACCTTGAGCTTAGCAGATCCTGGAGATGGTGAATTATCGAGCAGCAACAACATCTTTTTCCTGTAGAATAGCAATAGAGGTTCCAGCAGAATAACAACAACGTCCAGAGCCTGGAGGACTAATTTCCCCCTTCACCGTGAAGCTGAGAAGGAAAATTGGGGCCAATTGGCGCCCATCGTGGGGCTCCATTCTTCTTCTTCTTCTTCTTCTTCTTCTTCTTCTTCTTCTTCTTCTTCTTTTTTAGTTCATCAATGGTCATTAACAATTTCTTCCTCTAAGCTTTAATTCGCAGGACAAAATTAAAACACCAAGCTCAAACAATTAATCATTTGCATCTTCATTACACAGTTGCAATTCAGGATTCAGATTCTCGAAAAATAAGTAAATATATCCAACTCATTAAACAATAATCCAAATGAGCAATCACAAACGTATTGGCGACAAAATTGAACACAAATCATTACATGATAATAATTGATTCGTCTTATAGAAGAATAATGCAATGTAATTATAATTAATTAAATCAACAAGCCATTAGTGATGCCAACGAAGAAACTGTAGCATAAAAGTTGTTATAATAGAGAGAACGTGACATTGCGAAACAAAAATAAGTGGGAGACCAATCATATCCCCGATTTTGAAATTCAACGTCTTAGTATGGTAGAACGTTGACGTTCAAAGTCCAACAATGGGTCAGACGTGGAACTTCATCGTCCAAACCATGGGCGAACTTTGAATTTCAATGTTCCCAACCATTGTGGACTATGAACTTAAATGTCCTCCCACGACTGGACATTGGAAATCGACATTTTAATAAGCGTCGACGATTACTGTGTTTTTTCCTTCATTGCCAGTGGTATATATCGGCCTCGAAACCGTTAGGTCTCTCAATATTAATTCTCATTACTATCTTATTTTATTGGTCAGTGTAGAATTGCTCATTGAATCTAATTACTGTGTTCTTCTTATCCCAATTTGAGGTTCTTTACTTTAATTTCGCGTCTGGTGTTGCTTTAAATCAGATTACCATTCTGGCTACTTTTTAATTTTATGGATCAATTTGACATATGGGATTCGTTCTAATACGGTTGCTACGATTTATGCAGTCGACTTTTGAGTTTGTATATCAATTTCGGCATCTAGGTTGCTTTATTTTTGAGTTTTTATATCAATTTAGGCATCTAGGGTTGCTTTAGTTTGTGCATGTCATGCAATTGTATGTTAGGAATTGGGATTCAGTTCCATTTTGGCAGACCTCTTATATTTTCAATTGCAGTACCAATTAGTGGTGGGACGGGTGACAGTTAGAGGTGACAATTATTGACACAAACCGAAAATACGACACGAACCCGACACGAAGTTAGTGGGTTAGGGTTGAGAGGTTGTGACCCATTTAAGTAATTGGGTTGACACGGACACGATACGAAACATAAATGTGTCGGGTTAGATTTGAGCTCTTTTCACACGAACCTGACACGAATAACCATTTATTTTAAAGTATCATAATATATCTGGGTTGAATCAATAATTCAAGCAAACAACTTAAAAATACTCATTCGCATTCATAATTTTTGGGATAATAAGGCTATAAAACTTAACTTATCTATTAGTTTATTGGGTTAAACAGCTTAGATGGGTTAAAAATGAACCGCTACAAGATAAATGGGTTAAACAAGTCGGGTTGGATTATAGAAAAATTAAATGGGTTAGGTTAAGGTTGAGACAAATGGCACGTTTATGTAATTAGGTTGGGTTAGGGTTGGGGTAGTAGTGATGACCCGTTTAAAGTTGACACGGACACGGACACGATACGACATGATCTGTTTTTCAGGTCTAGTGACAGTAGTCTGGTGGTGCAGCAACCGACTTGGTGGTGCTTGATTGGTAAGAGTCGAGAGAGAGAGAGAGAGAGAGAGAGAGAGAGAGAGAGAGAGAGAGAGAGAGAGAGAGAGAGAGAGAGAGAGAGAGAGAGAGAGAGAGAGAGAGAGAGAGAGACAAAAGGTAAGTTACGTCTTTTTTATGATGTCAACGATATTTCGAAATTGGGTTATATAAGTTTCAACAAGTGCTCTTTATATTCGTATTAAGAATCAAACGAGACAAATAACACCTCACTTGTATAGATATAAAAAATATTATACTAATCTCAATGCATTCTAGTTTTGTTTTATGTGTGATACTTAACCAGTCTTAAGATAAAGACAGATATGCCCATCTTAAATGAAACTTGTGTACCAAAGTTGGCTTGTATGAGTGGTAAGGGCTCTCATCTCTTAAACAAGTGGTCAGGGGTTCGATTCCTGACTCTTGTGAATGAAACAACCAAACTTGGGAGGGGTCAACCCATTAAATTGCCTTCAGTACCCCGAAGGAGATTTCTCCAGCTGTCGGTAGGGGATACTCCTGGTCAACACCAAAAAAAAAAAATGAGAACGTGTGTATAAGTTTATTCATCTTGAAATGATTTAACGCTTTATTTATGTAACTTCTTGATTGTCGAAATATGATTCATCATATTATGTTACGGTGCAAAACCGTGTCTCATATTTAACCCTAAACCCAGGGGTGCGCACAATATCCCACAACTCACATGGGCACCCTTGGTTAGTGGAATATTTGTTTTCCTGAAACTGAAGCACAAAATACTATCTATACTATTTCCGTGTAATGTGTATCAGTGTTGCAGAAGTAGATCAGTGGATAAATCTAGCTAATTTAAACAAAGGGACCCAGGTTCTATTCCCTCTAAGCATCCTCCGATTCTTTTTTTTCTGACTTTATTTTTTCTTGTTTCTTTCTTCTTTTCTTCCAACGACTGACTTGCTTTATTATTTTTTCTTCTTATTTCTTTCTTTTTTAACCAATCTCTTCCCAGTTACGTATTTTAGACTATTAATTTTAGGTTCCCTTAAATGAAATTTTTTATGCACATTTTTTTACTTTTTGCGTTGATTCATTCATTATCGTCTATTTGAACTTGTGTTCCGAAATTTTATTCACTACTACAGATACAGGCTATAACAACGGTCAAAAACCGTTGTTATATAAAAAAGCGGACGTTGTTAAAGCGTCCGTTGTAAAAGGTTGTAACAACGGTTGGTTTTCTTAAGCAACCCGTTGTTAATAGTTTTAACAACGGTTTTAAGTATAAAAACCCGTTGTGGAAAGTGTGACTCAATTTTGGGGGGAAAGTTATAACAACGGGTTGTAATATACAAAACCGTTGTTATAACTAAAGACAACGGGTTGTTTGTAAATGACCGTTGTTGTTTGTTCTTAAAAAATAAAAAAAAAATTAAATTAAATATTACTAGATGCATGTATAATTACGGCCCGTTAGAATTCCGATGCATGCAGAATATCCCTTAAATTAATTACCAATGGTTTTGAAAAAACTTATAAATGTGACTAGCTATAAATATTAAAGCATCCTTTAGTATCTAACATTCATTAATTGAAACAACATGGCAATGAACCCTAATTTTATCAACAACGAAGAATGGCTTACACAAACGATTGAAGATGATGGGAAGGTTCTCGCCGGGCTTCCTCACGATCAACACCCATTAATCAAAGCATCCCTTGAACATCAACGGAATTATTGGATTAAGAGGCGTGAAGCAGTCCGGCTTGTCAACAAAGCCTCATCATCATCATCATCTTCATACCCTGTCGGCTGTTACTTTCGCAACTTGGTCATGCGCCAGAGATATGTTGAGTTGTACTCTTCCAACCTTATCTCCACATGCAAGTCGTGTCCTTGCATATATTCAATCTGTTATTGCAAAATATGAAGCCAATGACCCGAAGTTAGCGGTATACCAGAGTGGCGTGATTGGTGGCGAGTTGAGAAGCGCTTTTTACGCTTAACCGGGTTGTTCCGGCTTATTATACATCTTTTGATTTCGATAATTGCTTGTAATGTATTTGGTTTAAAATTAAATGAAATGATCATTTTGAAAGTGTTGAGTTATGCTTGTTTGATTTGCTTCCATTTTTTCAACTCCATAGATCGGTCATCATCAAGATCCAGTTATTACTCGCCATTCTTGTCCAATAAGATTTGAAGCGAGATTGAGAGATATGATGATGCTGATTATGGCACAACTTCCTAACATATATATTAATTAAAAAATAACTCAACCCACACATTGCTTAGTATAAATACATTGCATTATCTCAACTAACATGCATTTCCATTATCTCAATATATTCTCCAAACCCTAACTGCTAAAACAAACTCCAAATAAATTAACCCTCTCTTTAATCTTTCAAAACAAACTCCAAACTCCAACAAAATGAATGATATCATCCTTAAGACTCTTATTATGCTCGATCCGTCAAGGACGCCAAAGAAGATGGAAATGAAATAATTAGCAGATCTTTGAACGGAACCTAATGGTCGATAAAAACACATACATGGAACCCGAAATAATTAGAAAAATAAAATAATGACGATGAAACAAACCCGATAATTACGAACGTACGTAAAGAGACGATGAAATCAACGGTGACGGCGAGAAGATAAAGCGACGATGAGAAAGAGAGAAAGAGACGATGAGAAAGTGTGTTTTGTGTTTGTGTTTGGTCTTCTGGGTTTGTGTTTGTGTATGTATTAAGGTTTGTGTTTTGTGGCTGCAGCAGACTTGTGTTTGTGTGGTTTAGAGTATGGAAGGTATTGACAACGGTTATTAAACAACAACCGTTGTGAAATATGTTTTAACAACGGTTGTAAAAAAAACCCGTTGTTAAATAAGTTTTAACAACGGGTTTCAAAAATAACCGTTGTGATTACTTTTCACTAACTTTGCGCCAATTTTGCGCCAAATTATTAACAACGGTTGGTCATGTGTGACCCGTTGTTAAAACGAATAACAACGGTTTTTATAACCATACCCGTTGTAATTGATTTTAGTAAAATTCGCGCCATACATTCTACAACGTCTATTGTGATTTTCGTGAATAATCGTTGTTAAAGGGGCGTTGTAGTTGCCTGGATTTGTAGTAGTGATTATTTGCTAATTCAAGTAACATAAATACTAGAATAAGACCGTCTTATGTATAAGACGGTCCTTTTGAATTAAAATCATTCATTTTTCTTACTATCAATAAATGAGCGTCTTTATATAAACAGAATGTCTCATATTATGAGACCGTCTTACACAAGAATTACAATTCAATTGATTTCTTCCGACTTTATTTCTTATTGTTTCTTTTTCCTTTTCTTCAGTGACTGACTTGCTTTATTATTTCTTCTTATTATTTTTTTCTTTTTTCACCAATCTATTCACAGTTACGTATTTTAGACTATTAATTTTAGGCTCCTTTAAATGAATTTTTTTATGCATATTTTTTTATGTTTTGCTTTGATTCATTCATTGTCGTCTATTTGAATTTGTGTTCCAAAATTTTATTGAACATAAATTCTAAAATAAGCCGGTTTTATGTGTAAGACTGTAATACTCCGTATTTTAATTAATAGTTTGTATTTATATTTATGTGAATAGTCGTAAATAAATAATAAAATGAATAAATATTAAGCGAAATAAATAAATAATAAGTTGTAGTCGTAAAAGAAAAGAAGTAAAATATAATAAGCAAGTAAAACGGAGTGGGGCCCAGGGGTTGGTATCGTGTGGGTGAGCCGTGTAGGGTCACGGTGGGACCAAGTTGAAGGGAGGTGGTATTTGGTTTGGGTGGTACCTATGCTTTAAGATATCTTCATTATTTAAAGAATTTTCCTAGAACCTTCCTACTTCTCCTACCAATTTATAAAAATTCCAACCCTCTACCCCACAATCATAATTCTTCTTCTTCTAAAACTCAAATACAATTGTGAGGAGAGCTTTTGTGAGACAACTTTAAGACGAAGTTTTCACCTTGCGATAATTAAATTGTGGTAAGTTATCTAATCACCTAATATCAATTATTTACGTTTTAACCTTGGCCCGTATTTTGACCGTTGACCATAAGGGCTGTTTACCACCTAGGCCATAGCCGTGGTGGCTGTTGACCGGCGGGTTGACCACCGTCGGTTGGCCGTGTGGTTGGGGTGTTGTTTGTGTAGTTTTGCGTGATTTATTTTGGGTAGTTTACATCTTAAATTTATTAATAAGATTAGTTAATAATTATATATAATTCAATTATTGCTTAGGTGGTGAATTTGTTGAAGAAGCTTTTTGATTAATTGATTATTAAGAAGATTTGCTAAGAGGTAGGTTAACTACTCAACTATACTATATTTGTAATTGGAGAATTGTTGAAAGATAGGGATGTGTAAGTGCCGTGGTCCTGTACGTATGTTGGTCGGACAGGCACGGTGGCGTGAGGAGCGGGTCGTGGACCTGAGCAGTACACCGTGTGGTGTCGGATTGGAATTACTATTGGTGGTGTGTCGGTCGAGATATAGGTGTTGTCAGTCGTTTGATAAGGTTATTTTCAGTCGTTAGGCCTTAATCAAAATAAATCCAAGCTTAATACTAACAAAATAGCTAGTGGTAAGTCAGGTACTGAATCCACATGGAGGCGAGATTATTGTTCTAATTTGTTTATTACTTAAGTTTGTCTTTATAGTAATCAATTCTTGGGGGTTTTGTTTGTTTGATTGCTAATAATTAATTGCAATGTAAATAAAGATGAATAACAATAATATTAAGAGAGTCTAGGGATCGGGTTCACTAGGTAATCATCTAAGGGTAAGATTTAACTCATTGATTGATCAATTTATATTGTTGAAAGTCATATGATCGATCGATTCTAATATGTCTTTTCAGATCTAAACTTAACATGCAATCGCAATCATTAAGTTGGTCTAATTCAATTATCATGGCCTATACTAGTCTTAACCCGGTCGGTAAAAATCCTAGTATGCAAGGCTAATTAATCAATTCTAATCACTAATTAACTAATTAGAAGTAAGACGATAATTAATCAACAATCAAAAGCAATTTAACAATAAATTCATAAGTTTACCCTTTTCTAACAACCTAGATCCTTTTCCTCCCTAGATAATAGATTTAGGTACGCATGATAAAGGGAATAACAACAATAAAATTAATGAACAACATGATTAAAAACATAAAAGATGAATAAGTAATTGAATTAATAATTGAGGAAAGATTAGAACAATACTGTAATGAAGAATAATAGTTCTGATGCTAAAATAATGTAAACTAATCTAAAAGTATTCTAAAAGAGTTTTTAGAGTAGCTATAAGAAAACTAGGTAAAATAAAGCGTAAAATAAATTAGGGTACGATTTAGGTATTTATAATAAAACATAACCGACTTAAGGAAAATTGCGGAAAATCTGGAAATAAGTGGTTCCTCGATCGAGTCACCAACTTCCTTGATCGAGTTCATGCTTCGTTGATCGAGGAATCACTCTGTTTCTTCTCCTTTCTTCGTGTTGTCTTCTTAAATTCTCTCCCTTCATTCTTATGGATTCACGTGCCATGCTCCGTGTATTCCTTCATGCCTACTCCGCGATGCCAATTTCATTCATTTGCTCCTCAAATGCATCATTCCTGCATTAAACATCAAATAGCGGAAGTATCCACATTCTAACATAAAAGGCTTGTAAATAATATAATTTAGCACGAAACCGTATCAAAAGCAATTAAGGGGAGGTATGAATATGCATATAATTATGACTCATCATCTTTACATATCTTATCTCCTCCCGGATGCACATAGTATGGAGTATTATGTGCCTCAATCAAAATATTCCGCTTTAGCTCTTCATCATCTGGTACACACTATCTCCCTTTGAACGTTAAGCTTTCATCCGCATGAATTTGGAACTTTGATGGTTCCCCTTTTTCAATATTTGCACGCCATCCAACCAGTCTGGAATCAACACCCTACTTTTAACGGATCTCCGCATACAATTCTGGTTCAATTGTCAGGTCACTTACCACATCCCCTTTTTTGATCATGGAAATACCCATCTTTTCAACTTCATCTTGGAGCTTAACTTGTGTCATAGTCCTACATAAAACATGTACTCATTTCCTGCTTAATGCATCAACTACCACATTTGATTTACCCTCATGATAAATAATCTCCATGTCTAGTCACCAATCAGCTGAATCCATCGCCTCTGTCTCATATTAAACCACTTTTGTGCATAAATGTATTTCAAGCTCGTATGGTTTGAAAATACCTTGAAGATAGCGACATCCCCGTTGTCAGCAACAGCTAAAAGGTCGTCCCGGTCCCAGTCACTTTATGTATAAATGTATTTCAAGCACTTGTGTATAAATGTGCATCGGCGGCGACATCCCCGTTGTCAACAACATCTAAAAGGTAGTACCAGTCCCAATCTCAATGTGTATAAATGTGCATCTTCTGCTCACAGTCTTCCTGGCCCCTAACCAACGCCGCACTTGACACCTCCTTCCAGAAAGAAACACTCTCTTACACCTCTATCTGCAAATCAAGAATGGGGGGGACCATCTCAGCCATCATCTCAAGGGCAGTAGCCCGCGCCTTTCCTCGGACATGACCATTGGTTAATCAAACTAACCCGGCCAACTCAACTATTTCTGTAATACCCCCATCTACCAAGGAGCCTTAACAGGACATTTCCCAGCAGATAAAGGGTGTTACCATCTCGGTCGCCCAAGGAATAGTAAATATCAAATGTCAATAAAAGAACAATCAAGTTTATTACAAGTTAACTAAAAAAAAAAGGTACAACTGATATCATCTATCAACTACGTGATACTATTTTGCCATGAATCGTGGTAGACTCGTCCCTCTAAAGCACCCAGCTAAGCTCCACATATCAACGTGCTAAGACCACTGCTCACCATAATGGATCACGGCAGACACAACACAAGATGGAAACACAACAACACCACACAAGGTAAGTAACTGAAGAAACACACAAACACTAGTCACAACGTACATACAACCAACACTCCTCCCAATCACCCATCACTCCACTTACTATCCGAAGGTCAAGTCCTGCCAGATTACAGCCGCAACCAGTAATACACACCGCTAGTAGGGGACCGCAGCTGTTCCAACCTAAGCCCCGCTCATCAATATCGAGCGCAAACCCATGTTCCTTAATGTGAACATCCCCTCTTGTGGCGGGTTCCACAAGGGGTGAATCAAGGTCGTGAAGCCACTCCCGCAAGTGACTCCACTTAGCCGAGGGTGCAGCTCACGAACCAGAGACAAACAACAACTACAACCAACTACAACCAACTACAACCAATCCATACTACCAAAACTAATTAGACAATACAATCGACATACTAAACAACCAACAGTACTGAGTAGGAAAAACCAACCTTTAGCAATCCGCAACAATACTGGATACGACCATACGATGACAAGAAACCACCATAACCACCTATTACAAACACTATGACAAAATCCATTACTACTACCACAACCATAACCAGAACTAAGGAAGACGATGATGATGATGACGACCTACCTATACATAGTGTTTCAGCGATAAGACCGCTACCCGACTCGTGCTTCCTATCCCTATGGTGTCTCAACTCACAAAGGACTCCAAAGGATGAAGATTGGTGAAGGAGAGGTATGTGACGACAATTAGGTTTAGGAGAAATGAAATAAAACTGATTTTGGTTTCACGACGGTCGATCGAATCACAGGTAGGTCGATCGAGTAGCCCCCGCTAGATCGATTGAGTCACAAAGCTACTCGATCGAGTAGCCCCCGCTAGATCGAACTTCCTAAACTTCAAAGGTTACTATGTCGCAAGATTAAACTACTAAGACTTCCAAAGGTCTAGACATGTGTTTAAGGTCAGTCAACGACGGTCAACGGGTCCCTAGGAGGGCCGGTATTACAATTGCCTCCCCAGCGTTTCGCTCAGAGTGAGTAAGCTGACCCTACAAGTCAGTAGAAGACGTTGTTAAAGACACCACTTGAGTCTCTGTAATACTACGGTTTTCTATGTCTATGGGTACTCTATCGAGTGGGGCTTACTCCATCGAGTAAGTATGTTTTTACGCAAAACAGTAGTCTGCCTAATGGGTAGTCGATCGAGTATGTGTGACACTCGATCGATTAAGTCACTTACTCGATCGAGTAAGTTGGTCTTACGGGTTATTTTAGCCGGGTTTTGTTAATAACGCGTGATTAGTATTAAAGGATTCCGTCATTCTCTTTAATCACTTTTGCTTTCTAAAAGCTTTCAAGAGATTAAATGGAGTTACGTTGTTCTCATTCTTCGCGTTGTTAACAAATTCCACGACTATCGTCGGATTGTCTTGTTCTTTACACCGTTGAGTTCGTCGCGTCAAGGGTAAGATTCTTGTATAATTTTTATAATGTTTCGTTAAGTTTGGTTAAAACCCTAATTGGGTAGATTTGGGGGTTTTGGGTGTGTTGTGTTGATTAAGTGATAATTATGTGAATATGTGTTATAGGAGGAGGATTCGTAGAGGAACATTACTGATTAGCTGTAGTGACGGTCTTGTGGTTGCTATTCCAGGTAGGGTTTCCCTACTCGGTTATTGTTTACATTGTATTGTTGGTGGTTGATTATTGCTGTTAATTGATATAATGTCGGATTTGGTAATTGGTAATTGTTGTGGTATAATGTGGTTGGATTCTGTAATTGTCTGTGGTTTGCGAGGTGCGTCCTTGGCTGAGTGGAGTCACTTGCAGGAGTGGCTTCACGCCCTTGATTTGCCTTCTGTGGAACCCGCCACAGAGGGGATGTGCACATTTAGGAACTTGGGATATCGCTTGGATGAGATGAGCGGGGCTTAGGTGGGAACGGCTGCAGTCCCCTATTGGCGGTGTGGAATACTTGTTGCGATGGGTATTCTGGAAGGACTACACACTTTAGTGTGTAGTCAGGTGTATGGTGATATGATGGAGATTGGTTGGTTGGATTGGATTGTTGTATTGTTTTTGTTGATTTGATTTATGTAAACAGTAACTGACCCCGGTTTAAATGTTTTGAAAACTGTGGTGATCCATTCGGGGATGGTGAGCAGTTATTGAGCAGGTATGAGTTGATGCACATGGGATAGCTGGGTTGAGTTACCACGAGATATCTAGAAGTCTTCCGCTGTGTCATAATCATTCTTTTACATTGTTTTGGATTAGTACTTTTGAAACAGTTGTATTTACTTTATCAGTTTTGGGATTCGGACTTGTATCACTTTAAATGCACTTATTAAAGTACGTTTCTTAATTGTCTATTTGATATACATTGCCTCGGGTAACCGAGATGGCAGCATTCTCATACCTTAAGTGGTCCTGGTAAGGCACTTGGAGTATGGGGGTATTACAAAGTGGTATTAGAGCGACGATTTTTGAACCTGTAACTAATGAACCCAATGAACTTAGGGAGTCAAAATAAAATGAACCCGGGTAGGAGTTGTTTGGAGCTAATGCAAAGACTTGGGAGGCGTCCTAAAATCGCGATCTCGCCCTACAACTTTGAACCGGTCATTATGGGGTGTGTCTTGGGATCGTTATGTGTTTACTACATATGTTATTGCACATCTATATATAAATATGTTGTATGAATTGGTGGATGAATTCATGTGGAGGATGAGGAATGTTGTGGTGAAAAGTGATGAGTAACATGAGTATATATGTTGATTGAATAATGGAATTGCATGATAAATGGTTTCTAATGTGGCTTATTAGAAACATGTGAAATAGGATGTTGTTTGTTATATATAAACATATGTTTATCGTGTTATATATATATATATATATATATATATATATATATATATATATATATATATATATATATATATATATATATATATATATATATATATATATATTAATTGGTTGGAAAGTGTTGAGTTGAGCATGCGGGTAGCATACGAGTTAGCATGACTCGATCGATTGGGGGGGCACTCGATCGAGTAGGTGAGGGACTCGATCGAGTGGGGTGTATATCGTTTCTGGACAGTGAACTATTTTTGGGCACTCGATCGAGTAAGTAGGGGACCGGGACTCGATCGAGCGTAGGCAACTTGATTGAGTAGGTTTGAGGCTTGATCGATTATGGTTTGTGAGGCTTTCTGGCCAGGTTATGGAGTTGAGGCACTCGATCGAGTAAGTAGGCAACTCGATCGAGTAGGTTCTCCACAGGTCATATACGTGTTTAAGTTGTGGGATGTATGTTTATGTTTACCTTTTCTCTTCTATAGTTCAAAGATGCCGCCAAAGAGAAATGCGTTGTGTGCTAGCGCTGAGATGATGAGTATTGATGAGATAGTTAAGATGTTAGAGCACCAAGACGCGCTCACAGATGCTTTAAAGAAGTTTGGGAAGGATGAAGAGACTGGGGTGGATTTTGGTAAAATGAGTATTAACATCGCTCGTTTCAACCCAAAAGAGTACATGGGTACAGGTGCACCAATCTTGCTTGATAATTCGCACAGAGAGATGGAGAATATTCTGAATGTGGTTCATTGCCCTGAGTACTTTAGAGTGGAATAAGCTGCGTTCTACTTGAGAGATGCGGCTGGAGAATTGTGGAATAAGGTTAGGGAGAGTGCCTTAGACCTATATGTGAAACAAGGGATGTCGGCTATACCTTGGAGTGAGTTCAAGAGAGCTATGCATCAAGAGTTTGTGCTGGAACATGTCTGTAGTAAGTTGCGGGAGGAGTTTGATTTTAAGATGGCTCCGGATATGACAGTGGTTGAGTACTATCACAGGTTCAATGAGAAGTCTAGGTACACAGAGGATATGGGGCTGAGTCAGGAGAACTTGGCATTGAGGTTTGAGAAGGGTTTCACACCTAAGATCATGGAGAAGCTGCCTGTAGGGATCCTTACTGATATTAAGGAGTTATATGAGCGCGTCAGGAGAGCGGAGAGGTTGGTAGAGATGGCTAAGGAGAATAGGGAGAGAGGTTCTGAGAAGAAGACGGCTGAGAGCAAGGGTGGTGGTCAGTCTAGTTACAAGAGGGGCAACCATAACCAGGTGAGGGCTTACTCTTCGGGGTCGGGATTCAGTGGTGGAGCTTCCTATGGGTGTGGCCGCGTTGGTGGTAGTAGAAGTCGTGGTTTATCTTGCTTTAACTATGGCGGTATGAGCCACAGGGAAGTGTAAAGCGTGTGATTTATAGAGCAATATAGGAGAGTTTTTATGTGAAATGGAAAATAAAAGATATGGTGTATCTTGTCTATTTTGATAAAAGATTAAGTTTGTATAACAATTAAGTTCTAAATAACAAATAGAAATTTATGATAAATAATTTCCTATAAACGAAATTATTCAAGCAACGCAATATACAGACACAGTCATATAATCTTAACTTAAACTAGTCAGTCATAAGGAAATTAAACATATACAGAAGCTTAGTTACCACTGATTAAACCAATTTCCAACCGTAAAGTCTCAAATCGTTCTCTAGCTAACAATTTTGTCAAAATGTTTGCTCATTGTTTTTCCGTACTACAAAATTCAAGTTTTATATTCCCTTTCTCAACATGGTCTTGAATAAAATGGTGTCTTATTTCAATGTGTTTGGTACGTGAATGTTGTGCGGAATTTTTAGAAATAATTATCGCACTAGTATTATCACATAAAATAGAAACACATCCTACATCAACACCATAATCACGTAATTGTTGCTTAAGCCATAATAATTGAGTACATACCAATCCTGCAGCGATGTATTCGGCTTCAGCAGTTGAGAGAGCAACCGAATTTTGTTTCTTCGAACCCCACATAATAATACACGGTCCGACAAATGTGGCGACACCCGACGTACTTTTTCTGTCTAAAGAACATCCTGCATAGTCGGCATCGGAATAACCGACTAGATTGAAGTTACACTCCATCGGATACCATAAATACAGCTTGGCCGTTCCAATTAAATATCATAAAATTCGTTTTACGACCGTCATATGCGATTCTTTGGGAGATGATTGATATCTCGCACAAACGCATACGCTAAACATAATATCGGGTCTACTTGCGGTCAAATATTACAGTGACCCAATCATTCCACGGTAAGTAGTTTCATCAACTGATTTACCGTCTTCATCTAATGTCAGTTTCATCAACTTTCGGATCAATTCCTTGATATATTTTTGTTGATGGATTTTAATGCCTTCGTCATTTTGTTGTATTTGCAGACCTAGGAAGAATTTCAATTCTCCCATCATACTCATCTCGAACTCGGAGATCATCAACTCAGAAAAATACTTGCATAGGTTTCGGTTGGTCGATCCAAAGATAATGTCATCGAAGTATATTTGAACAACCAAAAGGTCAGAACCCTCGGATTTTAGAAAGAGTGTTTTATCAACAGATCCTCTTCTGAATCCACTATCAAGTAGAAACTTGGATAATCTGTCGTACCATGCCCTAGGTGCTTACTTCAAACCGTATAGGGCTTTATCCAACTTGAAGACGTGATCTTCAAATTTGCTATTCTTAAGTCCGGGGGGTTGTTCAACGAAGGCTTCTTCCTATAAATACCCGTTCAGAAATGTTGTCTTGACATCCATTTGGAAGAGCTTCATTCCCTTATCTGCTGCGAATGCTATCAGAAGTCTAATGGCTTCAAGACGAGCAACAGGTGCGAAAGTCTCGTCATAATCTATTCCTTCTTGTTGATTATAACCTTGAACCACCAATCTCGCTTTGTTTCTGATAATGACTCCGGCATCATCTAGTTTGTTCCTAAAGACCCACCTTGTTCCAATTACAGATTGATCCTTTGGTCTAGGAACTAAATGTCAAACCTTATTTCGTTCGAACTGTTGTAGCTCTTCTTGCATAGCTATGATCCAATCTGATTCTGCAAGAGCTTCATTGATATTCGTTGGTTTGATCATGGATAGAAAAGAGTAGAAAGAGCAGAAGTTATTCAAGGATCGTCTAGTTTGAACACCCTTCTTAATATTCCCTAGAATATTGTCCATGGGGTGTGAACTCTTGTATTTCCATTTTGTAGAAGTACTTGGTTCTTCATTGTTATTTGAGCTTGACCCAACTTCATTTGGCTCGAAATTGGAGGAAGTTCCCCCTGAATCCAATCCGGGTGTTGTATTAGAGCCGTTTATAACATCGGACTCTACACCTTGATTTGGATCCAATGTTATAGTAACATCACCTATAACATTAGTTTGGGAGTCCTTATTTTGAGTCAATGTTATAGTATCATCAACTATACCTTTGGTTTTCTCCTTTTTATCTTTTGTGGAACGATCAAGTTCATCACTTGTTCCTTCAATTTCATTATCCTCCAATTCCAGTTCCGGGGGATCGTCTCTAGAAAGACGAAAGTCGAGTTCATCCAAGTCTTCTTCCTCATCCTGTAAGGGCTTATCAAACACGTTATCTTCATCAAATATAATGTGGATACTTTCTTCAATACAAAGAGTTCTCTTAATGAAAACTTTGTAAGCCTTGCTATGATCTGAGTATCCTATGAAAATCGCCTCATCACTCCAAGGGTCAAATTTACTTAACCGGTTTTTACCGTTGTTATGAACAAATCATTTACTCCCAAAGCAACGAAGATGGGAGATATTAGGTTTTCGACCTCTAGGGGGTTCTCTTAAGAATAGGTCGAATCATAGCACGATTATAGATATAGCAAGAAGTACTAATGGCTTCAGCCCAAAAGTTACGAGGTAAACCACTACACAAAAGCGTTGTACGAGCCATATCTTACAATGTTCTATTCATACGTTAAGCGACACCGTTTTGTTGAGGAGTTCTTGGTGCAGAAAAGTTATGCCCTACACCATTAACTCTACAATATTCTATGAAAGCTTGATTGTCAAACTCGGTGCCATGATCCGTACGGATAGATACAAGATTAGTCTTATATTTGTTTTGAACACGTTTCATAAGATAATCAAATTCATCAAATGTTTCATCTTTTGAATGAAGAAAGATAGGTCATACATACCTCGAGTAATCGTCTATAAGAACGAAGACGTACCTTGATCCTCCTCTACTCCTTACCTTCATAGGTCCACATAAATCCATGTGTACTAATTCTAAGGCTTGATTTGTGCTTACTACTATTTTCGGTTTGAACGATGATCTTACTTGTTTGCACCTTGCACACGTGTCACACATCTTTTCTTGGTCGAACTTAATCTTAGGTAACCATTCAACCAAGTCCCACTTCTTGATCTTGTTCAAGGTTAGTGAGCTAATGTGACCGAACCGTTTATGCCATAAACAAGGATCATCAAGTGTAACTTTCATGCATAAGAAAGAGTTAGTAGGCACAACATTTAAATCTACCATATAAACATTTCTTTTCTTGTGGCCTTCTAGAACAACATTACTAGTTCCTTCAATAATAATGCGACAACTATCAGTATGGAAAACGACTTTATTACCTTTGTCGCACAGTTGAGATATGCTTAGCAAGTTATGTTTTAGACCGTCCACGAGATAAACATCACTGATCGCGTGAGATTTAGAAATTCTGATTTTGCCAACCCCGATTACTTTTCCCTTTTTGTTGTTCCCGAACGTCACTTTTCCTCCGTTGAAGGGCTTGAGTGAAAGAAATAGATTCTTATCTCCGGTCATGTGTGTTGAACATCCACTGTCAGATACCATTGATTATTTTCTTTCATTACTTCCTGCAGAAGGGATTAGATACAGTTTTTAGGTACCCAAGCTAAGTTGGGTCCCTTATGATTAGTTACTCTATATACTAAATCTTTTCGAACCCAAACTTGTCTAATAACCGTTTTTCTAACCCTTGGGTTATTTTGCTTGGGAGGAGTTCTAGGTTTAGGGTTTTCTCTCGGTCTAGGAATTTCTCTGGGTGTATCATGACTGTATCCCTTGTGAACAGGTTTACTAGGTTTAGGTCGACAAGGATTTTGTGAAGTGCTAGGTTTCTTGGTGTAGTCAAAGGCCATGTCATAGAACCAACGAAATTTATTATTCCTTTCTTCGTTAAGTTCATTTATGGGGGTTTCATCATCCTCGATAGCTGTGTCTGTGACACCCCTCGATAGGGCATCAAAATTAAAGCGAAAAATACGAGATTTTTAAAACCTTTAAAGTTTAAAGTGTGAAATCCACCATAAGTGATCAAACGAAAATGAAAAGTAAGATGAATAAGTTTTACAATTAAAAAGAAGTGCGTTGGGGAAAAGATATCCCACGAATAAACACAAGTCTAACGATAGGTGAGTCTAAGCAAACTATAACTAAGGTCCAAGGTTCAACGTTCTCGCTAGCTCACACGTCTTCCCCATAATCTGCATCACAAACCTGTCATTCATGTAAACATGAACGCCACAGTCAGTGGGGAGTAACTCAGGGTTCTCCCAGCCACAATATGTCAAAATGCACATAAGCAAGAACTTAATTAAACATATTGATCATGCGTCATACTTGAATAATATGAACAAGGGAATATAAACGATAATCATAATGAGATAGGCATAGTACATTCATAATGAGTTAGGCATTGTACATTATATTAAACATGCATTCAATGTAACAAAACATGGATATGAGATTAGGCATCGAATCATATGAAGAGGGTAAATAACGGATCAATTAAATAGAAAATATATGGATGGAAACAAATAGCCATTACTTTGAAAACCTCTTAACAACCATAGCACGGGACGTGGCTACTAATGTCACATTCATACCTATGGCTTGCATCTCACCATAAGAACGGATGGGAACATCAATCCCGGCGATCATATCGCAACTAGGGGCTTGCATCTCACCACTAGTATCCGATAGGACCAAGACTCTCACAAACAATCATAGAAGACGTGCACTCTAGTATATAAGAACACGCCAATGACCGTAACAAGCAAGACATTTACAAAGGCTTTGACTCAAACAAGACAAACCTCTAGACTCCAACCTCCTGGTAGGACGACGATCATAATACGGTCCTAGTCTAAATCTGGCCAGACTCTCGGGATGGACGACACCCGATTCGACAAACGATACCAAATCGTATCCAAGACTCGAAACATGGTACACCTAACCGTGCCCGAAAGTCGAGTAACCCCAAATCGGAACCTTGTCACCTAACCGTGACCCCCGGTCCGAAGAGGCGGAAGGAAAAATAGCCCAACTCGGAGACCATGGCACCTAACCGTGACCCAAGGTCCGAGGGCAAATAAATAAGGAATGTCGAGTAGTCTCACAATGTAAAACGTCACGCTCGGGTCACAAATACGAGCAACAATGATTGCCCAAACATAACGTAAACAATTCATGTGAAGCATGTATAAACATAAGAGTATAATAATTACCGGTGCTCTCTGCGTGGCGTGGGCACCGGCTTTGCCACCGGCAGGATTCATGCTAAGGTGAAACAAGGTCAAAAATAGATGAAGGTGTATTCTCTGTAGGGTGGCCGGCTCTTTGCCGGCGGGGAATACAAGCCAAGGTAAAACAAAGCCAAAATAGTTGGAAGTGTATTCTCTGCCGGTCCACCATTTCTGCCCACCCCACCGGCAGGGAATACAGTCAAGGTAAACAAGGTCAAAATGCTCAATGTGTATTCTCTGCGGTCCACCACCGCCGCCGCCCACCGTGAGGAATACACCCTATAGCCAAACAAGCTCAACTTTGCACATTATGTATTCTCTGCCGGTTGACCACTGCCGCCGCCACCTAAGGAGTACACCCTATAATAAAAGACATCAAACTCGCATATACTCGCTGCGGTTGGGTAGGCATTGCGCCCACCACGAGGGGATCACTTTATCATACACGCAAATTCCATTAAACAACATCCAAAGTCCTTCAAATTCAACTATCTTTCATTTAATCACTTCATACTCTTTCTAATATGATGAATACTCAGCAAATTTGGCATGTTAGGGTAATTTAAACATATGACATCAACCATGAACCTTAAAATAAGATAGCATTCCACTCAAACATTTGAAGATCCTCATAAACTACTTCATTCAACACAACAATGGGATGAAACATGAAAGTTACCAACTTTAACATCTATATGCATCCAACCACACATAAAACACACAAATTTGACATGTAAGTCGAGTAACCCATCACCGTTACCTTTTTTGCACTTAAATCCACAATAGACTCGTCTACCTTTCAAGAATCCACTTCCGGGTCAACTAAACTTTCTCCTAAACATAAGAAAACACAAAATAAGACTAAGAATCGAAACTAGAAAAAGGGTACCGTGTATAAAAATGGCTCGACAGCCCTATACATGGAGGAAAGTCGGACTCTTTCTTACCTAGAAAGATGGAGGGCGATGAGAGGAAGAGATAGACGCGAAAATCGTTGAAAACCGATGAGAAATGAAGGTTTTATGGCCAATTTAGTGAAGAAGGTGGAAGTTGTGTAACAATGGTGTTGTAGTTGTGTGTTTGTTGGGAAATTTCAGAATTTAGGAGTGAGGGAGATGGAGTTGTGAGGGTTTAGTTGGGGGTTTTGTGAAGGGAAAAGAGAAGGGAAAAGCCCATGAGTTATATAAAGCCCAACAATTCAAATTGAGTCGGTTTCCACTAGAATTTTCATCTCAAGCCTACCATAACTCAAGACGGAGAATATTATTATTATTATTATTATTATTATTATTATCCGACCAAAATATTTATTTTTGTATAAGATAAGCTTTAAAAATATAATATTTATAAAAATCATGTTTAATAATGAAATCAATTAAATTAATTAATTTAAAATATAAATAAGACAGTAGATGGTTAAATAAATTATAAATGTCAAAATGGAAAATTCGCGGGTGTTACAATCACCCCATCTTTTAAAAAGTTTCGTCCTCGAAACTTGAAGGTAGAAAAGAAAGGTTATAAAAAGTAAAACTGAACTTTTAAAAATGGTAACCAAAACACTAAAAGGTTACTTATCGTAAGAATCAAAATCCTTTCAGAAGTCTCAAATAAAATTTTCCGACAGGACCAGATTCTCATCAAAGGAACGAAAATGCTCTCGTTGCGCATTCAAGAACATCACATTCCAAATCGAGGATATGGTCAAAAGCAAATCATTTGTATAAATCGAAAATCAAAATACTTTCAAACACATAAATGAAGAGTTTTCAAAAGTATAAGCCTCATTCATGGAACGAAATTGCTCTTGTCGTGCACACAAGAACGCTAACTTTCCAAGTCAAAGACAAATCTAAGTCAAGAGTCACTCGTCGACAAGCGTAGAACAAGTTATTAAACGTTTCAAATAACGAGTTCTAACATCCGATCAACGTCAAAATCAAAAGAAAAGGCAATTCATTCAAATTTTTCTTTTGCAAAGATCAAAATAGAAGTAGAGGCTTCATTTCTAAATTCAAAAGGAAGTCAAATTCCTGAAAATATAATATTAAACTCTTGACAACGAAATCATAAGTAGATCAAAGCTAGTTAGAAATTGAGCAAAGTTAAAAGTAACTCGGGTTTAGCAATTAAAAATCCATAAAAAGAAGTTATACTCGTAGAACAAACACTAAATCGAATTCTCATTTTCAAACCTTTAAAATAGGTAGGGTTTTGTAAGAGTAACATAAACTTTTAACGATGGATCAAAAGTGGTAGCTTGAAATGTTTAGAAATAGTACGAAATGAAGAGAACTGAGATATCATGAAAACAAGGTACGCTAAGAGGGTTCAACTTAACCAACAAATGAGCTATGATGAACTTCCTAGGAGAAGAGTTGAAATCGAATCCACAAGGATATCAAAGATTGAATTTCATAGGTTAACATCAAATTATAAAGGAGGAGCAAGCATAAACGAGGAAGAGAGGTATGAACGGTAACACTTATGGTCAAAGAGGACAGGAAATTAGGCAACAAGGAGACGCGGATACTTAAATCTCGAACAACAAGGTCATCACAGGCGGTTCCCGAAAACTTCCTAACCACGAAACTCATAACCATATAACTCCCAAGAATTTCCTCAAAATACTTGCACACTTTACTCCTATGCTATCACGTGGATCAAGTCACTCCACCAAAATTATGATTCCAAAACTCTCAAATATAAATCATCTATAACGATTTCCACGAAAGATCAAAACCACTAAAAGAGTTACACACATAACCAACTATCGGCCACTAAGAGTTCTCACTATGGTAAAATCCTTAATCAAAGATCAAAACCTCAAGGTCTTTATACTTTCTAACACTCCAAACCAAAATCTTATTCACCCCCGAATTCACAATCATAGATGATCACATTTCTCCAAATCATAAAGACCACCAACCAAAAGTAAATAGGTTTGTTATACAATTTTTCCTACTCAACTCAACTCAAGTTCCACTAAACCAATTTTGACGAAGTCAAGGTTCACAAAGAATCCTCAAAGAGCATCTCACTCACTCTACAACGTAGCCAACAATGCTATCACTCCACTAAAGAAACAAGAGCAATAACTAGGTCAAGAAATGATAGGAAATTTCAATGGGATACATGAACATGTCAAGGTGTGAGATTAAAAGAGTCAGATAATGACGGTAACTAGTTAACAATAGTAAGAGATATTAGAATTAGGGAGCTATTCAAGGCAAGGAAATGACAAGTAACTTTTATACTTGAGGAATAAATCTAATCAAGGTATAAATGAAGGGAAGGAAGATGATTAAAGGTACGAGGGGGATTTTAGGGCTTTAACCATACACTTTCTAAGACTTAATGTTCTCTCTAACAAGGTCACGCCTATAGGATATTGTACCATCATAACAAAACGACCAAATTCCAAAACGAGGGTCAAGGCAATTCATCTCATTCCTTATATGAAAGTCTCTCTTAAAGGATTACACCTCTATGACTGATCAAGGTAAAAATAAACGCTCGCTTAAGGGTTGATAAATTGGTTAGATTCATTGTTCACCTATCCTATCACATATTAGGATTTCCTAAGGTAAATCTACCACTCAAGTATAATAGCATCTCTTTATCTCAAGTACTCGACACAACCTCAAAGTATAAAACCATAGGGGTAACAAATACTTCTCAATGCTAAGTCTCTCTCAACTCAAGAACTCTCATGTGCCAACTACTATCGAATCACATTACCAATCCGTTACGGTCATCAGCATCCCAAAGTATTTTCTTCCAAATCCAGTATCATGTAACAAAACCTACCATCGAGTTCTCAAGAAACAAGGTCTTAGTTGTAACAACACTTTACCACCTTATGTTCCCACATTCTAACTCCATAAATTGAAACTATGTTCCTCAACTTAACATTTGGCATCAACCATACTATTATCCTTTCTAGCTACTAAAACAAGCGCTAAGACTCCCCAATAATGTAGCTTAGTCTCACTCTCATACCAACCTCAAGTAGTAATCAAGATCACTCACTTAGACAAACCAATAATCCCACAAGTAGCATTTCTCATGGTCCCGTGTACATTATCAAACCCTCATATCCAAAGTGATTACGAAAGCCTATCATAACTCGACTTACTCATTCAATCTTACCTCTTCAATTCCACCATTCAATTTCAGCCATTCTAAGTCAAGTACTAGGCACTAGTATCCCAAGACACGTCTCACTACACTTCCCAAGCCTTTCAAATCTCAACCATAAACAACAAAGCTAAGTTCTATAACCTTAGTAACACATGCAACTCACACTTTATGACCCAAATAATTCAACTAATCGACCACACTCAGTTCATGCCAAGCAACTAGGTCTAAGAAACCTCAAGGTATGTCTTACCACATTGGCAAAGCCTCTCTAACAAAACAAACTCTCAAGGCGAGGGTTAGGAATCCATCATAAACTAACTCCACAAAGCCAAAATTCTCAACCAAGGTTAACATTCCATAAGACAAAGATGAAGGTGTCCATGAGGGGTATTATAAGAAGAAAAGGTACAAAGACAACTCTCAAGATATATGAGAAGAGTTACGATAGGTATAGAGCACAAAGACAAGGGAATATGATAAGGCATTCTAAGAGAGGAAGGAATCTCAGAGAAGGTAGAGACACTCTTCAAGAGAAAGAGATCTATATGCAAGATGTTATGGAAGGAGAAACAAAAACGAAAGATAGGTCGGGTGAGTACTAACTAGCCTCCAAGGTAAAGCAAAAGAAAGAGTACTATCAAAAGGGCGTTAAGGGAGGATAAGCAAGGAACAAAGGACAAGTTAGGAGGGTACAAGAGTAGCTTCCAAGGAAAAGAGAAAAGAAAGTTTAGAAGAGGAAATAAGCATCAAGAAATGAAAGAACAAGGCAAGGTACACACGAATGAGGAATATCTTCAAGGAAGAAGAAGCATTCTTCAAAAGTCGAACAATTCTTCAATTCTCGGCAAAAGGCGTCAAGTCTTGATCTTCACGTAGGTAAGCTCACGGTCATTGATCCAAGGGCACAAAAATTATTAAAGGACAATCAACAAACATGTTAGAACCTAACAAAGAGCAACCACACTACAGACTACCAACTTAGGTCCTTAAGTCTACCCATCTCTCATTCATTATTCAAGGTCAAGTTCAATTTAAATTCGGGGTACACGTGTGTGCGTCGGGAGCAACATATGCTCTGATACCAACTGTGACACCCCTCGATAGGGCATCAAAATTAAAGCGAAAAATACGAGATTTTTAAAACCTTTAAAGTTTAAAGTGTGAAATCCACCATAAGTGATCAAACGAAAATGAAAAGTAAGATGAATAAGTTTTACAATTAAAAAGAAGTGCGTTGGGGAAAAGATATCCCACGAATAAACACAAGTCTAACGATAGGTGAGTCTAAGCAAACTATAACTAAGGTCCAAGGTTCAACGTTCTCGCTAGCTCACACGTCTTCCCCATAATCTGCATCACAAACTGTCATTCATGTAAACATGAACGCCACGGTCGATGGGGAGTAACTCAGGGTTCTCCCGGCCACAATATGTCAAAATGCACATAAGCAAGAACTTAATTAAACATATTGATCATGCGTCATACTTGAATAATATGAACAAGGGAATATAAACGATAATCATAATGAGATAGGCATAGTACATTCATAATGAGTTAGGCATTGTACATTATATTAAACATGCATTCAATGTAACAAAACATGGATATGAGATTAGGCATCGAATCATATGAAGAGGGTAAATAACGGATCAATTAAATAGAAAATATATGGATGGAAACAAATAGCCATTACTTTGAAAACCTCTTAACAACCATAGCACGGGACGTGGCTACTAATGTCACATTCATACCTATGGCTTGCATCTCACCATAAGAACGGATGGGAACATCAATCCCGGCGATCATATCGCAACTAGGGGCTTGCATCTCACCACTAGTATCCGATAGGACCAAGACTCTCACAAACAATCATAGAAGACGTGCACTCTAGTATATAAGAACACGCCAATGACCGTAACAAGCAAGACATTTACAAAGGCTTTGACTCAAACAAGACAACCCCTAGACTCCAACCTCCTGGTAGGACGACGATCATAATACGGTCCTAGTCTAAATCGGCGGACTCTCGGGATGGACGACACCCGAATCGACAAACGATACCAAATCGTATCCAAGACTCGAAACATGGTACACCTAACCGTGCCCGAAAGTCGAGTAACCCCAAATCGGAACCTTGTCACCTAACCGTGACCCCCGGTCCGAAGAGGCGGAAGGAAAAATAGCCCAACTCGGAGACCATGGCACCTAACCGTGACCCAAGGTCCGAGGGCAAATAAATAAGGAATGTCGAGTAGTCTCACAATGTAAAACGTCACGCTCGGGTCACAAATACGAGCAACAATGATTGCCCAAACATAACGTAAACAATTCATGTGAAGCATGTATAAACATAAGAGTATAATAATTACCAGGTGCTCTCTGCCGGCGTGGGCACCATTTGCAAACCCCCACCCAACGGAGGATTCATGCTAAGGTGAAACAAGGTCAAAAATAGATGAAGGTGTATTCTCTGTAGGGTGGCGGTGCAACCACCTACAGGGAATACAAGCCAAGGTAAAACAAAGCCAAAATAGTTGTAAGTGTATTCTCTGCGGTCCACCATTCACCGACCGCCACCCTACAGGGAATACAGTCAAGGTAAACAAGGTCAAAAATGCTCAATGTGTATTCTCTGCCGGTCCACCGTGCCCACCGGGGAATACACCCTATAGCCAAACAAGCTCAACTTTGCACATTATGTATTCTCTGTAGGTTGACCAGTCTTTACCGGCGAGTACACCCTATAATAAAAGACATCAAACTCGCATATACTCGCTGCCGGTTGGGTAGGCAGGCTGCCGCCCACCGGCGGGGATCACTTTACACGCAAATTCCATTAAACAACATCCAAAGTCCTTCAAATTCAACTATCTTTCATTTAATCACTTCATACTCTTTCTAATATGATGAATACTCAGCAAATTTGGCATGTTAGGGTAATTTAAACATATGACATCAACCATGAACCTTAAAATAAGATAGCATTCCACTCAAACATTTGAAGATCCTCATAAACTACTTCATTCAACACAACAATGGGATGAAACATGAAAGTTACCAACTTTAACATCTATATGCATCCAACCACACATAAAACACACAAATTTGACATGTAAGTCGAGTAACCCATCACCGTTACCTTTTTTGCACTTAAATCCACAATAGACTCGTCTACCTTTCAAGAATCCACTTCCGGGTCAACTAAACTTTCTCCTAAACATAAGAAAACACAAAATAAGACTAAGAATCGAAACTAGATCAAGGGTACCGTGTATAAAAATGGCTCGACAGCCCTATACATGGAGGAAAGTCGGACTCTTTCTTACCTAGAAAGATGGAGGGCGATGAGAGGAAGAGATAGACGCGAAAATCGTTGAAAACCGATGAGAAATGAAGGTTTTATGGCCAATTTAGTGAAGAAGGTGGAAGTTGTGTAACAATGGTGTTGTAGTTGTGTGTTTGTTGGGAAATTTCAGAATTTAGGAGTGAGGGAGATGGAGTTGTGAGGGTTTAGTTGGGGGTTTTGTGAAGGGAAAAGAGAAGGGAAAAGCCCATGAGTTATATAAAGCCCAACAATTCAAATTGAGTCGGTTTCCACTAGAATTTTCATCTCAAGCCTACCATAACTCAAGACGGAGAATATTATTATTATTATTATTATTATTATCCGACCAAAATATTTATTTTTGTATAAGATAAGCTTTAAAAATATAATATTTATAAAAATCATGTTTAATAATGAAATCAATTAAATTAATTAATTTAAAATATAAATAAGACAGTAGATGGTTAAATAAATTATAAATGTCAAAATGGAAAATTCGCGGGTGTTACAGTGTCAACAGTTTTAGTGTGTTCGGCAATTTTTCGTATATCATGAGTCTTTTTGACACAATTGTTTTGGATGTGACCCCTATAACCACAGTAATTGCAAATCAGATATTGAAGAAGATCATCATACTTCCTTTTTCTGAAATCAAAATCCAAAGGTGTTGAATTGCATTTAGCGTGATCTCTACGGCTGTAGCACTCACGTCCTAACCACATCTTCATGTTATTGTCAGATTGTTCGGTTAGGAAGTTTAGGACTTTTGTGCTACCCTCCCACTTATCATGGACCTTCCTAGCATGTAAGAGTAGATCCTTTAGGGTTTTAATGTCTTCTTGACATTTCGAGTGATCTACATCATTATCCTTCTTAAAGTTATCACGAAAGTCTTGGAATCGTTTGTTAAGAATAAATACAACATCGGAATGTTGTTTCTTAACATTGATCATGTCGGTCTTAGATTCCTTTAATTGCTTTGAGAGGGAATATATCTCTTTATTTTGGTCTAAGATCACTACTTCATCAGATGTGACCTTAGTTTCCAAAAGTTCTTTGGCTTTTCTAAGTTCTAAAGTTATAGCTTCAATAGCTATAACTTTGGCTTGAAGATGCTTGACATTAAGCTTTAGGTCTGAAGTTATAGCTTCAATAGCTATAACTTTGGACTCTAATTCCTTCTTTTCAGCCATAGTGGAATCTAATGTTGTTGCTTTCTCAGCTATAACCTTAGATTTTAACTTCTTAGCTTTAATCTTCAGAGTGTGATTCTCTTCTGCAATTTCGAGAATCTGTTCCTTTAGATCTTTTAGCTCCAAGTCCTGTTCATGACACTTATCGAGAGATTGTTCAAAAAATTCAATTAAAGCACTTTTAGACAATTTCTTAACACGTTTTTTGAGTTCAAGATAACTTACCTCTTCATCGTCATCTTCGTCTGATTCTCCGAGAAAGCAATAGTTTGAGTGAGAGTTTGTGCTTTCATGGTCGCTGTCGGAGATTAGGTCAAGACTAATGCTGTTTAGACAAAGGTTGGCTACTTCGTCCTCTCCAGATCCCTCGTCATCTTCTGAGTCAAGGTCTCCCCAGCACGAAGCCATCATTACCTGTTTGAATTCTCTCTTTGTCTTCTCGCGTTTTGTTTTGTCCTTGATCTTCTCCTATTTTGGGCAGTCCTTGATCATGTGATCAGATTCTCCACACTTGAAGCAACCTCTGTTTGCGAAAGATGACTTTGATTCTATAACCTTTTTGTCGGATGGCTTGTTGTTGTTATTGTAGGATAATTTTGTTTGTTTGTTTCGAAAGATCTTATTCTTGAAACGGCGTGCAAACAGAACAGTTTCATCCTCTAGTTCAGAGTCAACTTCTTCGCTCTTTAAGGCCATACTCTTATTTCGGCTTGGTTCAGCGTCATCTTTGTTAAGATTAATTTCATAGGCCATGAGAGCACCAATGAGTTCTTGATAGGATAGGTTTTCAAGATCTCGTAATTCCTCCATTGCAGTGACTTTGGCACGCCACTTCTTAGTCAGGCTCCTAAGAACCTTTCTAGCAATGTCCTCAGTACTGAACTTCCTACCTAGGTTTTTTAGTTCGTTTATAATGCTTGAAAACCTTGCGGACATACTATCCAAGGACTCATTAGGCTCCATAATGAATAGCTCATATTTCTGCATTAGCAAATCTATTCGGTGCTTCCTAACAATGGAATTACCTTCATAAGCTAGTTCAAGCCCATCCCATATCTCCTTGGCCATAGAGCACGAAGAAAACCGATCAAACTCTGTAGAAGTCATTCCGTTTTACAGGAGACTTATTGCTTTGGAGTTCTTTTCGGCTTTCTTGTAGTCGGCCTCGACATAGTCCTCTTCTTTCTTTTCATAGGTAGTGCCTTCTTCGGATGCTACTAGAATTTTGTGCGGTCCGTTTTGGATAATCCTCCAGCACTCCCAATCGTGACCTTTCACATAGTGAGTCATTATGTTTTTCCACAATCCATAATTCTTCCCATCAAAGACGGGACACTTGAGATATTTGGAATCCATTTATCACGTGATAGGCAACGGAATATAAAACAATAAGATGAATAAGAACAAGATAGATCAGCCTCTTTGCGGTTAGGCAATCAAGAGCACGAGGCTCTGATACCAATTGAAAAGTCTATCAATCCAAAATACTCAAGAGAGGGGGTGAATTGAGGATTTAAAACTTTTGAAAACTTTTTCGATTATGTGTATATAATTGATCATTTAAAGTTTATTGATTAAACTTTAACTAATCAACTAACGAGCGATTAAAACAAAGTAAACGAAAGAAAGAAATAGAAGAGACACACGGTTTTTGAAGTGGTTCAGTTTCACAAATCGAAACCTACGTCCACTATTCTCGATTAATAAATTTAGTACCTTTCTACAGATTACAAACTTACTAACCCAACTCGTACAACTAACTCTAGCTGTAACTCAATGAGTACCGTTAAATACTCGAGTGACTAACTTATGCTAATAAGAAAGTACTAATGATTCTTGCAAAGGTTCACGTTAATGAACAAGTATGAAATCAATTGAGCACTATTATCTTATAACGATAACTTTACAAATGAACATACGAGTTTAAAACACACGACCTTTCAAAAATAACAAAACGGTTTTCTGCTTGAAATACTTGGTTTTGCTTTTTAAAAATAAAATCAATTTTATGCTTAAGGTCTCCATTTTAGATGTTTCCAAGAGCAAATTATTTATAGGAAGAAAAGAATAAGGCAACTCGATTTTGCGAAACCCTAATGGCCGAAAATAGGAGATATGTTAACAAATCATATCTTCTATTATTTCTTTCCTAAAAGCCTAAAAGATAATAAAGAATATTCCAAAAGATAGAATATAATCTATTCAATTATTATCTTTACTATAAATTCTAAGATATGATAAAATTTTCTATAACAAGAATATCTTTTATCATAAACAAATATATTAAGTAAGATATACAAGATATGTAAAGATATTCTTACAGAATAAAATCTTTACAAGATATACCTTAAGTCACACGAGATGTCACGGCTCATATGCCTCGTGACTCGTGCAAACCTTAGCTCAATATATAGGTTAGAATTTAGGTTTTAAGAGTGGCTTTGTTGAAACCCTTATTAGTCGCATAGTCCAACTCATAAGTTGACCCAAAACGACTACTAGTCAACGTTCAACATAAAACCGAACTCCGCACTAAACCGGGCTTTATTTAAATAAATACTCTTATCAAAACATTTAAATAAACTTTAAACAATTTTCAAAACAATTTTGAAACAATATAAGTCGTGTATACTAAACTCAGCATTTCAATGTTATAGTAGGAGAGCTATAACATTGAGCTCTTTTACTAGTAATGTTATAGCTGCAAAGCTATAACTTTACCAACTTAAGAAATTCATTCGTAGTTACCATTACGAGATAATCACCTACACTATTCTAATCTTCATAGGAGATCTTCAAGTATAGGCTACTTCATCATCCAAGCTTGATTAAACTTTAGACGGACTTCGTCTTCACATAAATCTTGAATGAATCTTCTGATTGTTTGATCTTGAATTGAGGCTTGACTATGGTATACTTTCATCACAATTCTCTTTGTTGCTTGTATTAGATAAGTATAATCTAAAAGACTTAAATAAACGATTACACGCAACAAGTATATAAATTATAAAGCACTTGATATCATCAAAACATAAACATATATACTATATGGTTCAACGGTAACTTATCTCAGGAGTAACACCATCCTCAGAAAGTTGAATTAAAACATTAGGATTCGTCTTGCAAATAGGCTTTTGCATCTTTTGCTTAAATTTTTGATCATATCACCTCTGTCCAAGTTCCATCCTTTTGTTGTGTAATCTCCGCATCAGGTTCCTTCTCCAAATCCGCAGGGATGTCATCGAGGTCTAGATCAAGATCATAGGGGAGAAGACATCTCGCGGGATTCTTCTAATTAAGCCGAATCGTCTCTTCATACTCAATTAATTCCTCCTCAAGTAGATTATATCTTCCCTTCAATTTATTCCCAGAGTTCTGTGATTTTTTTGGATTATTTTGTGCTTTTTTAGATCAAGCCATTGCAGAATCTAAACAAAGAAAACAAAACTAGGGTTTTAGAAAAGGGATTTTCTCTCTCTACCTTTCTCTCTAATGATTTTCATAGATGTTCTCTGTAATGATTAGGGTTTACTTAATTTTTGATTATAATTGTGAGGTAATTTATGTTGGTTGTGTATTCTTGGATTGGGTGAGGTTGGGATGTGATGGAGTAGTGTTGTTTAGCAAGGAGGTGTTTGTGGGACATCGACCTTGCGCCTTGAGATCGCTCCTTGGAGGGACGCACCCCCAAGGAGGATGTGCAAATTATTGGTCCGTGTTAATGGGAGGCGGTTGGTGACGGTGTTGTGATGTCGTCATCGGGGATTTTGGAGGTGATTGATGGGACTTTACATGTGACTAGTTATATTATGGATTGTTGAGTAAAAAGTGCCATTTGAGGTTTTATGTGATCAATTGTAGTATTGTGTTAGAGTATGTGTCCTCGACAAAAGTGTGATCACATTATTAAAACTAATGATAAGAATACATGAAGGGATGATTCATATTTATACGTCAACTGATCAACATTAATCGGTAATGATTGGCTTACTAGAGTTTGACATTACTGTCGTTTGACGATGGTGATCAGTTGATCCCTTAAGGTCACACCTAAAGGACAATTCCCTTAATAGATAAATTAATTAATTGTATGCTGATACGGATTAATTAATTCCTTAAAAATTGAACAATTTACATATGTGAGTGAGAATATGAATCTTATTGTAATTCGATTAAATGAGATTCGTTTTAGTAAATAAAATGTTTTATATTACTAAAACTTTGTTTATGAAACAATTAAATTAAGAATGATCGGTTAATTATAATTACAATTTGTAGTAGATTACATTAACATGAACCATTTTATATACTTGTAATCATGAATTACTAGTCAATTGTTATATATAATTGTATTAATATATGTATTGATATTTAATAGTGTTTTTTTTTTTGCTAAAATGTAAGCTTCCATTAAAAAACGGCTATTACAATAGGTTTTTGGTACCATACATCATTTGTGCTAATATCAAATAAGATGCACCTTACACAACCAGTTTCTATCCTTTGTACTAACTACTCGAGGCTTACACTCGTTAAATCTACAAACAATCATCCTCCTAATCTGTTGGATTACCAGTTCAGGTCTGGTAACACTACCTTCCAGACGAGCACTATTTCTTTGCATCCAGACTGTGTACCAGCACGTCAAAACAGCAGCAGTACACAGCTTCTTACGGATTGAACTCCATCTCTTCCTATTAATAACATGCAAGACATTCCTATGTGCAATATCAGAACTCAGCCAGGTACTAGTTCCACGTAACAAACTCTTGCTGAAATGACAGTCCTCAAACAAATGCTGGTGTGTTTCAGAGGCAGACTGACATAGACAACACAAATCATCTTGTGAAATCTGAAGCCTAGCCAGTTTATCCTTCAGCTGAAGTGCCCTATTTGAGATTAGTCAGGCAATAAAAGAATGCTTAGGTAAAGCCATAGTGCACCAGACAGCCTTGTGCCAATCAACCTGAAGTCTCTTGTCCCTTAACCAATTATAGCAGCTCTTAACAGTATACCCTCTTGATCCTATAATCCAATGTCCATAAACAAAGCCCTCTTTAATCAGATCCTTGACATGGCACACTTTCCTCCAGTGCCAACTATAATCTGTAGGAGGATTATAATCAAACCAACTGACTCCTTTTAAGTACACATGATGAACCCATTGAACCCATAGCTTATCAGGATGTGCTGCTATCCACCATACTAGTTTCCCAATAGAAGCCTTGTTCCATAAATGACTCTGCTTAATTCCTAATCCACTCTCAGTCATAGGCACACAGATCTTTACCCAACTCAGCTGAGGAACTCTGGTATATTCTAACTTACCTTCCCATAAAAAGGACCTACAAATAGCATCCACCTTAGTCAACACACCCTTAGGTAGGACAAACATTGAGGCCCAATATGTATACATAGAAGTTAAGACAGCATTAACCAAAATAAGTCCCCCAGCATAAGACAATCTTTGAGCACCTAAACTTCTAATTCTCTCAACAATTTTATCCACCAGCTTAGAACAGTCTTTTTTATTTAATCTCCCTGCAGTAATAGCCACTCCAAGATATTTAAAAGGCAATGTACCTTCCTTAAATAGCAAGGATATCATGCTTCAGCTGAGTCTTGACCCCATTAAAGTATGCACAATATTTCTGTGCATTCATTTGAAGTCCAGAGGCAGCTAAAAAGGCAAAATAAGCTCTCAACAGGATCATAATAGACTGTGCATCTCCTTTTCAAAACAATAATAGATCATCAGCGAACATTAAATGAGTTAATTTCATTTGTTTGCAAAGAGGGTGGTAGTGAAACTTCAATTTGGCTGTAGCACAAGCAAGGATCCTACTCAAATACTCCATACCCAATGTAAAAACCAATGGTGAGACAGGTTCACCTTGTCTTAACCCCCTTTTACCAGGGAAAAAGCCAAAGGTCTCACCATTAAGAGACAGAGAGAATGAAGCACTTGTGATACACTCCATTAAAAGCTTGCTAAAAGGAGGAGGGAATTTATAAACATCCAAGAGTTCCTGCACAAACCTCCAGCTTACAGAATCATACGCTTTCATGAGGTCCATCTTAAACATACATCTGGGGGAGCAAGATTTCCTGTTATACAATCTTACTAAATCTTGACACACCATGATATTTTCACTTATACTCCTACCATGGATGAACCCTCCCTGGTTAAGACTGATCAGATCTGGTAACACCCTAGCCAATCTATTACAAATGAGTTTAGACACACACTTGTAAATCACATTGCAGCAAGCTATTGGCCTGTACTGAGTCACACTTGTTGGCATCTTAGGAATTAAAGTAACTGTAGTTGCATTTAATTGATTCAAGAGGATCATCAAACTCAGTACCATGAACATCTTTAATCATCAAGACTTAATTCCTTAGGAACTTACTTTTAATCACTCCATGAAAATATTTTGAGTTATTATCACCATCTTTAATCCAGGCTGCTTTTGCTTTCTGGCTTAAAAATTGAGTGCAAGCAGCCTGTAGTTCTTTATACTCTTGTTGTGCTGCAATCTCCTTAGATATCCAATCTGCATTCCCAGGATTTCTCACAATTTGAGCCTGAATATATTCCAAGTTCTTCAGAGCCATGGCAGAAGTATTTTCAATGTCACAGAAGAACTCTTTATTAAAATTCCAGAGATGCAGTTTCAGATGCTTAAGTTTTTTTTACCAAACAGAATATTTTAGTACCCTGCTGCTGTACATCCCACCAATTAATCAGAGCATTAATATAATTGGCAGCTTTACCCCACATATTATAGTACTTAAAAGGTTTATTATGTGTAGCCAACTGTCTCCTGCTTTTAATAACACATGGGGTATGATCAAAAGCTCCCTCTGGGAGGAAATGAGCGTACATTGTTGGAGTGTCCCCGACAATATTGCGATCACAATTGTCGATCATGATGATAACATGTTTAAATCTCATTTTAAGAATACGTAAGGGATGATTGAATTATATAGTCAACTGACCAACATTAATCGGTAACGATTGGCTTGCTAGAGTTTGACGTTACTGTCGTGGGACGATGGTGATCAGTTGATCCCTTAAGGTCACACCTAAAGAATGATGCCCTTATCTGTAAAGTTGATTAATTGTATGACGATGCAAGTTGATCAATTCCTTAAAATTGAAAAAATAAATTTGTGAGAGAGAATAATCATCTTATTGTAATGGGATTAAGTAAGATTTATTTTAGTAATAAAATGCTTTGTTACTAAAATTGTTTATTGTTTGAGAAACAATAGAGATAAAAATGAATGGTTAATTATAATTACAAAATGTTGTGAATTATAATTATATGACCCATTTTATTTATGTGATCAAGTATCACTAGTCAATTTGATGTATGTAATTTAATTAATTCATGAAATGATATTTATGATAAATATGCATCAAATTAATTAATAACATGTAATATACTACATGTGACATATTGTGTGACAATTGACAAATTGACAAAATAAAATGGTAGTCCATTTTATATAAATGGACCGAAATAATTAGTGTAATGGGTGTTAGTGGGTGAATTATTTTATGAGATAAAATAAGCTAATGATACCTAACCTACACCTAACCTTACAAGCCTAAGGTATAGAAAATAACAAAAGGAAAAGTGAAGGACCATATATTGGTCCTCCTTCTCACCAAAACCGGTGGCCATTTCTCTCTTTAAGAGAGTTTTGTTCTCTTATATTTCTAATATACTCAACCATTCAACACACATGCAAACTCTCTCTTACTTTGTTCATCTTTCTCCAAAATTAGAGAAATCATGATCAAATTGTTCAAATCAAATTACTAATATTATTAGTGTAATATATGAGTATTAGTAATCAATTGTAAGGTAAACTACTAAACAAATATCTAGCACATATTATTTAGCAGAGATAAGGGATAGTCTTGGGTGCAATCAAGAGGAGTGACATCTATACTTGAAGTCTTTGGAGGATCATCCTATTAGTCATCATAGCTCAAGAACAAGTGAAGCTAGGAGACCTTACTTGTGCCCATAAACCGAAATATTCAATGTAAGGAACCGGTTTTCCTCTACACTTATTTATATGTTTTGCATGCATAAGATCCTTAAGTTTTTATGACTAAAACTTTAATCTAAAATATGTGATATTTAAAATATGATTACCTTCAAGTGGTATCAGAGTATCACGGTTGTTTCATGCAAAATCGGGTTAGTTTTTCCGAGTTAATAATTAACATATAAAACTTGTTATTTAGGATTTATGAAGATAAATCATGGAATAATTTTGCATGTTAAAAGTTTCTGATCCTAAGTGATTTTTAGGACATTTTTGGTTTATTTATGGATTTTATTGTTCATTTTATATATAATTGGCATTAAAATGTGATTTTTATGATAAAAATGTCATTTTTGGACGAAAAATAGCTAAACTTTGTATTTTTCAGTGGTTTTTGGATATATTTTCACATATATTATCTTCTGACAGCCTGTAAAGTTTCATGATAAAATGAATTGTTTTGTCCGAAATATGGATTTTTCAAGTTAAAATCGTATTTAAATGGGTAAATAGGTTAATATGAGTTATATTTCGAATATGGTCATGGAAATTTTGTATGTTGTCACATTCAATTTTACAAGATGTGTGTAAAATATTTGGCTATAATGAAGTCTTTATGCATGATTTATGAATTTTTGATGAAAAATCACATAAATAGTGACTATAATTAGTAATAATGCTAAAACATACTTCATGACTAAAGGAAAAAGGTCAGATGTTGCATTTTATCATATATTTCAGATATAAAAGTGAAAAGTTGATGAAAATAATTTTTCTCATATTTTTATGGTCATAATTGTTAAAACCGATAAACCGCAACATTGTTTTTCTTGATAAATTTTCGTAATTTTTAACCTAAGTTTTGAACATTATGAGTGTCATGGTATTTTTGCAGAATGTTCATGAGTTTAAATTTCAAATTTCGAATTTATTTGAATTTTTTATCATTTATTTGAAGTTTATAGTATAATTTTGTATTTTTGGGTCCATTTATGAACAATATTAAGAAATCAAGTTTAATTATTGTCAAAATATTAGTGGGGACTAAGTTTTGAGTCCTAAGAGGTTAGGGTAATTAACTTGTACATAAATATGAATTCATGTAATTATTGTGATTTTAACAAGTTATAATCACGCAAATCCATGAAAACCGATAAATATACGATATTGGCTCTTAAAAGGCGATTTAGCATAAAATATAGCATGTTCATACATATTATAATGCTTCATTTTATTTATGATTGTCATATTTTAATTTTATGTAATTTTTGAATTATGTAATTTTACTTAGTATGGCCTTAGTTTTAATTGGTATTACCCGAAATGTATGGGAATATCGATTCGGTTGTAATTATTGTGATCTCGTATCACCGTTTTGTAATTTAATAGATTTATTTTTATTTTTAATTAAAAATGTATAATAGGAAATTATGTAATTCATTTTGTAATTTAATTATTCCGGAGTTCCTTGAAGACGGTGCCATTCGAGAAGGCGATCCATCAAAGAAAGTGTTGCCTTAAAATGCGTACCAAGACTGAAGTTCAAAGGACCAAAGGCGTTGGTTTTCGAATTTGTAATAGTTTATTAGATTTACTATTTTAGGAAGGCCATACTAGGATTTTATTTTTATGCTTTGCATTTTATTTATATGTTGCATGCATCGCTAAATCGCCATAACTAAAACATGCATTTTTTTTAATCGAGTAAATCGACCGTGTCAATTATAATTATCGTAGTTCACCGCTTTAGTTCACTTAAAACGTGATAGATAATAAATTGACATGACCTCTCGCTAAATAAACAATTGAGACTTAGCCTTACCAAAAATTAGAAACCATGAAAACCTATTTCGTGAGGGAGTGCGCTCGGCCTTACCGGGGTACAAACCTTGTTACGTAGGGGAAGTGGGTGATAAATGTCTACCCACCGAATTTATAAAGATAAGGGTTGTATTCGGCTTTACCGATGCCCAAGTTGGTGTAAATTTGGATCATGGACACATTTATTCGAAATTTGGGTTAAACTCAACGAAAGTATTCTCGACGGTTGTCGGATGTGTTTCGGGCTAAAGATAAATATTAATGTAATTTTATCGACCAAGAGTTCTAAAAGTAGAATCGATTAAAGAGTTAATCCACCGAGTTACATTGATGAGGGTTGTATTCGGCTTTACCGATGCCCAAGTTAATATGAATTTGGATCTTGGAATCATTTATCATAGTTGGGTAGAGGTCACTATGTAAATGCTTTACTTGTTATTTACAAGTATTAATAAAACGATAAATGTTAAGTTTTCCACTATTCCGTTATCATATTGTTCTATTTCTTTACCACAATTCATATACGATATCATTTCGATTTTTGATTCAAATCTCCATTAAAACATCGTAACTAAAGACAAATATGAATTTGCTTCTAAAACCTCGTATTATCCATTGCAAGGATCTCTTGTGAAGAGTATAGATAAAAGTTATTCGTGATCAAAAGGGTTTTTGATTTTTGACTAACATATCTACTTACAATGAATTGTTTTTCATGTGCTTAATCGAATTAAGTACTCTGAAACGTTGAATCATTTTGTGACTAGATTTGTTAGAAATCGTAATTGACCAAAATACCGCAACCACTTCAATGAAAGTTTTAAGACTAAACAAACGAATGAAGAGTAGTCTTCATAAATTTCAATTTTGCTTCTCTTAGCAAAGACTTATTGAAATGAGTGAGAGCATTCTCTTAACCGTTAAGAAAAGGACGAGGTTCAAAGAAGTAAAATTAGAATAGCATTGATACAAGGTAATGTTAAAAGTAAAGTTATTGAGAATAACGATACTAAACCTATCAATCCCGACCGATAAAGTTTCCATTGTCTTAAGTGTTGGATGCTAGAAAGGAAACTACCCCAAATTATTGAAGAATCAGCAAGTTAGTTGTGGGACATCTAATGAAACCTTCTTCTTTAAATGTTTATTTGATTGACATAAATTTTGCTAGTACTACTTCGTCAATATTAGAAATCGGTGGTGGTTTTCATCATTGTATTTGATACATAGGATGATTAGAATATGACGACTAGCAACAAATGATGTTGAGAGATAGAGTCATTGTGTACTCAATCTAGTTTTTGGGTTTAAAGTTGTACTTAATTGTGACTATTAAGTGCATAAACTCTAAATAAGAATATAAACTTGTTAAGATACAAAAGAGGTTTCACTTTTGTGACCCTATACACCATGATTTGATGTATGGCTAGCCCATTATCAAGGTGATTATATTCTAAAACAAACTAGAATGACAAATCATGTAGATGATGCAAGACTCAAATTGGTAACCCAAGATTAGACCTTAAATTCTGGAATGATGAACGCAAAGAGTTATCGAGTACTCTTGGAACCATTAGATTGTTAATCTTATGGTATATGCGTATCTTGTATTCAAAGCAAGATGTCTCGTGCTTTTGGGTTGAAAAAGAGATCGAGGTTGTAAATCATTGATACAGAATAGGTTGATCATTTTCTTATACCATCAATTTAAGTTGACACCAATATGTTTACTTAATAAGGTAAAAAGAGAAATCTTTGAAGGAGTTCAAAGAGTTCCATGAATCACGATCTAGTCGTGATGGGATTATCAAAGTGAAGACTTTTATATAAGCCAAATGAAATGTGATATAGTATCACAAGTTAATCTCTCTTAGCACACATTATGGGACAATGTATGGTTGGATAAAGAAATCAAACCCTATTCGATATGGTTTGGACTTCAATCAAGTTACTATTGAGTTACTTGATCCTTTTAGGGATTTTATCATTTTGTCTAAATTATTTTTCCACTAAATCAAAAACGAATCATATGAGATATGAAATGGTAGGGTACCATGTTTGTAAGTTTTCAAAAGAAACAAATGCACATTTTTCCTTATTATAATCACGAGTACAATGGGTTTGTGGCTCGTGAAGCTGTCTTTCTAGAATACATGTTTATTTCTAGAAGACAGAGTGGGAGAAATTATTCAAGAGCCACACAAAGAATGTTATGTCGCAAGAAACTGGTCTTTCTTGGCTACATGAGACGTTTTATGTAAGACATTGTTTCTTCAAAACCTAGGAGGTTAAAGTCATCACTTGTTGAAGATGATGAATTAGTGTTACTTTTAGAAGGTAAAGAGCTTGCAACTTACAAAGAAATTGTTTAATTCAAGTTGATTACTTCTGTAAAGTAATGAACATATGACTTACATGAGAGTGTTTAAGTCACAACTCAAAATACAAGACTTAGAGCCATGAAAATCCGAAATAAATTCCAAGTGAATTGTTAGATATCAAAGCTTGATTGGTAGCAAAGGGTTTTGCACTAGTTGAAATGCTTAAGTCTATTTGGATCTTCTTAGGGATTGTGTTTCATTATGAGATATATATAACGAGTGAATCTAAAACCCACTTCTTCAATTAGAAGGAATGTATTCAATACATGTCTTGAGTTTTGTAGATTCTTCCCATCTTAAGATAATGTGAAACTTAAGAGAGGGTCTTAAGTAGGACATCAATGAGTTGGAATCAATGTTTTGATCATGTTATAAAACTTTTCTCGATAGGTCGAGAAGTTATGTTTATACATAAAGTTTAGTGGGAGTTACGGTAATTTTAATTAGTCAAATATGTGGATGACATATTGATCATTGGGAATGATTTAAGACTTGGAGAAATATAATACATCTTTAATATCCAGATTTATGGAGATAAATCCACATGATATTAGCGTCAAATAAGAAGTCTTATGTTGATAAGATTCATGACTAGTTCAATCAAGTTGAACATATTTGATTGATTCCATTTGCTTCCGCTTTCTTGGGATCAATTAAGTGAGTAATGATGTATAACACTTCATATACTTTGAGTATGATGAATTGTTTCAAATCGAATTTAAGTAATAGTTACCAAATAGCCATATTGATTATTCTTAAGTGCTTGAAGAAGCATTGAAGATGCAAAGTTACGTGTTTTTGCAATTCACAAATTTGTGTAAGGGTGTACACTAATGACTGTTGAGATTGTATAAGGTTTCGGACAAAACCCGTATTCGAAACACCTAAAGATGGTTAAGGAACCATTGTGGCTATGTTATTTAAGAAGTGGATTTGCTAGAATTGTTCTAGGCAATAAAGAACAATGAGAGATGCTTACAACGGAAATTGAGTACACATGCAATCATGAGATATGCAAGAGGATGGATCCCGCACACTGTGAAAATAGTGGGAGCTATTCTAAGGCTAGAGAGCTTATGTCTAGATTGGATCTATACACGTGCTCAGAAATTTTTGTAATGCAAATGTATACATTACAAAGGAAAACGAGTATGTAGTAAGGTTGAGTAAGGTACAAGAAGTTGATAAAAACCTACTAACCAAAGCCTTCTCATAGGCTTAATATGATGAGTCATGTCATATGTCATTTCAATTGCATTGAGATGAACAACTACATATAAGATGAAAATGGATTATAAAAATATGAAGTAGTAATCAGGTATTGACTATTCATATGTGATAATCACATTTGTCATTCGAGTTTTTAAATCTAAAAACTCCTTTTATACCTTGTTACATCCAAACGGGTTGTAGAGACAATATTGAACCCCGTTAAAGTGAACTCGGATTAACATGGTATTTGCCCATAGTCACTTGTATGAGGTGACGTCTCGAAGTGACTAGAGTATGATGCGATTGATGGCAAGTTCAAGTGCCATAGAGTCATGTGAGATGACTAGTCGATCACATAGGCAGACTGTTAGGAACACTTCGTCGGGCAGTGACCGCTTATAGAGTTCTGGCAAATTTATAAAGCCTAGTCGTGGCGAGAGCTACTATAGTATTATAGTGAGTCGATTCTTTTGACTAAATACTGTTCGCCTAAGTTGGCATGGTTTCAGATTAACTTTGATTTATGTTACTACGACCTTCGTAAATGGGGTCAAATGGGCATATTTTGGGTTATGATGGCTGTGGCTAGTCAAACGGAATAGTGCGATAGGAATTGTCCACCCCCTTGTCAGGGTTAAAACAATATCTCAGGGCCACTTGAGGAGTAATGAACTGGAAATGCATGGCCACGCTCGAAAGTTATCTATGGTAGATAATTCTGGTCAATCAGTTATTCTCCAGATCGAGGAAACTACTCTCGATGTGATCACTTGCAAGTACGACTTGAAAGACACCTTGAATTGAGTGGGAGATAGTAATAGGACAAGAGAATTGGTGACGCACACTTGTCGAGGACAAGTGGGAGATTGTTGGAGTGTCCCCGACAATATTGCGATCACAATTGTCGATCATGATGATCACATGTTTAAATCTCATTTTAAGAAAACGTAAGGGATGATTCAATTATATAGTCAACTGACCAACATTAATCGGTAACGATTGGCTTGCTAGAGTTTGACGTTATTGTCGTGGGATGGTGGTGATCAGTTGATCCCTTAAGGTCACACCTAAAGGATGATGCCCTTATCTGTAAAGTTGATTAATTGTATGACGATGCAAGTTGATCAATTCCTTAAATTTGAACAATTCAATTTGTGAGAGAGAATAATCATCTTATTGTAATGGAATTAAATAAGATTTATTTTAGTAATAAAATGCTTTGTTACAAAAATTGTTTATTGTTTGAGAAACAATAGAGATAAGAATGAATGGTTAATTATAATTACAAAATATTTTAAATTATAATTATATGACCCATTTTATTTATGTGATCAAGTATCGCTAGTCAATTTGTTGTATGTAATTTAATTAATTCATGAAATGATATTTATGTGATAAATATGCATCAAATTAATTAATAACATGTAACATACTACATGTGACATATTGTGTGACAATTGACAAATTGACAAAATAAAATGGTAGTCCATTTTATATAAATGGACCGAAATAATGAGTGTAATGGGTGTTAGTGGGTGAATTATTTTATGAGATAAAATAAGCTAATGATACCTAACCTACACCTAACCTTACAAGCCTAAGGTATAGAAAATAACAAAAGGAAAAGTGAAGGACCATATATTGGTCCTCCTTCTCATCAAAACCGGTGGCCATTTCTCTCTTTAAGAGAGTTTTGTTCTCTTATATTTCTAATATACTCAACCATTCAACACACATGCAAACTCTCTCTTACTTTGTTCATCTTTCTCCAAAATTAGAGAAATCGTGATCAAATTGTTCAAATCAAATTACTAATATTATTAGTGTAATATATGAGTATTAGTAATCAATTTTAAGGTAAACTACTAAACAAATATCTAACACATATTATTTAGTAGAGATAAGGGATAGTCTTGGGTGCAATCAAGAGGAGTGGCTTCTATACTTGAAGTCTTTGGAGGATCATCCTATTACTCATCATAGCTCAAGAACAAGTGAAGGTAGGAGACATTACTTGTGCCCATAAACCGAAATATTCAATGTAAAGAACCGGTTTTCCTCTACACTTATTTATATGTTTTGCATGCATAAGATCCTTAAGTTTTTATGACTAAAACTTTAATCTAAAATATGTGATATTTAAAATATGATTTCCTTCATACATATCTGCCATAAGGGTACTCTACTCTCCATTAATTAGAACCCTATCTAATCTGCTGTAGACACGAGTAGCAGGCTCCTGTTTATTGTTCCAGGTAAACAGAGATCCCATTGCAGGACTATCCACCAACTCACACCTAGTCAAGCAATGTTGGAACTCAGCAATCTCAGCATCACTGCTACTTCCACCCAGACGTTCAGAATGAGCTAGAACACAGTTAAAATCCCCACAAACTAGCCAGGGTTCAACACCATTATCAGCAAAATTCTCCAATTGATTCCATAACTCATGTCTACCATTAATATCATTATAAGCATACACCATAGACAACTTAAAGACAATTTTAGTAGAATTTTCAGTAACTCTCATGTTAATACACTGAGCAGAATAATCATAGAAGTCAACATTAAAAATGGTAGGATCCCAAAGTACCCAAACCCTACCTCCTTTATGTATACTATTATTAGTTGTCAAACTCCATCCATCCATGAGAATACCTTTAACACTATTTAGAGATAAGGATTTAACCTTAGTCTCAAGGAGACCAAATAACCCTACTTTATGCATAAACATAAATCATTTAATATGCCTTTGTTTTGCAGGATTATTAAGCTCTCTAACGTTCCAGAACCCAAGGCTATACATCTCCCACCTTAGGGTGAGAGACACTACCACTTATCCCAATACCTTCCTTGGGTGTTACTGAAGTATTCAGAGCTTCCAGGAATGTATGTTGCCCAAACGTATGAACACTATATGCTCCTTCAGTACATTCATGTCTACTCAATCTCATGACAGGCCTCATAGGAGTAGGCCCCATAGTGTACTTGCCAGAGTTAAGCCACGCCACAGGAGTCTTCAACTGGATTTCAACCTTAGTTCTAGGGTGAGTAGGCACAGCAGGGGTATGAGCAACCTCCTTACCTTTTTGGAGAGACTGAGACGTTTTGCTTTGTTTCTGTGTAGGTTCAGGTTGTTTGGGTTTAGGCCTCCAAACTTTGGATTGGGGTTTCTGAGCTGCTCCTTGGTTAACAGGTTTCTTCTTAGATCTCCTGCAGTCATCAACCTTGTGCCCAATACCTTTACTGTTGAAAATCATATTTTAAATATCACATATTTTGGTTTAAAGTTTTAGTCATAAAAACTTAAAGATCTTATGCATGCAAATCAAATACAAGAGTGAAGAAAAATCGGTTCCTTACAATTGTATTTTCGGCTATATGGGCACAAATGAAGTCTCCTACCTCACTTGTTCTTGAGCTATAAAGAATATTAGGATGATCCTCCAAACATCCCAAAGTAGAGATTCTTCTCTTGATAGCACCCAAGATTATCCCTTATCCCCACTAAATAATATTAGCTAGATATTAGTTTAGTAGTTTACTTTAAAATTGATTACTAATACTCATATATTACACTAATAATTTTAGTAATCTTTTATGAACAATTTCAATCAAAAATCTCATGTTTTGATGAAGAAAAAGATGAACATGAGAGAGAGGAAAAACTATGCATGTCATTTGAATGGACAAGCATTAAGAGAATCATTAGAGGAAAAATCAAAATCCACTAAAGAGGAGGAGGGTCACGGTTTTTAGGAGGAGGAGACCAATATATGGTCTTTCACTTTTTAGCTTTTGTTCTTCTCTAAACCTTAGGCATGTAAGGCTAGTGTAGTGTAGGCTTATTATTTAAATTCTATCACATAAAATAATATAAGCACAACCCACTACATACTCCTCCAATTCGGTCCACCCTCCATAAAATGGACTACCATTTTATTTTGTTAATTTGTCATTTGTCACACAATATGTCACATGTAGTAAGCTACATGTTATTAATTAATTTTAATGCACATTTATCACATAAATATCATTTTATAAATTAATTAAATTACATTTAACAAATTGATTAGTGATACTTGATCACATAAATAAAATGGGTCATTTAATTATAATTCACAACATCTTTTAATTATAATTAACCATTCATCATCATCTCTATTGTTTCACAAACAATAAACAATTTTAGTAATAAAATATTTCAATTACTAAAATAAATCTTATTTAATCCCATTACAATAAGACATCAACATTCTCTCTCACAAATGTATTGTTCAATTTTAAGGAATTAATCAACTTGTATCGTCATACAATTAATCAACTTTACAGATAAGGGCATCATCCTTTAGGTGTGACCTTAAGGGATCAACTGATCACCACCGTCCCACGACAGTAACGTCAAACTCTAGCAAGCCAATCGTTACCGATTAATGTTGATCAGTTGACTATAAAATGAATCTTCCCTTACGTATTCTTAAAATGAGATTTAAACATGTGATCAATATGATCAACAATTGTGATCGCATTATTGTCGGAGGACACATATTCCAACAATCTCCCACTTGTCCTCGACAAGTGTGCGTCACCAATTCTCTTGTCCTATTACTATCTCCCACTCAATGCAAGGTGTCTTTCGGGTCGTACTTGCAAGTGATCATATCGAGAGTGGTTTCCTCGATCTGGAGAATAACTGATTGACCGGAATTTATCTACCATAGATACCATCCAAGCGTGGCCACGCATTTCCAGTTCATTACTCCTCGAGTGACCTTGAGATATTGTTTTAACCCTGACAAAGGGGCGGACAATTCCTATCGCACTATTCCCTTCGACTAGCCACAACCATCATAACCCAAAATATGCCCATTTGACCCCATTTACGAAGGTCGTAGTAACATAAATCAATGTTAATCTGAAACTGTGCCATCTTAGTGTTGAAAATCTATATCTCTATACTCAACATATTCATATTATGTAGGGATTTTAATTTAGTCATAAAATTAAATGGTGATCTTATGCATGCAAACAAAATGTAATTAAAGAAGAAATCATCATCTTACATTGCTTTTTCGGATCTTAAGGGCACAAAAGAGTTATCCTACTCTCTTGTTCTTGAGCTCTCCTTAATGGATGAACTAGGATTCAAGAAGAAAATCCCTCCAAAAAGTATTATACCCAAGATAACAATCTTAATAAAATTAATATTATTATTACTAGAATAATACTAATTTTGCATAAAAATTGACCCAAAAATATTATTTTGTCTCTCTATATTTGGGTTGAGAGGAGGAAGAAAAAGGAAGCTTTTTTATCTCTCTAAAATTCTTAGTTTTAGATGAATAAATATAATGAGCTAATACACTAATATTTAATGTAGTGCATATGATAAATTATAAGGCAAAAACCCTTGGCTTTGCTCCTATGAAAAACCGGGTAAGGGGGGAAGAGAAGGGACCAATGCATGCACTAGTTTGTCTTCACAATGACCACTAGGTTTTGCATGGCTAGTTTAGTAGGAAATGATTATGTTTACCACAAACATAATCAACACAATATAAGCCTAATCCTCCCCTTAATTTCGGTATACATGGATAAAATGGACTCCATTTTATCTTTGTCAATTTGTCAATTTGTCATATGTCACATGTCACATAAAATTGTTATGCATTTTTAACATATTAAAAATCAACGTATTAATAAAATACGTCATATACAAAAACCGACTTAGTAATTCATAATTACTTGTACCAAAATATTTTACCAATTATAAATCACAATAACTTGTATTTATAATAATTTATTCATTCAAATGCAATTGTTTCCTTAAACAATAACTTCATAAGTAATGAAACAATTCGATTACTTAGACCGCATCTTATTTAATCAGATTATAATGAGATACGTAAATTTTACTTCCAAAATCGTCCGTCAATTTTTGAGAAATTTAATTGACCCGTATCGTTATACGATCAATTAAATGATCAATTAAGAGTGTTACCCTTTAGGTATGCCCTAAGGGGATCAACTGGTCACCACCGTCTCACGACAGTAATGTCAAACTCTAGTCAGCCAATCATTACCGATATGTGTGGACCATTGTGATAAAATATTACTTCCCAATTGTATTCTTTAAAATGAGACTTAAACATGTGATCATCATGATCAACAGTTGTGATCGCATTATTGTCGGAGGACACATATTCCAACAATCTCCCACTTGTCCTCGACAAGTGTGCGTCACCAATTCTCTTGTCCTATTACTATCTCCCACTCAATGCAAGGTGTCTTTCAGGTCGTACTTGCAAGTGATCATATCGAGAGTGGTTTCCTCGATCTGGAGAATAACTGATTGACCGGATTAATCCACCATGGATACATTCCGAGCGTGGCCACGCATTTCCAGTTCATTACTCCTCGAGTGGCCCTGAGATATTGTTATAACCCTGACTAGGGGTGGACAATTCCTATCGCACTCATTCCCTTCAACTAGCCACAGCCATCATAACCCAAAATATGCCCATTTGACCCCATTTACGAAGGTCTTAGTAACACAAATCAAAGTTAATCTGAAACTGTGCCATCTTAGGCGAATAGTCTTTAGTCAAAAGAATCGACTCATTAGAATACTATAGTAGCTCTCGCCACGACCAGGCTATATAAATTTGCCAGAACTCTATAAGCGGTCATAAGGCCCGACATAATGTTCCTAACAGTCTGCCTATGTGATCGACTAGTCATTCTCATATGACTCTATGGCACTTGAACTTGCCATCAATCGCATCACACTCTAGTCACTTCGAGATGTCACCTCATGTAAGTAACAATGGGCAAATACAATGCTAATCCGTGTTCACTTTAACGGGGTTCAATTGTCTCTACAACCCGTTTAGATATAACAAAGTATAAGGTGAGTTAATAACAACTCAAACGACAAATGTCGACATTACACTCGGGTAGTCAATACCGTATTACAACCTTGTGATGCATATCGTAAGTGTGTAAACACTTGTTGATTGCAATAGAAGTTTAACATATCATGTGTCCATGTGTTCAAACTTCTTTTAATCGCATTTTTCTTTATGTTCATGTTATCTTCTCATAGCATGAACCTTACCAAGTACACAACCAGGTTCCCAACCTCGGTTTCGGTTCTTTATCTTGAGAGAACTTCCTTGTCGATTATTACATAACGAACAAATTTGTGGTGAATGATGTAACTTGAACTGGTCAAGTACTCCACCCACACACAATGCACTAGGTATATGTTTTGTAGAATCTTGCAACAATTGTCAAGATGATTAGCCTAGCACTTCTCACAAGTTCTAGCATATTAGGAAAGGTTAGTTTTGAGTAATTTCTTATTCAACTAAGTATCTTTCCAAACTTCTTATTTCTCCTTTTAGCTTGAAAACCTTAGGATTTTCATAAATCCTTACATGTGTTCGCACTGCAATATGTGCAATCTCTTGACACACAACAGAGTCTTCTGTCAAACACTGAAATCGCTCATCGGATTCTCCTCGAGAATTCATGATGTTTCTTCTATGGCTTCCCAATGATCCATCATGCTCTTATGCATATGATTTATTTTGGACATGTGCATCATTATTCTAATGGCGTAAACATTAGTAACCTTTAATCATGTCATCAACTATTCTTAGGTTCAAAGAACGACCATGACTGCTAATGGCAATTCCATTTTCATTTACATGAATAACCTACGTTTCTCGTTGATTCGATGTGTATGTCTCAATACTTATCCAACATCTCATGATGTGATTGGATTCATCATAGTCCATTTTCATCCAGAATTGAAAACTCAAATACTCCTTTGTGAAGGAAGGTTTTATAACTCATTCTTCAATGAGTGATGAGTTATAAACTTTTACAAGATGATTGCTCCCACTAAATCCCATGTCTTCACATGATAATTTCCAACTCCCACTCAATTCCACATGTTTCGAAATTGACTACTCAATCGAAACATTTCAAGAATTGGAATATATATTGCATTGCCAAGTTATTAAGATAAAACCATATATGTTCTCATCATTTCCTTTCAAAATACCTATTTTGAAGTGGTCTCATCTTAACCTTATGGAAAGAGATTTTAATCTCTAACTTATTCATATCATAATGATGTGTAGCAATGTCATTATTCAAATATAAATAATATCTAAAACACGTCCTTCGAAATACCCTTTTGGAAGGAGGTTTAACCATTTCATTTTCATAATGAGGTTAAGTAATGACATTAGCGTGGTTAAAACTTAGCTATTGAAGATATCGGTATATCAATCCTTGCATCCTCTAGTCATAAATCTTGTTTATTTTCTAGGATGTTACTTTGATTCATTTAGGCTCTTAAGTAAATATCAAGGTTGAAATTATTGGTCAAAATTTATCATAAACTAGTCAAAACTCTTGTTAAGACTTTACATTAGTCATTTTTCTTCCAAAACTTTCTTTTGGTCTCCTCGTGTAGTTATCTTGAGAAAATATTCCTTTGATTACTTCACTTGGTCTCTTTTGTCATGTAGCTTTATTTGAGACCATAGATCTCATCTATTGGGTATACTATATAAATATATATATACCTTTATTCAAATCATTCTTCCTTGCGTAGATCTCGTATACAAAAGTACACAAATTTATCTTGGTGTTGTGTCCTCATTTTCTCCCACTCTATCTTTAGAATAAATACACTAGAGATTCAAAGATAGCTTATGGGACACAAATAATGATTTGAAGTATAAGGAGGACTATCTCATAGGTTTGACTAATAGTTTTAGATTTTGTAAGTGTACTTGGTTGATTGACATTCCTTTAAGAGAGTTCATAAACTCAATGACACTTTGTAAATGATCATACACAAGCCTTAAGCATGTGGACATATAATGAATCCCATCATTATAATTGTCTATTAGATCACTTTAAGTGAATAATCATATGTTTCTATGAGCAAGCATGTAAAGACGAATTTTAGAACAAGGATAAAACGATAAAACGGGTGACTTGGGTTGCAAACCCAGCCACCATTATCCAAAAGACAACCAATTATCCAAAATACATTTCCATGTCGAACACGGAAATTAAAAGGTTCTAAAATCCGAAACATAATTAAAATAAGACAATAAAAAGCAAAGCTTCATGGAAGCTATTCCTAGCTTCTCGATGGTTCCTCAAGCTTGCTTTTCTTTTCCTTTGTCCTTGCTTGGTGGAGGCCCTATTTACAATAAAAAGGGGATACATTATCACAACTTTGTATCACAATACCATAGTTGAAATAGAAACATAAAAGAAAGGATAGTCATTTACCTACTGGAGTAATCTTTCCAGCCTTAATATCACCAAGGTATTTGGAACAATTTCTTTTCCAATGTCCAACACCATTACAATAATGGCATTTATCAAGAGGACCCTTCTTGATTTTTGAAGTGCTAGCTTCATAAGTCTTAGCTTTGGTGAAAGTGGGAGCTTGTTTCTTACCCATCCTCCCATTCTTCTTGAACTTCCCCTTGCTTTTGGTGCTAATGTTAAGCACATCCTTGGGTGGGTTCACATTTAACCCCATGTCCCTTTCGGCTTGCACAAGTAACTTGTGAAATTCTTCAAGAGACACATCCTTGTCTTGCATGTTAAAATTCACCCGGAATTGAACATATCCCTTGACTTTGGATAAGGAGTGTAGAATCCTATCTACAATGAGTTCTTTGGGGATTTCAACCTTTTGAATTTTCAAGGTCTCGACTAACTCCATTAATTTGAGCACATGAAGGCTAACCTTTTGGCCCTCTTTGAAGTCGAGATCAAAGAATGCCGCGGCCGCCTCATATTGGACGATCCGCGGAGTTTGTGAAAACATTGTCACAAGCTTGGAGTAAATCTCATTAGCGGTGCCCATCTTAAACGCTCTCCTTTGGAGATCCGCCTCCATCGCAAAGATCAACACGTTTTTCATTGCGGCGGACTCCTTATGGTAAGCCTCATATGCTTCCCTTGTGGCGGCGGTCGACCTAGTATTAGGTTCGGATGGAGAGGCCTCGATAAGGTAACGAAGCTTGTCGTCACCTTGGGCGGCTAGTTTGAGTTGGGCATCCCAATCGGAGAAATTTGACCCATTCTTTTCATGATTACATCGATCCATAAAGGATCGGAGCCATGAAGTATTAGTGAGAGGCGTGGCGTTGGTGTTTGGATTTGCCATTTGTTATGAGAAATAAGAGCGGTCTACAAAACAAAATATAGAAGGAATAAAACATATGTCGTTTTAATAATAACAATACTCGTAAAAAATAAGTTTAAACAAGTTTTATTGCATTTTTCTACTGACCTCTACCCAACTAGATAAATGATTCCGAGACCCAAATTCATATTAACTCGGGCACGGTAGGGCCGATTCATCCCTTATCAATATAACTCGGTGGATTAACGCTTTAATCGATTCTACTTTTAGAACTCTTGGTCGATAAAATTACATTAACATTTATCTTTAGCCCAGAACACATGCGACTACGGTCACGAATACTTCCGTTGAGCTCAATCCAAATTTCGAATAAATGTGTCCATGATCCAAATCCACATCAACTTGGGCACGGTAGGGCCTATTCATCCCTTATCAACATGAATTCGGTGGATAGACATTTATCACCCACTTCCCCTACGTAACAAATTTTGTACCCCGGTAGGGCCGAGTGCACTCCCTCGCGAAATAGGTTTTCATGGTTTCTAGTATTTGGCAAGGCTATGTCTCAATTGATTATTTTAGCGAGAGGTCATGTCAATTTATTATCTATCACGTTTTTTTTTTTTAAGTGAACTAATGCGGTGAACTACGATAATTCTAATTGACACGGTCGATAAACTCGATTAAATGATAATGCATGTTTTAGTTATGGCGATTTCGCGATGCATGCAACATATAAATAAAATGCAAAGCATAAAATAAATCCTAGTATGGCCTTCCTAAAATAGAAAAAACTAATTAACTATTACATATTCGGAAACCAACTCCATTGGTCCCTTGAACTTCGGTTGTGGCACGCATCTCGAGGTAACACCGTCTTTATGTATCGCCTTCTTGAATGACACCGTCTTCAAGGAACTCCGGAATAAATAAATAAATTACATAACAAATTACATAATTTCCTATTATACATTTGTAATTAAAATAAAATAAATCTATTAAATTAAAAAATGGTGATACGAGATCACAATAAATTACAACCGAATCGATATTCCCATACATTCCGGGTAATACCAATTAAAAACTAAGGCCATACTAAGTAAAATTACATAAAATAAAATTACATAAAATAAAATTACGACAATCATAAATAAAATTCAGCATTATAATATGTATGAACATGCCCAATTTTATGCTAAATCGCCTTTAAGGAGCCAATATCGTATATTTAACGGTTTTTACGGATTTGCGTGATTCAACGTTTTATAATCACAAAAATTACATAAATTCATATTTATGCACAAGTTAATTACCCTAACCTCTTAGGACTCAAAATTAGTCTTCACTAATTACTTGACTATAATTAACTCATATTTCTTAAAATTGTTCATTAATGGACTTAAAATTATAATAAAATGCTATAAACTTCAAATAAATCACAAAAATTTCAAATAAATTCAAAATTCAAAATTTAAACTTATGAACATTCTGAAAAAATACCATGACACTCATAATGTTCAAAAAAAAATTAGGTTAAAATTTCGTAAAATTATCGGAAAAACTATGTTGCGGTTTATAGGATTTATCAATAAAAATCATAAAAACATGAGAAAAATTATATTCATCAACTTTTCAATTTTAGATCTGAAAACGATAATAAAATGCAACATGTGACATTTTTCCTTAGTCATGGAGTATGTTTTAGCAATTATTTACTAATTAAGTCACTATTTATGCTATTTTTCATCAAAAATCCATAAATCATGCATAAACACTTCAATATAGCCCATTATTTTACACACATCTTGTAAAATTGCATGTGACAACATACTAAATTTCTATGACCAGATTCGAAATTTATCTCATATTAACCTATTTTTCATCTAAATCCGATTTTAAACATGAAAAATCCATTTTTCGAGCATAAGAACTCCAAAACTTATGACAATTTACAGGTCATCTAAAAATAATACATGTGATAACATATCCAAAAATCACTGTAAAATGCGAAGTTTAGCTAATTTTAGTCCGAAAATGACATTTTAATCATAAAATCACATTTTTAATGCCATTATATTATAAGATGAACAATAAAAATCCATAAAATAACCAAAATATCCTAAAAACATTTTAGGACCAGAAACTTAATATGCATAAATTTATTTCGTGATATTTCATAATAACACAAATTTACAAGTTTTATATGTTAATCGTATAACTCGGAAAAACTATAACCGATTTGCATGCAAACAACCAAGGCTCATGATACCACTTGTAGGATATCTATATCTCTATACTCAACATATTCATATTATGTAGTGATTTTAATTTAGTCATAAAATTAAATGGTGATCTTATGCATGCAAACAAAATGTCATTAAAGAAGAAATCATCATCTTACATTGCTTTTTCGGATCTTAAGGGTACAAGAGAGTTCTCCTACTCTCTTGTTCTTGAGCTCTCCTTAATGGATGAACTAGGATTCAAGAAGAGAATCCCTCCCAAAAGTATTATACCCAAGATAACAATCTTAATAAAATTAATATTATTATTACTAGAATAATACTCATTTTGCATAAATATTGACCCAAAAATATTATTTTATCTCTCTATATTTCGGTTGAGAGGAGTAAGAAAAAGGAAGCTTTTTTTCTCTCTAAAATTCTTATTTTTAGATGAATAAATATAATGAACTAATACACTAATGTTTAATGTAGTGCATATGATAAATTATAAGGCAAAAACCCTTGGCTTTGCTCCTATGAAAAACCGGGTAAGGGGGGAAGAGAAGGGACCAATGCATGCACTAGTTTGTCTTCACAATGACCACTAGGTTTTGCATGGCTAGTTTAGTAGGAAATGATTATGTTTACCACTAACATAATCAACACAATATAAGCCTAATCCTCCCCTTAATTTCGGTATACATGGATAAAATGGACTCCATTTTATCTTTGTCAATTTGTCATATGTCACATGTCACATGTCACATAAAATTGTTATGTATTTTTAACATATTAAAAATCAACGTATTAATAAAATACGTCATATACAAAAACCGACTTAGTAATTCATAATTACTTGTACCAAAATATTTTACCAATTATAAATCACAATAACTTGTATTTATAATAATTTATTCATTAAAATGCAATTGTTTCCTTAAACAATAATTTCATCTAAGTAATGAAACAATTCGATTACTTAGACCGTATCTTATTTAATCAGATTATAATGAGATACGTAAATTTTACTTCCAAAATCGTCCGTCAATTTTTAAGAAATTTAATTGACCCGTATCGTCATACGATCAATTAAATGAAATTAAGAGTGTTACCCTTTAGGTATGACCTAAGGGGATCAACTGGTCACCACCGTCTCACGACATTAATGTCAAACTCTAGTCAGCCAATCATTACCGATATGTGTGGACCAATTGTATTCTTTAAAATGAGACTTAAACATGTGATCATCATGATCAACAGTTGTGATCGCATTATTGTCGGAGGACACATATTCCAACACTTAGGCGAACAGTCTTTAGTCAAAAGAATCGACTCATTTGAATACTATAGTAGCTCTCGCCACGACCAGGCTTTATAAATTTTCCAGAACTCTATAAGCGGTCACTGCCCGACAAAGTGTTCCTAACAGTCTGCCTATGTGATCGACTAGTCATCTCACATGACTCTATGGCACTTGAACTTGCCATCAATCGCATCACACTCTAGTCACTTCGAGACGTCACCTCATACAAGTGACTATAGGCGAATACTATGTTAATCCGGGTTCACTTTAACGGGGTTCAATATTGTCTCTACAACCCGTTTGGATGTAACAAGGTATAAAAGGAGTTTTCAGATTTTTAAAAACTCGAACGACAAATGTGATTATCACATATGAATAGTCAATACCTGATTACTATTTCATATTCTATAATCTAATTTGATCTTGTATATAGTTATTAATCTCAATCCAATTGAAATGTCATGACTCATCATGTTAAGCCTATGAAAAGGCTTTGGTTAGTAGGTTTTATCAACTTCTTGTACCTAACTCAATCTTACTACATATTCGTTTTCCTTTGTAATGTATACATTTGCATTACAAAACTTTCTGAGTACGTGTCTAGATCCAATCTAGACATAGGCCCTCTAGCCTTAGAATAGCTCCCACTATTTTCACAGTGTGCGGGACTCATCCTTCTTGCACATCTCATGATTGCAATTGTACTCAATTTCCGTTGTAAATATCTCTCATTGTTCTTTATTGCCTAGAATGATTCTAGAAAATCTATTTCTCAAATAACATAGCCACAATGGTTACTTAACCATCTTGATGTGTTTTGATTATGGTTTTGTCGGAAACCATGCGCAATCTCAATTGTCAATTGTCATTTGTGTAACACCCTTACACAAAATTGCATCAAAAACACTTTGCATTACATCCTCAACGCTTCTGCAAGCAATTAAGGGTAATCTTTATGGCTTACTGGTAACTATTACTTAAATTCGATTTGAAACAATTCATCATACTCAAGGTATATGAAGTGTTATACATCATTTCCTATTTAATTGATTCGGCAGCGGAAGCAAAGGGAATCAATCAAACATGTTCAACTCGATTGAACTAATCAAGAATCTTATCAACATAAGACTTCTTATTTGATGCTAATATCATGTAGATTTATCTCCATAAATCCGGATATTAAAGATGTATTATAATACTCCATAAGTGTCAAATCATTCCCAATGATCAATATGTCATCCACATATAAGACTAATTAAAATTTCCGTAACTCCCACTAAACTTCATGTATAAACACAACTTCTCAACCTATTGAGAAAAGTTTTATAACATGATCAAAAACATTGATTCCAACTCATTGATGTCCTACTTAAGACCCTCTTTTAAGTTTCACATTATCTTAGGATTTCAAGAATCTACAAAACTCAAGACATGTATTGAATACATTCCTTCTAATTTAAGAAGTGGGTTTTAGATTCACTTGCTATATGTATATCATCATCTTTGAAACACAATCCCTAAGAAGATCCAAATAGACTTAAGCATTTCAACTAGTGCAAAACCCTTTGCAACCAATCAAGCTTTGATATCTAACAATTCACTTGGAATTTATTTCGGATTTTCATGGCTCTAAGCCTTGTATTGAGTTTTGACTTAAACACTCTCATGTAAGTCATGAATTCACATTACTTTCCAGAAGTAACTTGAATCAAATAATTTCTTTGTAAGTTGTAAGCTCTTTACTTTCTTAAAAGTAACACTAATTCATCATCTTCAACAAGTGATGACTTTAACCTCCTAGGTTTTGAAGAAACAACGTTTTATACAAAACGTCTCATGTAGCCAAGAAAGACCAGTTTCTTGCGACATAACATTCTTTGTGTGGCTCTTGAATAATTTCTCCCACTCTGTCTTCTAGAAATAAACTTGTATTCTAGAAAGACAGCTTCACGAGCCACAAACCCGTTGTACTCGTGATTATAATAAGGAAAAATGAGCATTTGTTTCTTTTGAAAACTTACAAACATGGTACCCTACCATTTCATATCTCATATGGATCGTTTTAGATTTAGTGGAAAAACAATTTAGACAAAATGATAAAATCCCCAAAAGGATCAAGTAACTTAAAGTAACTTGATTGAAGTCCAAACCATATCGAATAGCGTTTAATTTCTTATCCAACCATACATTATCCCATAATGTGTGTTAAGAGAGATTAATTTGTGATACTATATCACATTTCCTTTGGCTTATATCAAAGTTTTAACTTCGATAATCACATCACGACTAAATCGTGATTCTTTGAACTCTTTGAACTTCTTCAAAGATTTCTCTATTTACCTTATTAAGTGAACATATTAGCGTCAACTTAAATCGTTGGTAAAAGAAAATGATCAACCTATTTTGGATCAATGATTTACAACCTCGATCTCCTTTTCAACCAAAAGCACGAGACATCTTGCTTTGAATACAAGATATGCATATACCATAAGATTAACAATCTAATGGTTCCAAGAGTACTCGATAACTCTTTGCGTTCATCATTCCAGAATTAAGGTTTAATCTTGGGTTACCAATTTGAGTCTTGCATCATCTTCATGATATATCATTCTAGTTTGGTTTAGAATATAATCACCTTGATAATGGGCTAGCCATACATCAAATCGTGGTGTATAGGGTCACAAAAGTGAAACCTCTTTGTATCTTAACAAGTTTATATTCTTATTTAGAATTTATGCACTTAATAGTCATAATTAAGTACAACTATAAACCCAAAACTAGATTGATTACACAATGACTCTATCTCTCAATATCATGGTTGCTAGTCGTCATATTCTAATCATCCTATGTAACAATGATGAAAACCTCCACTGGTTTCTAATATTGATGAAGTAGTACTAGCAAAATTTATGTCAATCAAATAAACATTTAAAGAAGAAGGTCCCATTAGATGTCCCACAACTAACTTGTTGATTCTTCAATAATTTGGGGTAGTTTCCTTTCTAGCGTCCAACAATTAAGACAATGGAAACTTTATCGGTCGGGATTGATAGGTTTAGTATCGTTATTCTCAATAACTTTACTTTTAACATTACCTTGTATCAATTCCATTCTATTTTTACTTCTTAAAACCTCGTCTTTTTCTTAACGGTTTAAGAGAATGCTCCCACTCATTTCAATGAGTCTTTACTTAGAGAAGCAAAATTGAATTTCATGAAGACTACTCTTCAATTCATTTGTTTAGTCTTAAAACTTTCATTGAAGTGGTTTCGGTATTTTGGTCAATTTTGATTTCAAACAAATCTAGTTACCAAAATAATTTAACGTTTCAAAGTACTTAACTCAATTAAGCATATGAGAAACAATTCATTATAAGTAGATATGTTAGTCAAGAATCAAAAACCCTTTTGATCACGAATAACTTTTATCTATACTCTTCACAAGAGATCCTTACAATGGATAATACGAGGTTTTTTAGAAGAAAATTCATATTTTGTCTTTAGTTACGATGTTTTAAAGGAGATTTGAACTAAAATCGAAATGATATCGTATATGAATTGTGGTAAAGAAATAGAACAATATGATAACGGAATAGTGGAAAACTTAACATTTGTCGTTATAATAATACATGTAAATAATTTAACAAGTAAAGCATTTACATAGTGACCTCTACCCAACTATGATAAATGATTCCAAGATCCAAATTCATATTAACTTGGGCACGGTAGGGCCGATTCATCCCTTATCAATATAACTCGGTGGATTAACTCTTTAATCGATTCTACTTTTAGAACTCTTGATCGATAAGATTACATTAATATTTATCTTTAGCCCGGAACACATGCGACTACGGTCACGAATACTTCCGTTGAGCTCAATCCAAATTTCGAATAAATGTGTCCATGATCCAAATCCACATCAACTTGGGCACGGTAGAGCCGATTCATCCCTTATCAACATGAATTCGGTGAATAGACATTTATCACCCACTTCCCCTACGTAACAAGGTTTGTACCCCGGTAGGGCCGCGCGCACTTCCTCATGAAATAGGTTTTCATGGTTTCTACTTTTTGGTAAGGCTAAGTCTCAATTGTTTATTTTAGCGAGAGGTCATGTCAATTTATTATCTATCACGTTTTAAGTGAACTAAAGCGGTGAACTACGATAATTGTAATTGACACGGTCGAAATACTCGATTAAATGATAATGCATGATTTCGCGATGCATGCAACATATAAATAAAATGCAAAGCATAAATAAATTCCTAGTATGGCCTTCCTAAAAAATAGTAAATCTAATAAACTATTACATATTCGGAAACCAACTCCATTGGTCCCTTGAACTTCGGTTTTGGCACGCATCTCGAGGTAACACCGTTTTTTAATGGATCGCCTTCTCAAGTGGCATCGTCTTCAAGGAACTCCGGAATAAATAAATTACATAACAAATTACATAATTTCCTATTATACATTTGTAATTAAAATAAAATAAATCTATTAAATTACAAAACGGTGATACGAGATCACAATAAATTACAACTGAATCGATATTCCCATACATTTCGGGCAATATCAATTAAAAACTAAGGCCATACTAAGTAAAATTACATAATTCAAAAATTACATAAAATAAAATTATGACAATCATAAATAAAATGCAGCATTATAATATGTATAAACATGCCCAATTTTATGCTAAATCGCCTTTAAGGAGCCAATATCGTATATTAATCGGTTTTTACGGATTTGCGTGATTCAACCTTTTAAAATCACAATAATTACATAAAATCATATTTATGCACAAGTTAATTACCCTAACCAACTTAGGACTCAAAATTAGTCTCCACTAACATATTGACAATAATTAACTTATATTTCTTAAATTGTTCATAAATGGACTCAAAATTACAATAAAATGCCATAAACTTCAAATAAATCATAAAAATTTTAAATAAATTTGAAATTTAAAATTTTAAATTCATGAACATTCTGGAAAAATACCATGACACTTATAATGTTCAAAAACTTAGGTTAAAAATTTCGAAAATTATCGAGGAAAAACAATGTTGCGGTTTATCGGATTTATCAAATATTATCATAAAAACATGATAAAAATATTTTAATTTACTTTTCACTTTTAGATCTGAAATAGGTGATAAAATGCAATATGTGACATTTTTCCTTAGTCATGAAGTATGTTTTAGCAATTTTCACTAATTAAAGTCACTATTTATGTTATTTTTCATCAAAAATTCATAAATCATGCATAAAGACTTCATTATAGCCAATTATTTTACACACATCTTGTAAAATTTCATGTGACAACATACTAAATTTCTATGATCATATTCGAAATATTACTCATACTAACCTATATTTCCATTTAAATTCGATTTTATCATGAAAAATCCATATTTCGAGCATAAGAACTCCAAACATTATGAAAACTTACAGGTCATCAAAATATAATATATGTAAAAACATATCCAAAAACCACTAGAAAAATCGAAGTTTAGCTAATTTTAGTCCAAAAATGACATTTTTATCTTCAAATCACATTTTAATGCCATTATTATACAAAATGAACAATAAAAATCCATAAATTAACCAAAATGTCCTAAAAATCACTTAGGACCAGAAAATTTTAACATGCAAAATTATTTCATGATTTATCTTCATAAATCCTAAATAACAAGTTTTATATGTTAATTAAATTAACTCGGAAAAACTAACCCGATCTTGCATGCAACAACCATAAGGCTCTGATACCACTTGTTGAAAATCATATTTTAAATATCACATATTTTTGGGTTTAAAGTTTTAGTCATATAAACTTAAAGATCTTATGCATGCAAATCAAATACAAGAGTGAAGAAAAATCGGTTCCTTACAATTGTATTTTCGGCTATATGGGCACAAATGAAGTCTCCTACCTCACTTGTTCTTGAGCTATAAAGAATATTAGGATGATCCTCCAAAAATCCCAAAGTAGAGATTCTCCTCTTGATAGCACCCAAGATTATCCCTTATCCCCACTAAATAATATTAGTTTAGTAGTTTACCTTAAAATTGATTACTAATACTCATATATTACACTAATAATTTTAGTAATCTTTTATGAACAATTTCAATAAAAAAATCTCATGTTTTGATGAAGAAAAAGATGAACATGAGAGAGAGGAAAAACTATGCATGTCATTTGAATGGACAAGCATTAAGAGAATCATTAGAGGAAAAATCAAAATCCACTAAAGAGGAGGAGGGTCACGGTTTTTAGGAGGAGTAGACCAATATATGGTCTTTCACTTTTTAGCTTTTATTCTTCTCTAAACCTTAGGCATGTAAAGCTAGTGTAGTGTAGGCTTATTATTTAAATTCTATCACATAAAATAACATAAGCACAACCCACTACATACTCCTCCAATTCAGTCCACCCTCCATAAAATGGACTACCATTTTATTTTGTCAATTTGTCATTTGTCACACAATATGTCACATGTTGTAAGCTACATGTTATTAATTAATTTTAATGCACATTTATCACATAAATATCATTTTATAAATTAATTAAATTACATTTAACAAATTGATTAGTGATACTTGATCATATAAATAAAATGGGTCATTTAATTATAATTCACAACATCTTGTAATTATAATAAACCATTCATCATCATCTCTATTGTTTCACAAACAATAAATAATTTTAGTAATAAAATATTTCAATTACTAAAATAAATCTTATTTAATCCCATTACAATAAGACATCAACATTCTCTCTCACAAATGTATTGTTCAATTTTAAGGAATTGATCAACTTGTATCGTCATACAATTAATCAACTTTACAGATAAGGGCATCATCCTTTAGGTGTGACCTTAAGGGATCAACTGACCACCACCGTCCCACGGCGATGGCGTCAAACTCTAGCAAGCCAATCGTTACCGATTAATGTTGATCAGTTGACTATAAAATGAATCATCCCTTACGTATTCTTAAAATGAGATTTAAACATGTGATCAATATGATCGACAATTGTGATCGCATTATTGTCGGAGGACACATATTCCAACATTTACACCCAGAACAAACAACTGGCTTCCACTCAAATTCTACATCTATTTCAACAATTTCACCATGTTCATCCAAAAACCTCACTTTTTCAGGCAAATCAGTTCCAAAACCAACTTCAATCATAGCACGGGCATAACCTATTCTCGTTTTATCCTCAGTTGCAGGATCATATTTTATAAATCCCCCTAATAGAGAAGATATGCGTGCAATTCCCTTCCCCCAGAATTTCAAGGGCAACCTATGGAATTTAACCCAAATAGGCATAGACTTAACCTCATGTTTCACCAATTCAACTTCAGGACTCCAAGGCTTAACTATTAAGGATTTGTTGTCAAACATAAAGTGACCCTGTTTTAACACAGCCTCATATGCTTGCCTAGTCTTAAAGCGAACTAGAAAAACACCATTAGGAAGGAATGAGATCTTGTCTACATGATAGTTCTGCCACAATCGTCTGATGAAGCCATCCACAATCTCCCAGGGAGGATTAGCCCTTAGGATGAAGCAACAAACAGAGTTTCGCCAGTACTCCAACTCCTTCTTGACTTCCTCCTCTGTGAATTGCAGCATCCCAGACGGCTCCTCCTCAATAACCGCCAAAACAGAAGGAGAAGACACACTAGGCACCATCTCCTCCTCCTCCTCCTCCTCCGCGACATCTTCTACCAAAGTCTCTAGATTTAGCGGAGGAATACCAATTATTTCTCCCAAGCCCTTCTCTTTCTGAACATCCACACTAGAAGGACCATGATTTTTGGAGAGAGCAGGGAATTCTTCTGCACTTGTAGAGGATAAGAGATCGAATTTATTACTATTTTTAGAATTTTTTGTCGTATGATTTTGTGAAAACAATGAAGATTTTGTTTTAGCAGCCGTCATGTTGTTATTAATAACATGTTACATGTTACATGTTACACATTATATGACAAAGTGACAATTGACGAAAATAAAATGGACTTCATATTACATAAAGGAGCCTGTTAACATGTAAAAATCAATAATCACCTCTTAAATCTCATTTAAGGCCAAACTAATAGTCCAAACTATTTTGAACCTCAAAATTAGTCCTCACTAATTTTATGATGAATAATTAGTTTGATTTGGTGATATTTTGCTAATTTAATCCGTAAAAATCATAATTTTTAAGTAAAAATCCAAAATAATTGAAAAATTACCCAAAAAAAAAAATTGAAACAAAAATTTTGAGTATTCTGGAACACTCCCAAGAACACCAAAATGTCAGAAAAATAGCCCCAAAAATCCGGATAAAATTTATGAAGAAAAAGATCGATATTTATCGGTTTTTAACCACTAAAACCAATAAACATCAAAACAAGGTGAAAACACATTTTAAAATTCACTTTTAACATTTAAATAATATTTTTAAATGTACATAAATTTATCATGGGTAGAATCAATTGTTTCGAAATTATGATTAATTTATTTCACTTTTATCGACTTTTATCTCAAAAATTTTAAACTTGATTTTTGACATTATTAGTGTCATGAAATTTTTCCAGAATGTTCAAAATTTTAAAATTTAAATTTTTAATTTATTGTAATTTAATTTGGATTTATTTCATAAAAAGTTATGATTTTAAGGTCTATAATGAGCTTGAATGATAAATCAAGTTGAATTATTGTCAAAAATTGAGTAATGACTAATTTTTGAGTCCTAAAAGGTTAGGATAATTAACTTGGACTAAAATTAGATTTTAGTATTATTTTGTGTAATTTTAGCAAGTTAAAATTGCGAATATCCATAAAACCGGTTTATATTTACGATATGAGTTTAAATAAGGCGATTTGGCACATAATTTGGCATGTTAGATACATATTATAATGCTGAATTTTTTATTGATGAATGTCATAATTATTTTATATAATTTTGAATTATATAATTTTATCTTAGTATGGCCTTAGTTTTAATCGATATTACCCGTAATGTAAGGGAATATTAATTCGGTTGTAATTTATTATGATCTCGTATCACTTTTATTTTGTTTTATTAGATTTAATTTTACAAAGTATAATAGGAAGTACAATTTACATTTTATTATTTGATTATTTGTAATCCCGGAGTTTCGTAAAGACGGTGCCATTTGGAAAGGAGTTCCGATCAAGACGGTGGTTGTCCTTGGGAGGCGTGTCATATGAAGATTCAAGGGACCAAAGGAGTTGGTTTCCGAATATGTAATAGAATATAAGATTTTCTATTTTAGGAAAGGTCATACTAGGAAATTTATTTTTCTTTATTTGCTTGCTTTATATGTTTGCATGCATTGCCAAATCGCCATAACTTTACATGCATGTTTTATCGTCTTATCGACTATTGTCAATTATAATTATCGAGTATTCATTGACTTAGTTCACTTAAAGATGATAGATAATAAATCGACAAGACCTCTCACATATTTAAAATTGAGATTAGCCTTACCAAATAGTAGGACTCATGAATCCCTTTGACATTTGGGGTAGATTCGGTTCCCCGGGGTACTTTCATTTATCATTGGGTAAGTGGGGTAATAAAATGTTATTACACGCGAAATTTGGTTAGACACAACGGGATATAAAGACTAGTCTTCTGTTCCGAGGCTAGAGATGAAATTTATGAAATACATCGACCGAGAATTCTATGGTAGAATCAAATTAAGAGTTAATTCACCAAATTTATGCAAGTATGGGATGTATCGGTTTCCCGTGCCCATGTTTGTATAAAATTGGGTCTAGGAATCATTTATATAATTTAGGTGCGAGGTCATTATATAAATGCATAATTCTAAATCTTGTTAAAAATGTTTACAAGTAAAACGATAAATGTTAATTATTTCCTTCATCTCTGTTTTATAGTTATCTTGATATACCGCTATGGATACATCTAGTTCTTTAACACCGATCACCATTAAATCTTGTCACGAATCCCTTGACGATATATGCTCACTTCACAACCTTGATACGACTAGAGAAATTAATTTTGGCATTGGTTCCGATGAAAGCCTTAACTTTATTACCACTTCCGCACCTCCCATCAAACCTAGCAACTTAGTGGATAAGTCTTGTGAAGACAACCTCACTAATACCATGGGATCCTTGTCTTTAGAAGCAAAGAAAAATCATGAAGCTAGTAGGAGTTTTGGCAAAATGCTTGCCGGAAAGAAAAAAATGTACAAAAATAAGAAGAAAAGCAAAAGGGCAATATCGAACCATAAGGGTACAATGGCTAGTGGGACTACCAATAATGTATGCCTTTATTGTCATGGCGAGGTCCATTGGGTGAGGAATTGCCTCATCGTTTTGGAAGTTATCAATGGTAGTATTTCTTCCGAAATTTTTGTTATCGATATAAATCTTACTTCCACCTCAACATGGGTATTGGATACCGGATGTGGTTCTCACCTTTGTAATCACTAGTATTGGTGCCCGGCTTCGCCCGGGCTACCTCTACTCACCATTAATTATTTTTTCATTAAATAAAATTACTTAAAGTTGCATAACCTATAAATTTATCATTAATATATTTTCTATGACATATCCTAAAATTATGATGAAATAAATTTTGAAACAAATTCACTACTCCCGCTATTAATATTTTACTCTTATTAATGGAACAATAGTAATAACATTTCACTACTTGTCCGTAATCATTGTTATTTTCACTACTCCCGCCTTAATTATTGTTACTGTCACTACTGCCGCATTAATATTGATAATTTCACTACGTCCGCCTAATTATTGTTACTTTCACTATTGCCGCATTAATATTGATTATTTCACTACTCCCGTTGTTATTTCTATCACTTTCACTAATCTCGCTGATAACTGTTACTTTTACTATTCAAATGAGTGATTACTATCATATAATTATATCCTTTCACCAAAAGAAAAATCATATAACTATATCCAATGTTACTACAATTCTTTTCTTTACTGACGAAATTACTTTTACTACTTAGGCATGCAATTTTAAGAGGATTATATATTTATATAAATATATTACATATATGCATTAAATCAAATCGAAAGAATTATGCAATATTATATATTATGGAATCTAACTTGAATTATTTATAATCTACTTATTATATTTTTGTATGTTAAATAATTGACATCTCTATACATCTAATAAACTATAAAGTTTAATAAAATTGCATAGATTTTAAATTTAATATATAATTTTATGATGATAATAATTAATATCATAAGTCTGCATTTTTATACTAATTAATTATTTTATTTTAAGGAAATTGACCATATTCTAGTCTTCTATAAATATTTAGGAAAATTACCAAGCATCTTAATTAATTATTTTATTTTAAGGAAATTGATCATCTTAATTAATTATTTTATTTTAAGGAAATTGACCATGTTTTAGTCTCTTACAAATGTTTAGAAAAATTACCAAGCTTCTATATAATTTAATTTTAACCCAAACTATATAATATTTGCATTAAGATCCCTTAATCGGGTCCATCACATGGTGCTATTGATTTAAAACTATATAATATAATTAATTTGTATAACTTTCTTTAATTACATTGAAGTCCCTTGGTTTCTGGATTTAATATATAGTATTGATTTACAGGGGCTTAGAGACGTGGAAAAACTAAACAAAGGTGATGTAGATCTCCGACTTGGAAATGGAGCTAGGGTAGCCGCCACTTCAAGAGGGACTTATGTACTTGTTTTAGCTAATGGCTTTGAGTTGTACTTACATAATTGTTATTTTGTACCTTCTTTATCTAAGAACATCATTTCCGTTGCCATGTTAGACATGGAAGGTTTTTCTTTTGCTATTAAGAGCAATAGTTGTGAACTTTCTAGGAATGACTTTGGCCATAGGTCATGCCACTTCAATTAATGGCATTTATGTTCTTGAAACTTCTAGCTCAAGCAAAGATATCTATAACATGCAATCAAAAAGACTCAAAACAAGTGATCCAAATGAATCATACATTTGGCATTGTCGATTAGGTCACATAAATAAAAAGCGCATTAAAAGACTAGTGTCGACTGGTGTAATTAAATCATTTGATTACCAATTATTTGGTGTATGCGAATCGTGTCTTCTAGGGAAAATGACTCGTAATCCATTTAGTTGTAAAGGCACACGAGCAAATGATTTATTGGGTCTAATACATGCCGATGTATATGGACCAATGACTATCACCGCTAGAGGAAATTATGACTTCTTCGTCACTTTTACCGATGACTTAAGTAGATATGGGTATGTCTACTTAATCAAATTTAAAAGTGAAGTTTTCGATAAATTCAAGGAATTTCAAAACGAAATAGAGAACCAATTGAACACGAAGATTAAAGCACTTTGATCCGATCTTAGTGGAGAATATCTTAGTAATGAATTTGATCACATTTAAAGGGATGTGGCATTGTATCACAACTCACTCCACCTGGCACGCTACAACTAAATGGTGTTGCCGAGAGGAGAAATCGAACCTTACTTGATATGGTTCGATCTATGATGAGTCATTCTGATTTACCTGATTCCTTTTGGGGATTTGCTCTTCAATCGGCCGTTCACTCACTCAATCGTAGTCCAACTAAAGCAACCGAGAAGACTCCATATGAGATGTGAAAAGTAAAGGTCCCTAATTTGTCTTACCTTAAGATTTGGGGTTGTGATGCTCATGTCAAAGTTAAGCCTGACAATAAGCTAGCCGCAAGATCTCAAAAGTGTACATTTGTAGGTTATCCAAAGGAAACATATGGCTTTTACTTCTACATCCGTCATGAGAACAAAGTGTTTGTTGCTCGTGAGGCTGTCTTCCTAGAAAATAAGTTTATTTATAGAAGACAGATTGGGAGAAAATTTGAACTTGATGAAGTTCATGAGCCACAAACGGAAGAGAGGATGCAAGAAGATTTTCCTTCCTCGTCTAACCCAAACGTTGTTCCTTCCGAACCTAGGAGGTCAGAGAGAGTCAGTCGCCAACCTGATAGATACATAGGTATTATCGAGGAAGATGACAACTTAGACGTGTTACTTTTAGAAAGTGACGAACCTGCAACCTACAAAGCTGCAATTTCCAGTCCAAATTCAACTTTATGGCAAGAAGCCATGCAATCCGAAATAAATTCTATGCATGAAAATTAAGTTTGGGACTTGGTTGATTTGCCTCAAGGTGTAAAACCTCTCCAATGCAAATAGATCTTTAAGATAAAGAATGTCATAGAAGGGCATGATGATTGATACCGTCGTTTAGTATCAAAAATAAAATTTATAATACCGACTACTACTATAGATAGTGGTAGCACGGGTCGATCCGCAGGGAGGTAGGGAATTTATAGTTGATCTAAATTTTAGTCTAAGGAAGTTGGGGGTTTTGGATTTTGAACTATATCTAAATGCGATTAAAAATAAATATTAACTAAAATGCAAATAAACAAGGCAAAAAAATAAGATGATTGTTAACTAAAATTAAAAGAATGCTAAGACGTTTGGTTCACTGTAGTTGCGACGACAGTATCTAAGTAAGTCTGATAAATCACGATAGGTGGGCAAATAAGAAGTCCTCTTGGTCCAACTTAACAAGTAGGGCCTCTCAGCCTATGCTACTAGTCCCTAGGTCTCACTAATACTAGCTCTCGCCCTGAAAAGTGATTCCCAATGCCTAAATTACTTATCTCTCGATCTTAGCGTAATTTAGTCGTTTCAATTGGTAGTCTATTTCCCTTCCCTATCTTTCGATCTTCTGGGTTGGTCAATTCCTCAGTATTTAACAAGTCTCCTCTCGGTCTCGTTGTCAAATATTGCAATTAAAACATTGAAACGGTGCTAATCTATCGCGCGTCAGTCGATCGACCAGCTAAGCCAGTCGAGGGACCAACGGGTCCAGTCGATCGACCAAGGTCCGACATCAGGTTTACTAATCTACGTCGTCTTCGCTGCAGATCCCCTCACACCTTAGCACGGGGTAATTAGCTATGCATATTTAATCTAACTACAACTACGAGATTGATAATAACGATAAAAGGGTGCATAATTGAAGTAATTAAATGATAGAATTGCATAAATTAAAACTAGGGCTATAGGAACTAACTACTAATTCCATACTAATGAAGGAATTAAAGTAAAATAAACTGAAATTAGGAAGAAGAATACCGAAATAAGAAAGGCAGGAACTGAATCCGAATGCTAAAGATAACTTTATTGATAAAACTAAACTAATTGAAATCCGATGTAAAACTAAACTAATCTACCGTTCTTCTCTCATGCCAGAGAGACCTCCCCCAAACTGATGAATGATGTTTTACTTTTATAGAGAAGTCCTGTAACTTATTCCTAAACCTAATTACAAGTGGGCTTTGGAATTATAATTTTAATTTGCACGTCATAGTCGTGGGGTGTTCGATCGATCACTGAGACCAGTCGATTGACCAAGGGTGCTGTACAGTAATGCATTCTGACGAATTCGGCAACGCGCACCGATCTTAAAACAGCTGCCATTTCTTCGTTACTTGGTTAAATCAGGTGTTCTATGCGGCGTTGGAAAGCTAAGAGGATAAGCTTTCAACTCCAAGTGGAATCAGTCGATTATCTGCTCTAGAACTCAAGATATAGCCATCTGAATAAGGCTGCAACATTGAGAAACACTTCTTCGCTTGTTTAAGCTTTGCACTTGTACGCAACCATGCTTTTGCTATCTTTTAGGCCTTGAAACGCGCACCAAGTTCGCTTCCCGAGTCACTACATGTCAAATCCTATGCCAAGCACTCGGGGACGGATTCGGCTCGATTTCCGCTGAATTCTTCACATTTCTGCAATATTACACAAAAACACGAAAGTAGACGGAAAAAGGGAATATAGTAGAATAACCTACACATTTGAGCTCTCAAATGTGTGTAAAAGAGGGTGGAAAACATCATATTTTAGATACGCATCAAACTTCCCCAAACCAAACCCTTGCTTGTCCCCAAGCAAGAACTAGACTCGATCCTAGGACCTAATGGAACGAGTTCAATCTCAGAGCGAAATGCAACTATAAAGCCTAAACCAGTTTAATGCAACAACTAACAATCAATTAGCAATATGAATCATGCAAACGAGTTATGTAGTCGTTAAAAACTGCTGAACCGTCAACTATAGAGACTTATCATTATGGACTCTCACGGGTCACACATATCACACATAAGCACAGGTGAATATATGTAAAAGATAGAAAGAAGTAATTTTGTAATGACACTCACCTAACTACGACCTATAAAAACATGCCTGCAATCCAATATGAAAATAATCTCTACAACCGTACATATGCATTCCAACCATTAAAGACCATTGACACATGCCGAGGATACAATTTGGATATGTGAGGCTATGGGTAAGAAGGGGCTAAGACGAATTTGGTAAAAACAGAGTTATAAGCCAAACTAGTAACTATGGGAACCAAATTAATAAATCATTCCAACTTCTTGCTCAAGATTAAACGATAGAACGGTGCTAATAGTAAGCACAAATCTCACATTCTCCATACAAACTTAATTCCCCAAATGATATTAAATTGCGACATGGGAATATAAAATCACCAACTAATGAAGATTCAATCATGTGATATTTTTTTCTTTTTTCTTTCTTTCAACTTTTCCTTTCTCATCTTTCCAATATCATCTCAATAAGAGCATATGCAACTAAAAATGAAGTAACAATCCCAAAAACTTAAAACTACTAGCTTGACAAGGGCAGGCTAAATATAGGATGTAGTTAATAGGACAAAAAGGCTATTTCTGGCAGTGTGAAGCTTATGGGAAAAATGAATAAAGGGGTGACCTCTTCCATATGTGTCAACATACCACAAACCGAATGCATACAGGTATTAAGCAGATTAAGTTCATATTTATGCATATTGATATAACATGTCTCATAAGGAGTACTACTCACAATCCTAGATAAATCGGTCATGAATGTCACCAGTTATAAGGCTCTAAAACTCAGAATATAATGTACTTTGCCAAAAATCTAAGTCAAGTCTCAAGATTCAGCGAATAAATTAACGAAAACTCGTAGACTATGCAAATGATTCTACTAATAACATGTTAATTTAGCACGGCTTAGGCGTAAACAGATGAAAATGCAATGTCATCATTGAAATACTATCGTTCCGACTCAACCTATATGCTAAAATAAACATGCATTTTTTGAAATTTTTCAATTTTTTTGAATTTTTGTGTATATAAGAGGAAAATAAACAACAATGCAAGACAAAAATGTAAACGTGAATGCAAAACAGAATGGATGCAACGCAAAACCCTTCCCCAAACCAAATCACACAATGCCCTCATTGTGCAAAATCATATGAGAAAATAATCAAGGGAAATGGGAATTTGCGATAATATTAACTAAAAAGACATGAAGTTAAACTCAGAAACTCACAAGACTTCAAGTGCGCAAAAGGAAACCTCCCCAAACCAGCGTGCGCTAGGAGGTTTCAGTAGCCAGCAGTGCTACCCTAAGTACCTGAAAGGACAGAAAATACCGTGCATTATCGGAGAAAACAAAGTTGAAGCGGTAATTATGTGCAAAGAATTAAGCTGAAGAAAGCGATAGATGAATGAAAAGGAAAGAAAATAAGGAGAAAACTCCCTAAAACTCCCTTTCGTGCTCCGCAAAACGACCAAACACAAAGCGGGGGAATGATCGAAAACAGTGCAAAGGGAAGCGGTCGATCGACCACACAGGCGGTCGATCGACCAGGTCATCTCAAACAGCTCCTCCTGTAGCTGCGGTGGTCGATCGATCGACCACACGCGCGATCGATCGACCGATATACCTGACGAGGACAGTGCTTTCTTCGAATTAACTCAAATAGCGTGAGTCAATATGGTCTAACAACCTGAAAATGCACATAATACAGCGCCCAAAATTGCGCTAAACCCAAATGTAAAGTCTATAGCCTAAATAAATCCTAAGCAAACCAAATTAAAGCGAAGTCTCGCGCACACCAAAAAAACAGTAAATAGTCTAAAATGGAATAAATAGTCTTAAAGTGGTTTATAAAACTAGATAGATCAACGGAAGCTGCGGAAAATCTCCGACCAAGGCTTTTGACTATATGAAGTACCCTCCGCAATGCTAATCTCAGCAGCTGGACTCCACTCCACTCCTTCATCTAGAATACTCAACGGGTCATCAACGGCTCTAGCGACTTCCCAAGCTCTTGGATCGTCCGGCTCATCAAACTCCAAGCCGTAATCCGACACTTTCCTCGGCTCTTCCTTCCCCAAACCAGTTCCTGCAACAGTAAAAACAGAAGAGCTTTCCTCCATCGTGCTCCCAATCTGGGGCATAAGTGTTAGAGCAGGAATAAGCACAGGGGTAAGAGGTGGAGTATCATCGAATTTGCTCGACAAATTAGCAACTTGATTAGCCACTAAAATTGCCAACCGATTTTCAAAATTCTTATCAGATTCAATCCTAGCTTCTTCCATTTTTATAACTTGAACCAAGAGAGTTTGAACTACCTTTCTCAATTCCGCAGTTTCATTTGTAGCATTCTCTAGCTTTTCGAACCTGGCATTAATGGAAGCTTCTAGTGCCACAATAGCATTCATTTCAATACTCGGTTTTCGCAAATTCCCACGCGAACTTCTCATCTATCAAGAGTACTCAAGCCTTCCTCCTGAAATGATTCTTCTAAAAGTCTCTGTCTAGCGCAAGGTGACCTGCGTATAAGAAGAAACTACAAGAAGAAGATAAGGACTGCCTCAAGGAACGGATGTTCCTTGAGACCAAAATAAACTAAAATTAAACAACTAAATATTAAACAATTGCCTCCCCGGCAACGACGCCAAAATTTGATACCGTCGTTTAGTATAAAAAATAAAATTTATAATACCGACTACTACTATAGATAGTGGTAGCACGGTTCGATCCGCAGGGAGGTAGGGAATTTATAGTTGATCTAAATTTTAGTCTAAGGAAGTTGGGGGTTTTGGATTTTGAACTATATCTAAATGGGATTAAAAATAAATATAACTAAAATGCAAATAAACAAGGCAAAAAAAAAAGATGATTGTTAACTAAAATTAAAAGAATGCTAAGACGTTTGGTTCACTGTAGCTGTGACAACGGTATCTAAGTAAGTCTGATAAATCACGATAGGTGGACAAATAAGAAGTCCTCTCGGTCCAACTTAACAAGTAGCGCCTCTCAGCCTATGCTACTGGTCCCTAGGTCTCACTAATACTAGCTCTCGCCCTGAAAAGTGATTCCCAATGCCTAAATTACTTATCTCTCAATCTTAGCGTAATCTAGTCGTTTCAATTGGTAGTCTATTTCCTTTCCCTATCTTTCGATCTTCTGGGTTGGTCAATTCCTCAGTATTTAACAAGTCTCCTCTCGGTCTCGTTATCAAATATTACAATTAAAACATTGAAATGGTGCTAATCTATCGCACGTCAGTCGATCGACTAGCTAAGCCAGTCGATCGACCAAGGTCCGACATCAAGTTTTTTAATCTACGTCGTCTTCGTTGCAGATCCCCTCACACCTTAGCACGGGGTAATTAGCTACGCATATTTAATCTAACTACAACTACGAGATTGATAATAACGATAAAAGGGTGCATAATTGAAGTAATTAAATGATAGAATTGCATAAATTAAAACTAGAGCTATAGGAACTAACTACTAATTCCATACTAATGACGGAATTAAAGTAAAATAAACTGAAATTAGGAAGAATAATACCGAAATAAGAAAGGCAGGAACTGAATCCGAATGCTAAAGATAACTTTATTGGTAAAACTAAACTAATTGAAATCCGATGTAAAACTAAACTAATCTACCGTTCTTCTCTCATGCCAGAGAGACCTCCCCCAAACTGATGAATGATATTTTGTTTTTATAGAGAAGTCCCGTAACTTATTCCTAAACCTAATTACAAGTGGGCTTCGGAATTATAATTTTAATTTGCACGTCAGAGTCGTGGGGTGGCCGATCGACCACGAGACCATCGATCGACCAAGGGTGTTGTCTGAATGCATTCGTTACGCGACGAATTCTACGGTAGCGCACCGATCTTAAAACAGCTACCATTTCTTCGTTACTTGGTCAAATCAGGTGTTCTATGCGGCGTTGGAAAGCTAAGAGGATAAGATTTCACCTCCAAGTAGAATCAATCGATTATCTGCTCTAGAACTCAAGATATAGCCATCTGAATAAGGTTGCAATGTTGAGAAGCACTTCTTCGCTTGTTTAAGCTTTGCACTTGTACGCAACCATGCTTTTGCTATCTTTTAGGCCTTGAAACGCGCACCAAGTTCACTTCCCGAGTCACTAATTCATGTCAAATCCTATGCCAAGCACTTTGGGACGGATTCGGCTCGATTTCCGCTGAATTCTTCACATTTCTGCAATATTACACAAAAACACGAAAGTAGTCGGAAAAAGGGAATATAGTAGAATAAACTACACATTTGAGTTTTGAAATGCGTGTAAAAGAGGGTGGAAAACATCATATTTTAGACACGCATCAATGATGTCTACAAAGCAAGGTTAGTGGCGAAAGGTTTTACCCAAATTCGTGGTTTACACTATGATGAAAATTTTGCCCCCGTGGCCATGCTTAGATCTATTCGGATTATGTTAGCGATTGCCGCATTTCATGATTATAAAATATGGCAAATGAATGTCAAAACCGCCTTCCTAAATGGGTATTTAGAGGAGGAAGTGTACAAATTGCAATCAGAGGGTTTTGTAAATCCGAAAAATCCTAACAAAGTATGCAAGTTTAAGCGATCCATTTATGGTCTTAAGCAAGCATTAAGAAGTTGGAATCATCATTTCAATCATGTGATAAAAGAGAATGGTTTCACTCGAAGTGTTGAGGAACCGTGTTTATACATGAAAATCAGTGGCAGCAATGTTGTCTTCCTCATCTTGTATGTGGATGACATACTACTCATTGTAAATGATATACCTATGCTTACCTCTGTCAAGGGGTGATTGGGAAATCATTTCCAGATGAAAGATTTAGGAGAAGCACAACGCATATTAGGTATCCGAATCTATAGAGATAAATAGAAAAGGATATTGACATTAATTCAAGAATTTTATGTTGATAAGATTCTTCGACGTTTCAACATGGAAAAATCCAAAAGGGGTTTGATTCCAATGGGTAGTGGAATTACCTTGAGCAAGTCTCAGTCACCCACTGAGCCTGAAGATGTTGAACGCATGACATTGATCCCTTATGCTTCCGCTGTTGGATTAATCATGTATGCCATGATATGCACTCGTCCCGATGTTTCATATGCTTTAAGCATGACAAGTAGATATCAAGCCAAGCCAGGTGAGATTCACTGGGTAGCCGTCAAGAGTATCCTTAAGTACATGAGAAGAACTAAGGATTTATTCTTGGTGTTTAGAGGTGATACCGAGCTAAGTGTGAAGGGTTACATCGACTCGAGCTTCCAAACTGACAGGGATGACTTGAAGTCCCAGGCTGGCTTTGTTTTTATGATCAATGGTAGTGCCTTTAGTTGGAGAAGTTTCAAAGAACCAGTTGTTGCGGATTCTACAATGGAGCTTGAGTACATTGCAGCATCTGAAGCTGCCAAGGAAGTTGTATGGATTAGGCAGTTATTAGAAGGACTAAGGGTAGTCCCTTCCGCCAAACATCTTATCACACTTTATTGTGATAATAGAGAGGCCATCTTTCAAGGTAACGAACCCAAGTCTAGCAACAAGTCTAGACATGTACCCAGAAAATTTCATATGATTAGGGATTATATTGAAAGGAAGGAAATAGAGATTTGTAAGGTTGGGACAGATCATAATATTCCTGATCCTCTAACCAAGACTCTACCACTGGCTACGCATGACCGACATGTAGTTTTCATGGGTCTTAAGCGTATGCCTAATTTGTATTAGATTATGAGATATGAATTAATAATATTGTATTGATTATTCATATATGATAATCGCATTTATCGTTTGAGTTTTATATTAAACTCTTTTATACTTATTTTATTACTTTGTTTTATCCAAATAGGTTGTTGAGACAATATTGAACCCTATTAAAGTAAACTGTATTAACATAGTAATTGCCCCTAGTTACTTATATGAGGTGACGTCTCTAAGTGACTAGAGTGTGAGTCGATTGATGGCAAGTTTAAGTGTCATAGGGTCATAAGAGATGACTAGTCGATCACATAGACAGACTGTGAGGAACACTCTGTCAGGCTATGACCGCTTATAGAGTTCTGGTAATTCATATAGTCTGGTCGTGGCGAGAGCTACTATAGTATTCTTTTGGATCAATTCTTTGACTAGAGACTGTTCGCCCAGGTTGGCACTGTAACACCCCCATACTCCAAGTGCCTTACCAGGACCACCCAGGTATAAAGATGTTACCATCTCGGTTCCCCGAAGCAATGATAATCATAAGACAATAACGAAACAACATTTAAATAGTATAAGTTTAGTGAAAAAGATTCAATCCAAAACCAAAATACGGTTACATGTTCTCAAAACCAACTGTCTACTCAACTAAATGAAATGTCTAATAAACTACTCAGGCTACAGCGGAAGACTCTATCATCTGAGAGTGGCACATCCCAGCTATCCCATGTAACTCGACTCATACCTGCTCAACAACTGCTCACCATCCCCGAATGGATCACCACAGTTTTTAAAACAATAAACGGGGTCAGTATTAATCACACAATTTATATAATCTAACAACACAACAATCAACACAGCTCAAACATCACAGATATACTCCGAACTCCATCACAACTCCACAATACTGACTACACACGAAAGTGTGTAGCCCTGCCAAAGTGCCCATCGCAACAGGTCACTCCACGCCGTCAGTGGGGGACCGCAACCGTTCCCACCTAATCCCCGCTCATTTCCGTCGAGCGATAAACCCAAATCCATTAATGTGCACATCCCTTCAGTGGCGGGTTCCACAGAAGGTGAATAATGGGCGTGAAGACACTCCCGCAAGTAACTCCACTCAGCCAGGGACGCGCCCCGAAGAACACAGACAGATACAAACAATCACAACTACTACACAGCAAACAAAACCAACAACCGTCACAATACTCGTATGATAACAATCAACAATCACAAATCACCACCAACACATTATGGGACTAATACTGAGTAGAGAAACTCTACCTAGAAAGCAACACAGTCAGACGATCTCAACAGCTGTTATCAAAAGGCCTCTTCTACGAATCCTCCTCCTAACATACAATCATACAATTACTACCAATCAAGAAACACAACAAAATCCCCAAATCCCCAAGTTAGGGTTTAACTAACTTTAACGAAATACCATAAAAACAGCACGTAGATCTTACCCTAGACGCAAGGATCACAAAGGTGTAAAGAAAGCTAAATTCCGACCTTTCAAGCTCCGGGATTTGCCAATAATGCGATTGATGCGAAGAACGTAGATTGTTTTCTCTTTTGAAAGTAATTAGGTTTGTAAAGGTGTATTAAGAAAGTGACGGAAGTGTTTATATATTAAATCGCATTATTAACAAAACCCGACAAATCATCCCCCCGTAAACCGGCTACTCGATCGAGTAACTGACATACTCGATCGAGTGTCGCCTACTCGATCGAGTATCAAGACTACTCGATCGAGTACCCAACAGGTCAGAAACTGTTTTAAATCGTAAAACACCCTTACTCGACAGAGTAAGGCCGACTCGATAGAGTACCTAGAGGCTCATAAAACCGTAGTATTACAGGCACAGTTTCTGAGTGACTTTAAATTATGCTCTACGATTTTCGTAAATGAGGTCTAACGGACATCTTTTGGGTTATGATGAGATGTCGCTAAGCAAAGGGAATAGTGCGATAGGAATTGTCCACTCCCTTGTCATGGTTATTTAATAATCTCAGTGCCACTCGAAGAGTAGTGAACTGAAAATGCGTGGCCACGCTTGGAAGGTATCTACCGTACATAATTTCGGTCAGACAGTTACTCTCCAGATCGAGGAAACCACTCTTGATATGATCACTTGCAAGAACGACCTGCAATACACCTTGCTTTGAGTGGGAGACTGTAATAAGACAAAAGAATTGGTGACGCACACTTGTCTCGGACAAGTGGGAGATTGTTAGAGTATGTATCCTCGACAATAGTGCGATCACATTATTAAAACTCATGATAAGAATACATGAAAGGATGATTCATATTTATACGTCAACTGATCAACATTAATCGGTAATGATTGGCTGACTAGAGTTTGGCATTACTGTCATTTGACGGTGGTAGTCAGTTTATCCCTTAAGGTCACACTTAAAGGACAATTCCCTTAATAGATAAATTAATTAATTGTATCATGATACAGATTAATTAATTCCTTAAAAATTGAACAATTTATATATGTGAGTGAGAATATGAATCTTATTGTAATTCGATTAAATGAGATTCGTTTTAGTAAATAAAATGTTTTATATTACTAAAATTTTGTTTATGAAACAATTAAATTAAGAATGATTGGTTAATTATAATTATAATTTGTTGTAGATTATATTAACATGAACCATTTTATATACTTGTAATCATGAATTACTACTCAATTGTTATATATAATTCAATAATTGTATTAATATATGTAATGATATTTAATTGTTAAATATGCATTAATATTATTAATAACATGTTACATGTTACACATTATATGACAAAGTGACAATTGACAAAAATAAAATGGACTCCATATTATATAAAGGAGCCGGGTTTTAGAAGGTAAATGGGGTGAGATGGTTAATTATTTTATATTTTGGAAAACACAATGATTAACTTCTTAACCTAATCTACACCCTAGTTCTTTTGATAAGAACAATCCTAAAAGTTAAAGGGCATGCATTGGGTCCTTAGACCACCCCCTACCTACCGGTTTTCCCCCTCTTCACTTGATAAGAATTGTTCTTGTTTTCTCATATATTCATATTTAGATGATTTACTTCTTGCTTCTCTCTTTATCTCTCTAAAATAAGTTTTAGAAAAATATTGTTCAAAATCTTATATTTAGATTACTAAAAGTAGTAATAGAAATAATAATAAGATTAATATTAAGGTTTCTAATTTATATATCTAGTTAATATATTTATTAGAATTAAGGGGTTGTCTTGGTGCCATCAAGAGGAGAATCACTAATATTAGAGTTTTGGAGGATCATCCTTTAAACGGTAGCTCAAGAACAAGTGTAGGAAGGAGTCCTCACTTGTGCCCTTAGATCGATTTTCCCTAATGTAAGGAAAAATTTTCTTACTCTTCTTTTATATAAGGTTATGCATGCACTAGATCAACATCTAATTTATGAGAAATTTAGATCTATAATTAAAGAGTTTAATTTGAGGGTTATACAATTCTTTCATATTGGAACTGACCCTTTTATGTTTTCAAATATATGTGGTGAACCATATGATATTTTCGATCATATGGGGAGCAGCTTGATTGGCAGGTTTGATGTATTCGGCTTGATACTCGGAGGCATGGAGGACGTCATCACTTAGTGGTCATCGCCTAGTTTCGTTTAAGTCTTTATACATCACTTTTAGTTACCTTAAACTTTTTTTTTTTGACAGCATAAGGAGAATAACTTACAATGTTACAAAGTAAGCTACTCGACTAAGTAGCACCAGAAATCCGACAACTAAATCTAGCACCACAAAGCCATACCTAATGGTTACATAATCATTATTTAAACCTAAAACAACAGCATTAAGATAAACTAGATCGCTGAAGGGACGGAAAAGGACGGAGGATTGGCCATGAACACCCAAGCCAGCTTCAAAAGCACACTTGACTTCCGGAAACCATTGATGCGTACGAGTCGCAGAGCGGCAATGACAAGGTGTACTTCCACTCTTACGAAAAGAATGAAGAAAGAAAATGTGATGAGCAAGACGACGAAGTCTGCCATCGGCGGAGATCACTCTCCTACACCTTAGAAATTGAACCCATTGACCATAGGACTCATAGTCCAGAAAACCGAGTAAGTGAAGAGCTGGCAATAAGGAGAACCACTTGAACAACCCCCAAACCAAAACCATCTCTGAAATCCGAAAAGCGATGGGAACAATACAAACTGAATGTAAAGCAGTCCTTACCATTATTATTGGATAAAATAAAAAACATGTTACAAATAGATAAAACATTACGAGTGGAAACCACCGCATCCGACCCAACCAACGCCACAACCAAATCTCCAGCTCCGCCTTACCAAACACGCCTCAAACAGACACAAAGGGACCTCAACAGCAAATGACTCACTCCCACCAAAGAAGGAAACGGACCCCGCAACAAGCCACAAAGACACGGTGACCGACCACACACCAAACCCCGACAAAGACTCCGAGACTCCAAATTCCAACCGAACCCCCCAGGACCATCGGCTTACATGCAACAAACCAAACCAGAGGACGACTCCGACCGACAAAAACGACTTCGACCGACAAAAACAAGAACAGGAGATGGGACCAATCGATGGGGGGAGGGGCAAGGGGAAGGGGAAACACCGGATCGACCCAAGACCACAACCACATATAGAAAACAGCAACAACAAGACGAAGTTATGTTCGTCAACAAGACAGACGACCTCACAGACGGAAACTTACCAGGGACGGGGGAAGGGGCGAGGGAGAGGGGAAACACCCTTGGATTACATGCAAGACTTTCGATGACAGGACAGGAGAACGGAGGAACGGAACGACCTCGGAGACATGAAATAAAACACTCAACCCAGTCCACCGGACTATCGACGAGCGCAGATCTGACGCCAGCAAACGGAGTAAAATCAAGCTAAAGAGGACCGAGATACACAGGAGACGTGGGTAATCGCCGGAGATAGGTTAAAGGGAGAACCCATCTCCGGCGATCAAGTAGCGGGAGAAGAAGATAAGAGGTGTGTGGAAGGGGGAGGCGGCGGCTGGAATAATTTAGGGTTTTGTTTTGGGGTTTTTTTGGGGAAAAGGGAGAGAGAAAGTTAGAGAGGGAACGTAACATCGATTGATTAGTTACCTTAAACTTGGTTTGTATTATTGGGTCCTAAGGCATTACATATGGTTTGTATAACTTAATGATGTCTCTTTAATTTTGAACTTATCTATGCAAAAAATGGGTTATCATTACCTATCAACGTTTCCATTTCCTTGGGCAACCAAGACGTGTAACACCTTGAAGCGTTAGGAAGGCCTAGCCAAAGGCTTTCCGGTGTGTGAGGCTATTACAGGTACATAGTGCCGTATTGGGGCAGTGGGTGACGATGTAGGGTGGGTGATGTCATTAGTGGCCGTAGAGTAGATTGAAATTTAAGAGAAAAAGTAATGATAAGAAAATAAATGGACAATGAGAAGGATAATATTGTCAAACATGTATTGGAGTGGGTAAAAACGTCTTGCAAAAATAACAACCAAATTTTTTAAGCTGAGATTTGATTAAATTACATTTTTATCACGGCATTGTAATCAGCCTATAAATAAGACGTAAATACTATTCATATGGATAGAGTTCTAAGCTTAACAATGAAGCTAGGAATTCTCACCAATTATCTTCCTCTAATTTTTTTACATCACACATATAGAATTGCAAATGGGTCATGCGGTTCGATTTCAGATCAGACTAAATCAGTCCGATTTAAATCAACATGACTTTATTTTCAATTTCAGATCGATTTCGATCGTGTTCATTCGGTTTGTCACTTTAATCGTCTGTGCTATTTTGAGTTGGGTTAATATCAGTTCAGTTGAGTTTCGGGTCATAATTTTCTTGAGTTAAAGGTGAAAAATTAGTTTAAATGTACCATATACTTTTCAGTTTGAATATAATAATTCATAATACTATCAAAAAATAATGAATTAAGGAAAAAGCACCTAAAATAAAAGTATGTATATGAAAAAATAAATATTGTGAATTCATGTCAATCAGTTAAGTTATTATCGGTTTAGATATATTCAGGTTCGGGTATCATTCGGTTATGATTGACTTAATTTTAGTTTCGGTTCGATTCGGATTGAGTCGAATTTCGTCTACTATGTAAGTTACTCATACCAAGTTGTTCGATCGGTTATCAATTCATATATTTTCATTTGTTTTATCAGCTTCGGGTTTATTATGCCAGGTCTGTTGGAGTAGTGTCCTCCACGATGAGTGCGTTTACATATTAAATATCATAAAAGGAATATCGGGGATTTATTTTATTTATTTGTCAGCTGGTCATCGTTAATCGGTAATGATTGGCTGACTAGAGTTTGACATTATTCTTGTCGTGTGTGATGTGTAATCACCGATCCCTTTAGGTCACACCTATAGGATGACGCCCAAATAGAATAAATTAATTGTTTGTATGAGATACGAGATAATTAATTCCTTGTATTATTTGACTCTTAGTTAGTCACATAAATGTATTATTTGATTACGAGTTACGAACTCGGGACAAAGAGATTTATTATTTAATTATGAGATATTTAAATAATAAATGATTAGAATTTATTAATTAATTAATTTTATGCGATATGTGTTTTTTGTTTTGAGATGGAATTAATTAGCTATTTAATTTTTACAAGAGGTTGTAAAATTAGCTAAGTGGGATAATATTGACACATTGTATGTTGATAAAATGGTCTTATGATTACTTAATGGTTAAGTAGTCATTGGTAGTTAATTTGTATTATTTAAGTGTTAAATAATTAAATTAATATTTAATTATGTAAGATAATTAAATATAAGACTTATAAGCATTTGTGGGGCAAATGTCGAAAACCGAAATGGACTCAAATATGTCCACTAGTACCGGTTTTATGAGGACATCACAAGTGTCCATTAAGTGGCATTTTTCCACTTAATATTATCTCCACATCTGCCTATAAATACCCATGCAATTACACCATTTAACATGTTGGAAAAATTTGAAGAAATTTTTGGTCTTTAAGGGTGCTTTGGCCGGTTTCTCTTCATCACCAAGAGACCAAATTTTCTTCTTATTTTGTTCATCATTTTCATCATAAAACACATATAAAAACTAACTAATAATATTATCAAAGTAATAATATTAATTAGTACATCAAATATACAATTACATGGTTACTACTACTATTAACTAGTTATTAATTTTAGTAGTATTTTGGGTTAATCTTGGGTGCCACCAAAGGAGATTACCTATATTGGTAATTGGTGTTCTTGGAGGATCATCCATAGTTGAATAGCTCAAGAACTATAAAGGTATGAGACCTTTGTAGTGCCCATATTTGCCTTATAGCAATGTAAGGATTTTTTTGTCTTAAGATGGTTTAAAACCATCTTTTATACTTTTTATTTGCATGCATGTAGATTTAGACCACGTTAAATTAATTTGTAATTTTAATATCATAAGATGAGTATTAATTTGGTCTAAATAACTAACAAGTGGTATCAGAATATTGTTAAATACATGCATGTTGTCTTAAGACGATTTTAGTAATTTATGAGATAAATTAATAAAATTGATATTATGTTACTAAAATTAGTTTTATCACATAATATAGTCTTGCATGTAAATAATCTTGTCTTAGGATGATATGGAACGAAAATTTGATTTTTGTTAACTTTTTCCACTTTTTATAACTTAAATTGGCATAAAATTGAGTAAAAATGCATTAAAATTAATTAAGAGTTAATTAAAATTGATTGCATGTTAATTTTATGCATATTTATTTATAAATAACCACATTAATGTTCTATTTATGAGATAAGTAGATACTTTAGGTTAATGTGATTAATTTAGGTAGTTTATTGATTTTTATTTGATAAAAATGGGTAAATAATGGTTATTTTGTAAATAAATATTGATTTAACTTTAGGGCTCGAAATTTCTGAATTTTTAGCTCTTGGAAATTGTTCCAAAATGTACAAAATTTTATTTTAAGTCATTTCAATTTTTATAGTTTGATTTAGAATTAAATCGTAAAAATTGTCGCTTTACCGATTATATTGTGAAATCGTTTTAAATAAATTTTAAATACAAAAATTTTCACTTGCATGGCATTTTTGGTGTAAGACCAGAATGTTCATGGTCTTGAAATTTATTTTTCCATAAAGTTTTATATTAAATGGAATTTTTGTATGATAATTGTGAATTATTATATCATTTTTTTGTCACAATTGTGTTTTAATTCCCATATAAATTCAAGATAATTGTTGAGAATAATTATTTTGATATTAGACCAGATTAGTATGATAAGTAAGTCTTAAAAGTGTTTTAAGAATTGATTATGAATTTTTATTGGTAAAAATTTCGTCAAGGCAAGCTCAAATGATCGTTGTTGGTAAGTTAGACGATTTGGCATGTCATTTTCCATAATGCATTTTATTATTCATTTAGATGAATGTTTTTTTTAGAATTATAATTATGTAATTTTTCCTAATATGGCCATAGGTAGAAGTTGGTATTTCCCGAAATGTAAGGGAATATTGACTTGTTTTGTAATTAATTGCGATTTTGCATCGCCTAATTTGTAATTAATTAATAGTTTTATTTTAAATTTATTAAAAATTGTACAATAGGGTATTGTTATGTAATTTAATTATTAGTAATTAGATGAAGCTACTAAAGACGGAGTTTTCATGAAGACGGTGTTTTCGGAAAGGCGTTCCGAAATCCTAAAGAAGGAGGCCAATTTATGAAGACTCAAGGGACCAAAGAGTTGGTTTCCGAAGTGTAATAATTTTAGTTAATTAGATTAACTAGGTGGCCATATTAGGACTTGTTTGTTTTAATTCTTTTATGCATTCATGCCAAATCGCCACTACATGTTTTATTTTTGTTGTTATCGATTTAATTGTCTAGCATTCACCAATTTAGTTCACTTAAAAGTGATAGACAATTAAATTGATAAGATCTCTCACATTTGTTTAAAATTGAGATTAAGCCTTACCAAATAATAGCACCTATGAATCCCTTCTTCATTAGAGGTAGGTTCGGATCACCGAGGTACACTCTTTTTACGTTGGGTAAGTAGGGTAATAAAAGTTATTACGCGTGAAAATTGGTTGGACTCAACGGTATAAATATGGGTTGAATCGGTCCACCGTGCCCATATTTATTCTGGGGCTAAAAGATAGATTTTAAGAAAATCCGTCAACCAAGAGTTCTAGTAGTAGAATCAGTCAAAATGTTGACTCACCAAATTTATATAAATATGGGTTGAATCGGTCCACCGTGCCCGTGTTTATATAAAATTGGATCTTGGAATCATTTATATAATTCAGTGGGAGATCATTATATAAATGGGAACTTGTTAAATAGTTTCACAAGTTAAATATTTCTAGACGATAAATGTTAATCTTTCCTTTATTTCCTTTGTAGTAATCACGATGGCTTCTACTAGTGAAACCGCCACCATAGCTAGAGATTCTTGGCTACGTTCTTTTATGGACAAATATGTATTAAAAGCCGACGGTAGTAATTTTAAAGATTGGGAAGAACAACTTCGATGAGTGCGCGGTGATGGCAAATTACGCTACCTTGTCGATCCCTCTCCCCCTTCGCCTAGTACTAGGGCCACCGCCGATGTGTAAGGAGGCTTTTTCAAATTATCAAAAGGAATCATTTGCAATAAAAAATGTTTTGATTTTTTCAATGGATCCCGCTTTACAAAGGCAATGTGTCAAGTTTCGTGATGCACATGAAGTATTCTCGAGGCTTTCCACTATGTTTTCTCAAGCCCCGAGAATAATTCAATATGACACATTTTTCGTTTCTTTGAGGCTAACCTCAAAGATGGTCAACCTGTAAGTTCACACGTACTTAAAATGATTGAGTACATGGAAACTTTAGAGGGGTTGGGATGCAAGATCCCCGACGAACTTGTGGTGGACCGAGTGCTCCACTCTCTCTCGCACGTCAAGGGATTTACCCAATTTAGGGTAAATTACAATATGACAAACATGAGAAAGAGTTTACATGAGCTCCATTCTCTGCTTGTGCAAGCAGAGAAGGACATGGGATTGAGTGGGAGTACGAGGAAAGATGTGCTTGCGATTAATGTGAAGAGGAAGAAGCAGTTTAAGAGGAACGCAAGTAAGAAGTCCGTTCAGGTGGAGGGAAAAGGTAAAGCAATTGCGAATTGCTCTACCAAGCCAAAACCTATAAAGGGTAATCCTCTTAAAGATACTTGTAATTATTGTAATAACAAGGGACATTGGAGACGTAATTGTACAAAGTACCTGCATGACATAAAAGCTGGCATTGTGAAGCCGACATGTAATTTCTCAACTGAATCTTTTATGATAGACATAAATTATGCTTCAAATACAACTTGGATATTAGATACTGGTTGTGGTTCTCACTTGTGTAATCATTTGCAGGGCCTAAAAAGCATAAGAAAGCTAAACAAGGGTGATGTCGATCTCCGAATGGGAAACGGGTCTAAAGTAGCTGCCGTCTCTGTAGGAACTTATGTACTTAGTTTAGCTTCGGGGTTGGAGTAACATCTTAATAATTGTTATTTTGTACCAACGCTATCTAGAAATATAATATCCGTATCTGTGTTAGACACAGAAGGGTTTTCCTTTATAATTAAAGACAAGTGTTGTACTTTTACCCTTAATGGAATTGTATATAGTCAAGCTATTTCAATCAATGGTATTTATATTCTAGATACTTGCAACGATGTTTATCATTTAGATAATAAAAGACTCAAAACAGGTGATCCTGATCTATCTTATTTATGGCATTGTCGATTAGGACACATCAACGAGAAACGCATTAAAAGACTAGTGTCGACTGGTGTAATTAAACCTTTTGATTTCGAATCATTTGGTACATGCGAATCTTGTCTTCTTGGCAAGATGACTCGTTCACCTTTTCTAGGAAAAGGATCTCGAGCTAGTGAGTTATTGGGTTTAATACATACCGATATTTGTGGCCCAATGACAATCCTTGCTAGAGGTAATTATGACTATTTCATTACTTTTACCGATGACATGAGTAGATATGGGTATATCTACTTAATGAGGTATAAAAGTGAAGCTTTTGATAAGTTCAAAGAGTTTCAGAATGAAGTAGAAAACCAATTAAATAAGAAGATTAAAGCATTACGATCAGATCGTGGTGGGGAATATTTAAGCAATGACTTTAAATATCACCTTATAAACGTGGTATTGTATCTCGTTAACTCCTCCGGCACACCACAATTAAATGGTGTGGGTGAAAGGAGGAATCAAACTTTATTAGATATGGTTCGATCGATGATGAGTCAAACGAGTTACCTAAGTCATTCAGGGTTTTGCTATTTTATCTGCTGTACAATCACTTAATAAAAGTCCCACTAAAGCAACTGATAAAACTCCATATGAGATATGGAAAGGGAAAGTCCCGAATCTGCGATACATGAAAGTATGAGGTTGTGATGCTTATGTCAAGAGTAAGTCTGACGATAAGCTTGCACCTCGTTCTGAAAAGTGTATTTTTGTAGGCTACCCTAAGGAAACTTGTGGATATTACTTCTACAATAGTAACGAGAACAAAGTGTTTGTGGCTCGTGAAGTGTCTTTTTCTAGAAAAGAATTTATTTCTAGAAGACAGAGTGGGAGAAAATTTGAACTTGACGAAGTTCAAGAGCCACAAACCGATATGACAATACGGGAAGATGTTCCTTCTACGTCGAATCGGTTATTGTTCCTTCAACCTAGGAGGTCGAGAAAGGGTTAGTCGCCAGCCTGATAGATACCTTGGTATTATCGAGGAAGATGGTGATTATGAGGTTTTACTTTTAGAAAGTGATGAACCCAAGACCTATAAAGCAGCTATTATGAGTTCTGACTCTAAGCTATGGCTCGAGGCCATGCAATCCGAAATGGATTCCATGTACGATAATCGGGTATGGGACACAGTTGACTTACATAAAGATGTTCGACCTCTTCAATGTAAGTGGATATTCAAGATTAAAATCGGCATGGATGGACATAAAGATGTCTACAAAGCTAGATTGGTGGCAAAAGGTTTCACTCGGGTTCATGGTTTACACTATGATGAAACTTTTGCACCAGTTGCTATGCTTAGATCTGTTCGGATAATGTTAGCGATTGTTGCATTTCATGATTATGAGATATGGCAAATGGATGTCAAAACCGCTTTCCTGAACGGGTTTCTGGAAGAGGAAGTGTTCATGACACAACCTGAGGGTTTTGTGGATCCTAAAAATCCTAACAAAGTATGCAAACTTAAGAGATCCATTTATGGTCTTAAGCAAGCGTCAAGGAGTTGGAATCATCGTTTTGATCATGTTATTAAACAGAATGGTTTTTCTCGAAGTGTTGAGGAACCATGTTTATACATGAAGTTTAGTGGGAGTAAAGTTGTTTTCTTACTTCTTTATGTGGACGACATATTACTCATTGGAAATGATGTTGATATGCTTGCTTCTATTAAGAAGTGATTGGGAAATCACTTCCAAATGAAAGATTTGGGAGAAGCTCAGCGCATCTTGGGTATCCGGATCTATAGAGATAGACCCAAAAGGATATTAGCATTGAGTCAAGAAGCATATATCGATAAGATTCTTGACCGATTCAATATGAAAAACTACATGAGAGGTTTTCTACCTATGGGCAGTGGGATCACTTTGAGTAAGTCACGGTGTCCTCACGAGCCTAAGGATATTGAACGCATGAAATCGATTCCCTGTGCTTCCCCTGTTGGATCGATCATGTATGCTATGATGTGTTCTCGTCCGATGTCTCGTATGCTTTGAGTATGACGAGTCATTTTCGAAAACTCCGGTGAGAGTCACTGGATAGCCGTCAAGAATATTCTGAAGTACTTGAGAAGGACTAAAGATTCATTCTTAGTGTTTGGAGGAGAATCAATTACGTATAAGAGGTTATACGGATGCCGCTTCAAACCGATAGGGATGATTTGAAATCCAAGGTGGTTTTGTCTTTTTGTTGAACGGAGGGGCGGTTTCTTTGGAGAAGTTTCAAAGAGTCTCAGGATCGCTGATTCTACAACGGAAGTTGAGTACATTGCAGCCTCTGAAGCTGCAAAGGAAGCTGTTTGGATTAGGCGATTTTTAGAGGGACTGAAAGTAGTTCCGACCGCCGAGGATCCTATCACTTTGTATTGTGATAACAGTGGGGCCATTTTTCAAGCAAAAGAGCCCAAGTATAGTAACAAGTCTAGGCATGTACTTAGGAAATTTCATGTAATTAGAGATTTAATCGAAAGGAAAGAAATTACAGTTTGTAAGGTTGGGACAAAATGACAACATCGTGATCCTTTAACCAAGCCATTGTCTCAAGCTAAACATGATAGTCATGTAGTTTTGATGGGGTTGAGACGAATGCCAGAACTGTTGTAAATTATATGATATGTAATAATCAAAATATTGTATTTATTATTTCATATATGATAAGTTGCATTTATCGTTATATTCAGTTTTATGTCTGAATTTATATACTTTGTTTTCTCCAAATAGGTTGTAAAGACAATGTCGAACCTTATTAAGTGAACTGGTTTAACATTGTATTTTGTCCCTAGTTACTTAATGAGGTGACGTCTCGGAGTGACTAGATTGTAAGGCGAGAGATGACAGGTTCGATCATATGGTCATAGTAATGACTGATGTCGATTACATAGGCATATTGTGAGACAATTTGTGGACAAAGGACCGTTTATAGAGTCCTTTGTTGCTAGGTCGTGGCGAGGACTTCTATTTATTCCTTCGAGTCAATTCTTTAGACTGGTGACTATTTGTCTGAGTTGGTACGGTTTTTCGGTGGCTTTGGTTTTGTTCTAGGTCGCACCGTAAAGGAGGTCGATGAGCATTTCTTTGGGTCATTGTGATCAGACGAACGAAGAAAATAGGTCAACAGGATTGTTCTTTTAAGTCATATTTTATCTCAAGGCCACTCGAGGAGAGATGACTATGAATGCGTGGCCACGCTCGGATGCGATCTATAGTAGATTATCTGGTCAGACAGTCATTCTCCTGATCAAGGAAACCACTTTATGATATGATCACGTGCAAGAACGACCTGAAAGACATCTTGCATTGAGTGGGAGATATTATTGGACAAGAGAATTGGTAACGCACACTTGTGTCAGACAAGTGGGAGATTGTTGGAGTAGTGTCCTCCACAATGAGTGCGTTTACATATTAAATCTAGTAAAAGGAAATCGGGATTTATTTTATTTATTTGTCAGCTGGTCATCGTTAATCGGTAATGATTGGCTGACTAGAGTTTGACATTACTGTCGTGTGACGGCGGTGATCAGCTGATCCCTTTAGGTCACACCTATAGGATGACGCCCAAATAGAATAAATTAATTGTTTGTATGAGATACGAGATAATTAATTCCTTGTATTATTTGACTCTTAGTTAGTCACATAAATGTATTATTTGATGACGGGTTACGAACTCGGGACAAAGAGATTTATTATTTAATTATGAGATATTTAAATAATAAATGATTAGAATTTATTAATTAATTGTTAATTAATTAATTTTATGTGATATGTGTTTTTTGTTTTGAGATGGAATTTTAATTAGCTATTTAATTTTTACAAGAGGTTGTAAAATTAGCTAAGTGGGATAATATTGACACATTGTATGTTGATAAAATGGTCTTATGATTACTTAATGGTTAAGTAGTCATTGGTAGTTAATTTGTATTATTTAAGTGTTAAATAATTAAATTAATATTTAATTATGTAAGATAATTAAATATAAGACTTATAAGCATTTGTGGGGCAAATGTCGAAAACCGAAATGGACTCAAATATGTCCACTTGTACCGGTTTTATGAGGACATCACAAGTGTCATTAAGTGGCATTTTCCCACTTAATATTGTCTCCACATTTGCCTATAAATACCCATGCAATTACACCATTTAACATGTTGGAAAAATTTGAAGAAATTTTTGGTCTTTAAGGGTGCTTTGGCCGGTTTCTCTTCATCACCAAGATACCAAATTTTCTTCTTATTTTGTTCATCATTTTCATCATAAAACACATATAAAAACTAACTAATAATATTATCAAAGTAATAATATTAATTAGTACATCAAATATACAATTACATGGTTACTACTACTATTAACTAGTTATTAATTTTAGTAGTATTTTGGGTTAATCTTGGGTGCCACCAAAGGAGATTACCTATATTGGTAATTGGTGTTCTTGGAGAATCATCCATAGTTGAATCGCTCAAGAACTATAAAGGTAGGAGGCCTTTGTAGTGCCCATATTTGCCTTATAGCAATGTAAGGAATTTTTGTCTTAAGATGGTTTAAAACCATCTTTTATACTTTTTATTTGCATGCATGTAGATTTAGACCACTTTAAATTAAAATTTGGTCTAAATAACTAACAAGGTCTACACCCAATATCAAATTATAAGATATAATCCATATCAGTAGACCTGGCAAGACCAACCATTCCCGAAAACGTTGATCTGGACTGAAAATTGACCTGACCCACAAGCCCCCTAGTGTGACCCAAAACCCGAATTGACCTGTCTGACCCGAACAGGACCCGATTTTTGTTGATTCGGAACTGACCTGACCTGAAATGACTCGATCTGAAAGCACCCGATCCCGGAAAAACATAACTCTAATTGAAGAAAAAAAGACTTAAAATAACTAATTTAAAAGCATACACAATAATTTACGTTAAAATAAAGAATCAATTATAAAATAATATACCAAAAATTGACAATAATAGTAAACACACTTTGTTTCTCTCTTAATCATTGACCGAAAATGGTCCGGACCAGAAATAACCCAACCAACATACGCGAAAAACACCCAAAATCCGAAGTAGCCCGATAATATAATAGGTCTGAATTGACCCGACCAGAACTCAACTCGGTTAATCCGTTCACCAAGTCTACATATAACTATAGCACTAGTGGTTTTAACTGTACATATATTTTGTTGCTAAAATTCCACTTGACAAAATCTAAAAGAAAAATTAGTGCAAATCCCATTCTTAGACCATACATCAAGGTGAATGATACCTCTTATTCCTTTTATTAAAAAAATAAATAAATTTTATAGATAAAAAACTGATATTAAGTAATTAATAACGCTTATCATAAATCTTCTTCCTCCCCATCAAACTTAGATCTTCCATACTTACAAAAACCTATTAGTTTTGTAATCTTAGATTTGCTTTTTGATTAATTATGTTCTAACTTATCAAGTAAATATATTAATTAAATTGAATTTTTATATTTGATCTCTCATTATTTATTGTTAGATTTATGATTTTGGAGGTGTGATTCATCATTTGGAACTATCATAATCACTTTCAGTTTAGTGAATATGATAATTTAGTTTAATGCATATATTTGTTATCTAGTGTGAGATTCATCATTGTAACACCCCCTCATACCAAGGTTCCTTACCAAGGACTACCCTAGCATGAAAAGCTGTTACCATCTCGGTTTCCCGAGGTTAGTATATCAAACTATCAAAGTTACCAATTCCAAACAACCTTTATTAAAGTATAAAGAATTAGCGATTACATATCTCCAAAACCAAACCAAAGTATAACGATGAAATATCTATTAATTACAAATAATGCAAGCTAAGTCTCTTGACGGCGGAAGCTAGACTCGAGTGATGACCCCCATAACTGTCCCATAGCTAAACATCTGCATTACCTGTCGCAATCTGCTCACCATCCCCGAATGGATCACCGCAGGTTTTATAAAACAACAACAATGGGGTCAGTACTGTTCAATCAATGTAAGACAAACAAACGATGCAACCGGCTGATTATCCACACTCTCCGGTCTCCCGATCTCACATAGTAACCGACTACACACGAAGTGTGTAGCCCTGCCAGATTACCCATCGCAACAGGTAATCCACGCCGCTAGTGGGTGACCGCAGCCCATCCCACCAAGTCCAGCTCATCAACGAGCGACTGAAAATCCCTATCCCTTAATGTGCACATCCCCTCCCGTGACGGGATCCACAGAGGACGAACTAGGGTGTGAAGCCACTCCCGCAAGTGACTCCACCACAATCACAACACACACAGCATCACAGCTGTCCCAACTCCACAACCGTCACAACACAACAGCCATACTCCGATGATCAGCGGATAACAACAATTACAACACAAGCACAGTCTTAAATCAATTAACAGAAACCGAGTAGGGAAACCCTACCTTTCCGTAATCCACTATGCTGCAATCAATCATGCAATATGCATAACAATTACCACATCGTCACCTACATCAATGATAATCAACAATCACATAACGCAAACACTATATGCAAAACCCCATTTCCCCCAAATTCATAATCAAAGACAAACCCTAGAATTATCATCAACAAACATGGGGATAAAGACTTACCGACGGAGGAATAAGAGATTATACGCAAGGACCACGACGATTGTACACACAACGAGATTAGGGGATGATTAGGGAGTGATTAGAGTGATCGTAAGATGATTAGGGTTGAAAATGATGTTTTAGAAACTGACGTTGCATATAAAATAACCCTAAACATTCCCTAATCAAACCGGTAAAATAACACTCGCCAGGCCGGATACTCGGTCGAGTAAAGCTCTACTCGGCCGAGTATCCTCTACTCGGTCGAGTATTCTCCATACTCGGCCTAGTATTCCTCGACAGAACCAAAACAGACTCCACTATAGACACTACTCGGCCGAGTAGGCTCTACTCGGTCGAGTATACAGCTTAATAAAATCCGTAGTATTACAGTCTTCCCCCTTAAAAAGAACTTCGTCCCCGAAGTTCCAACCCAAACTATAAAACATGAACACCTAACACCAACTGCACTAACCACACTTACTAAATAACATATCCTCTCGATATAAACTCCATAATATTATCGGCTAACCACTTAATAATATTGCCAACCTTGTCTCACTTCCATAACATTCACTAGCAACTAAATGCCAATACAATCCATAAAATAAGATCAACCATCAAAACGAAATGTTACTTTCTATCATCCTTAAAACGAACTTCGTCCTCGAAGTTACTCACACACATAAACATCCTCCCACAATCTGTTACTCAGGCTTCTAAACATCATACTACTACGAGCACTACCACTACCTGTAATAAAATCGACCAGCACATAAATCCATCCTTATTCTGTACCAACACTCACACTTTCAATGGCAACCTGTATGACCATCAAACTCTCTTGTCGCATTATACTCCTCTTGAGATAAATGTTACGTCCTCGTAACTCACTAATACTAGGTCCTTTGCTATATCTCCCATAATCCTCATTACTACCGCATGACAGCGATAACCCACTATTACCTCAACACCTACAACCATTCCTATGACCAGGACTCTCTTCCTTTAACAGTTCTCGTGCTTCAATTATTCGGTACTCCCATACATATATCATAAAATCCTCAGTATAACCACTACTCCATCTCTTCTACATTACCACAAAATGACATACTTTTATATACATATACACTCATCTCCACAATTTTATCTCACAATCCTCAAGTGTTACCCATACTTACATTAGCTTCTCAAGTTCCTCTCCTTTATTACCACAAACTCACTCTTGACTGAACATCATACTAAGTCCCAAAACTCCGTACTCGCTGTCCCAAGAAAAGGTGTTAAACCTCATGTAGTTCCAGTTCAATACTACACATGCTCCACAATTCTCTTGCCACAACCATGTCCACCAATGCCTCATCTAAACCAGATCAAAAGTACTCTAACAACCTCCCATAACTGTGTCTCACGAACAGATTACTACTATACCATGACCTCAACAGAACCATACCCAACTCTCTTTTTCATGTCATATTCTATGAAAACCAACAGAACCATACCCATAACGACACTGGTAAGACACATCGGGAACCAAAATAACGGTATATATGCCCCGACCGACACTGACAGGGAACAACAGTAAACAAGCAACAATCTATGACAACATGAAAATACTCGTATCACCACACGAATTACCGTGCACAGTGCACAAAAACCACATCGATAGCCATCACAACTTTTACAATCTCATTATACTGACTCAGCATAACTTCCTTGACCATAAGACTTTCTTAAAACTGCTCTACCAGATCACGACGCAGCATATTAGACGGGATCACAAATACCAACCTTATGAATATTATCCATACCATGACTCTTGAGGCTGGAACCTCACACCATTACTTACAGATATCATACATACACATATAAGTATAACATATGACGCGGAACACACATATAACGACCCGTAACTATCACGCCCCACCATTACTCGTGAGGCCAGGACCTCACACAAAGTTTTACACACCTCATGGACCCATAATTGAATCTAACTAGCCAATCCTGATCACGTAAGTTACCACTTGACAATGAATACCTCTCATCCGGACTTAACTCAGGTGCCCTTCATAATATATCCTCTCATACACACAATTATCACCACCCGGTGAACGTAACATATCATCAGTACCCAACTACCAGCGAACACCTCATATATCCACATTTTATACTCCCTCACAACCACACATACTAATCACTTCCACAAAATCAACCTCATTAGAACAACTAACTTCCCTAAAGTAACATCACCCTCAACCACTAGTGACAATACTATGACACCAACATTCTTCATGTGACTACCCTCTCACTATCACTTCTTAATATAACAATCCGTTTCCTCTCTTTGGTTATCATCCCAAATAACGAACATCTAATCCATCAACAGAATCTACCTCAACATTATTCCCAATTATATTCTTTATCATATCGTTACCTAACTCTCCACCAAAATCTCAGATCATGCAAATACTTTACAAGCTTCTTATTCCCTTAATACCTCGAAACTCACGGCTAACTCGTCGTCCTGTTCTTCTATATAACCATTAACGCATACCCTCCAATGAGGCTATCGTAAATTTCCGTAATTTCCTACTTACGTCCATCCCTCTTTCCCCCTTTTTACGCAATAATACCAATTAATAATTCATCTCCTTCCTCTTTCTACCTAACTCTTTAGTAATTTGTTCATTTTCTCGTAGCTCCACAACTCTAATTCCATTAATTCATATCAATATCTTATCATTCTTTCTTATCATTTATCCTATCTCATCTTGCTTCTCACTCACCCTTGTCACCATCAAGTCTACACACTAATGGTTACTCTTCCATTAGTCGTATCTCTAGGAAACCAAAAATTTACTTCATACCGTTAACTGTCCAAAGAATTACACACTAGGCCCCCCCTTGATATTCCAAATTCCCAAACTCAGTCACCATCTACAAATCCACATCGCGACATAACTTCCTCTAAGTTCACTATATACCTCTCTTCCCTATTTTCTTACAACAACCTTCCATTACATATATCCTTAAGCAACTCTATCCTAGTTGTCTCCCTCCATAAATCCTTACACATCCAAATATGCCACTATTCGTATCCCTTATCTCAATCTTTCATTCTCATGCTTCTTTACACTTACATCACCCTTACCCATATACACTTACTTTTATACTACTCAACACACGACTATATCACTCATCATATCTCACAAAACATGCTCTTTACCTCGATTAGCTCATCATTCTTCCCTTTTCTTTTTCCACTATCCTTCATAACCACATTAACAGATGTCTTCCTTACCCAACACATGTCCCTCATAAGCCGGCATTCTCCATGTCATAGCATTTGGTAACTTACGTATCAAGACCGTCACACATATAAAAGAATGCGTTAAGACTCAAATCATACATGTGTATATGCCCTACGACTCAAAACAATGTAAGAACATAGCCACCGACTCAAAACAAAAGTAAGGACATAGCCACCGACTCGAAGTGGCCGCCCAAAGAGGTACTCGGTCGAGTACATAACATAGTAGGTCGAGTACAAGGTACTCAGTCAAGTAACTATATTACTCGGTCGAGTTTTCGACTCCAGAAGCAAACTCAATTGTCGCAGAAGGATTACTCGGTCGAGTATTGGAAATACTCGGCCGAGTAGACCCTTACTCGATCGAGTATTACTTTACTCGGTCGAGTACCAACACAGTTCTCAGCATCGTCCAGTTTTCGTAAAACAGTCATATCTCACTCGTTACTTGGTCATTTTGGGCGTGTGACCTATCGTTAGAATCGTAAGAGGACAAGCTATCACCTCAACTTGGAATCACAGAAATATCATTTCCAGAACTCGACTTATGACAGTTTTAAGACAACCCTTCCAAAATCGGTTTGTATACAAATCAAAATTTCTTAACAAAACAATTTAAACATGCATAAAACAAACAATAACGACCCAATACTTCTAAAAACCAGCACATGGGTGAATTTTTATCATATCCACATGGAAATTAAACACGACATTCATATGCATAGACACATGACCTTAATCACATGCTACTACCAACAACCAAACCTTAACATCATCATGATTATGTACGCATGTTCCACTACCCTTTTGAAAGCCACATAATAAACACTTAACATGCCAACATATTTCATACCAAATTCGTTTCAACAAGTTTCACCATGTCTTACATATGTTTCCACACATCTCACTTCCTTTCACATGATTCAACCATTCAAGTTCCACATACCACACACACGCATTGAATAGACTCACAACAAATTCCCCCTGGTGATCGGCTTGAGATTGTGAGGGCCATAGTGCGACTCCGGGACGTCTCCCAAGTCTTTGCGGTAGCTCCAAACAACTTTCCCCGGGTTCATTTTATTTAGACTCCCTAAGTTCATTGGATTGATTAGTTTTAGGTGCCAGAATCTTCGGCTCTGATACCACTTTGTAACACCCCCTCATACCAAGGTTCCTTACCAAGGACTACCCTAGCATGAAAAGCTGTTATCATCTCGGTTTCCCGAGGTTAGTATATCAAACTATCAAAGTTACCAATTCCAAACAACCTTTATTAAAGTATAAAGAATTAGCGATTACATATCTCCAAAACCAAACCAAAGCATAACGATGAAATATCTATTAATTACAAATAATGCAAGCTAAGTCTCTTGACGACGGAAGCTAGACTCGAGTGTTGACCCCCATAACTGTCCCATAGCTAAACATCTGCATTACCTGTCGTAATTTGCTCACCATCCCCGAATGGATCACCGCAGGTTTTATAAAACAACAACAACGGGGTCAGTACTATTCAATCAATGTAAGACAAACAAACGATGCAACCGGCTGATCATCCACACTCTCCGTTCTCCCGATCTCACATAGTAACCGATTACACACCGAAGTGTGTAGCCCTGCCAGATTACCCATTGCAACAGGTAATTCACGCCGCCAGTGGGTGACCGCAGCCCATCCCACCAAGTCCAGCTCATCAACGAGCGACTGAAAATCCCTATCCCTTAATGTGTACATCCCCTCCCGTGACGGGTTCCACGGAGGGCGAACTAGGGTGTGAAGCCACTCCCGCAAGTGACTCCACCACAATCACAACACACACAGCATCACAGTTGTCCCAACTCCACAACCGTCACAACACAACAGCCATACTTCGATGATCAGCGGATAACAACAATTACAACACAAGCACAGTCTTAAATCAATTAACAGAAATCGAGTAGGGAAACCCTACATTTTCGCAATCCACTATGCTGCAATCAATCATGCAATATGCATAACAATTACCACATCGTCACCTACATCAATGATAATCAACAATCACATAACGCAAACACTATATGCAAAACCCCATTTCCCCCAAATTCATAATCAAAGACAAACCCTAGAATTATCATCAACAAACATGGGGATAAAGACTTACCGACGGAGGAATAAGAGATTATACGCAAGGACCACGACGATTGTGCACACAACGAGATTAGGGGATGATTAGGGAGTGATTAGAGTGATCGTAAGATGATTAGGGTTGAAAATGATGTTTTAGAAACTGACGTTGCATATAAAATAACCCTAAACATTCCCTAATCAAACCGGTAAAATAACACTCGCCAGGCCGGATACTCGGTCGAGTAAAGCTATACTCGTCCGAGTATCCTCTACTCGATCGAGTATTCTCCATACTCGGCCGCGTATTCCTCGACAGAACCAAAACAGAGTCCACAATAGACACTACTCGGCCGAGTAGGCTCTACTCGGTCGAGTATACAGCTTAATAAAATCCGTAGTATTACAATCATCCCCTATCAACTAAGAGAATAAGTGTGTTTCAAATTTTTCCCTCCAAAAAGCATCTTCTTAAATAAAGAAGCTAATTACAATTGTTTGCATTCACGAAATAAGGAAGCTAATAATTATATTTTATTTCATTAAATTATTATCTTTTCATTAAAATTAATCTTTCATCAAATTATATTAACTCTTAACTATATTCTCTTAATTAAAATATAAATAAAAATGATATAAAATTATAAATTGGTAAATCTTTTAAGATGATATTATTTGATAAGATCTTGACCCATAAAACGTATAAAACAAAACTATAAATCATTATTATTACTTTCGTGACAAAAATAAAAGATAATTTAAAAATTGAAATCATTAGATTTGTGGTATAAAAAATATTGTTTACATTTCAATGGGTTCTTTATTAATTGTCAGTTGCAAATTTTTTTTTTTTAAAACAAAATACAATGATGAAAAATATGAACAATTAATGAGATACCACTATTATATAAGTAATTTATTAAAAATAAAAAACTCTATATACCGTGTATTTATTGCATGGGGTCTAAAGTAGTACGTCACTGTTATATTCACTTTGAGTAGGGAATTTTGAATTGAGATATTTGGAGCCTTGGAGGAAAAAAGAGGGAAGGATTTTAGAACTACTAAAAATTCTTAAAAGCAAAATAAGGTGGAGAGATTTGGAGGAAAACGAAAATTAATTCCTTCGTATTCTTCCTATAAGGTAAATTATTTTCTCACCAATATAGGCAAAATTTGAAGACGGAATTACCTCCCCCATTTTCCTTCCCCTTCCATCCCCTCCATCTCCTTTCCCTCCTTCCCCCTTCCCTCCATTTCCCTCATTTTTTTTGCTATCCAAACACACCCTAAGAGTTAGTTGTCCAATGATAATCGGGCATACTTCTATAGGAGTTGCAGGAAAAAAAATTAACTACCAGTACATGTTTCATTGTACATTTTTCTTTTCCACTAGTCATTTTATCAACTTTAAAATCCCATCAAATTTATAGTTTTTGTCTTGTCGTACTCAAATTTATAGAGTTTATAGTTCATAGTCATCAAATTAAGCCACCATATTCACTAAACTCAAAGTGATTATAATAAGGTCATAGAGTGAACATGACATTATATAACTCATATTCATCAATTTATATTATCATATTTGTTGAACTCGAAATAAATATAATAGTATCTTATGGTGCATACAACACTACCTAATACATATTCATCAAGTTACATTATCATAATCACTAAACTCAAAATGAATATATAATAGTATAATATAGTGAATATCATAAACACATATTCGTTAAATTACACTATCATATTCACATGGTGTGTTTGAGAACCTAGAATTGGATTTGAATTCCGGAATTGAGACAATTCAAGCGTTTGGGAGCCCTAGAATTTGGAATTGGAATTGCACTCAATTCCCTATCAATTCCATCTTAGTTAAAATTTGGCACTCTCTACTTCCTACCATATAGCAGTCATTTCAATTCCATCACTACTTGATTACGGTTTTTTGTGATGCACATCACAATTTTTTTTATTTATGATTTTTTTTATTCGCAAATATTTTCCGTCACAAGATTTATTTTTTCCTAATAAAAAACTCAAAAAAAAATAAAAATTTGGTGACTTCGACCCATACGTGACCCGCCCATTTCAATTCCAATTCCATGAGTTCCCAAACGCCAATGAGAAATTGAAATCCGGAATCGAATTCCATGTGATCTCCAAACGAATTTTTGGAATTGAATTTAGAATTGAATTCAAACATTTTGATTTCTACAATTAAAATCATGAAAATGAAATCAATTCCGGATATCCAAACACTACCTCAATCTCTCTATATGAAAGCGTACGCAAATACGAAGTACAATCGGATAATTTGGCAACTAGCTGAGCTTTGCTACGTACAAAATATCTAAGCACCACCTGGCATTGATTCTGCGTATTAGTACTAGGAAATTCATTTCACCATATGCTTACTCTACGCTTGTGTATGTAAGTCTGTACACTTGGCTTGAATTCCTAAGAGCATCCGCAACAATGGGGCTTCCCATATTTTCTCTTTCCTTCTCTTATTCGTCCACCTCATTTTCCACTAACTTTTTCATTTACCCTCCCAATTTCATAATTACATTTATGCAATAATGAAGCTCCCCAATTTACACCCAAGCATTTGGGAACCTCCCCAAAAGTAACACAAATTGTCTTGCTTTTTTTTTGGGGACCTTCCCTAAAAACAGTGGAGCTCAAATAATGGGGAGGTTGGTGCAACAATGAGGATGCCCATATGAGGAGAGAGGGTGCATATGGGGAGCTATTTTCCCATCTTTACGGATGCTCTAAGTGATCTTTTTCTAGTTTCAAATGGGGATGATCGCATTAAGTTTATCATGTCTAATTTTTAAATGGTCATATATGATTATAAAATGGTTATATATAATTCGATCGTAGATTTTAGATGAAAATAACCGTTTAAACTGAGAATTTTTCCTTAAAAAGAAATATCAAGATCCCGGGCGTACATCATTATTAGATACTCCCTCTCACTACTAAAAGCAATATAGAGAAAAATGGAGAATTTAAGAAAAATGTGGAAAGAGGGAGTTGAGGTCGCATATCCCATATTTGTGTTTCATCAATTGCTTTTATCTTGCGACTCATCATTATTCACATCATAAAATTAAGTAGCAATTTCTCTTAGTGGGACACGAGATGAGACACAAGATATGACAGAGAATCCGTTCTCGTAAAAAAAAAAGGGGTGGGTAAAGAGGAAAAAAAATTGATGGAAATACCAAGTAATTGTCACTTAATAGGTGGATTACTGGATTATGCAATGATATTTTATATAAATATCAAATGAATATAAAAACAACTTGTAATATTATCGCATAACTAACAAATCAGTTAATCTTGCTGAAGACGGGTCGAAGCAAGTGACGGGTAATGTCACTCACAAAACGGATAGGAGGACAAGGTGGCACCTCATGTGCTTCCCTCTTTCCTCTATTTGGGTCATTTGTCAGAGAAAATGGTACCCGTTATTCCAAAATGACGGATACATGTCGTCTTTAATGAGATTTTGTGCTAACAAATATATTTGATTTAAATCGTCCAAAGTGTGACTTTCATTTTAGGTGGGGGAGTACAACCGTACAAGTGTGCCATTACAAAACCCCAAAGATACTACCAAAGTACCAAGTACCAACCTCCATAGTTGCACTCTCACAACTCACAACTCACAACTCACAACTCAGAATGCACTCACTAAAACACCATTTTATACAGTCCTCTCCAAAATTACTCTCATCATCATCATCTTACCTCCCAAAACTGAATTTTACTCACCATTCTCTTCCTTCCCAAAACTACTCTCCTCCCAATTTTAAGAGACATGCCTTTGATTTAAGGGCATGTAATCTTAAACCCACTTTGATTTCCTCTAAGTTTGCATCTAATTCTACTCACCCTTCTTCTACTTCCTCATCTTTTCTGGGTTTTCAGGCGGGACCCACTGCATCACAGACCCCCTTGCCCTCTAGTTTTCTAGAGGAAACTCTTGAAAAGGTCACTTTCTTATAACATGATTGGTATACTTTATTTGTGTATAATTACAGAATTTTGCCACCTGTAACTGTAAAGTTTGTTACTTTGTGGATAGTGTCCAAGTTTGACAACTCTAGTTTTTAAATGTCTTTGTTGCTGATTATACTTGGCTGTGAATTAATATTACTTTTGTTGATAAACTCATGAATGATTGATAGGTTATTTATCGATGGCGTTTCGTCACGTTGCTTGGAGTTATGGGTTCCTTAATTGGCTCTGTTCTATGTTTCATCAAGGTGAGTTTTAGTTTGTTTCAAGAATTTTTCAATTTGGTATCTCAATGCTTCACTTATTGACTTTGTTGATATGAGGTTTTATATGTTTATCATCGAGATTGCCTACTTCATAGCACAACCCCATACGAATATACTCACTCCGTCCTAGTCATTTGTTTACCTTTGTTTTTGTCATAAAGACCAAGGAAAGAGGAGGCGATAATTTGTGGTTATTGCTATTGGATGGCAAGTGGACAATAATGAATGTGGTGGATCAAATTATCCATTAGAAACATCCCTAATATAGAAAGGTAAACAAATGAATAAGACACCCAAAAATGGAATAGGTAACCAAATAACTTGGACACGACATTGAGTTTCTTAAATATAAGTATTAATCAAATACCATGGTACAACATCCTAATTTTGTATATTTAGTTGCAATTCGCTGTAAGTTGAGTGAATTTCGTAACCCATAACATCAAACTACAGCGAAATTTTTCATGTCAATTTACAAAATATATTCCATAACCTCAAGTTTGAGGGTTATGATCTGGAGAAAATACTGAATCTTGTACAGTTTTGGACGTCCTACTAAGAATTGTCCTAACCTTTGAAAAGTACCTAACTGAAATTATTTTATTTTGAACCGTTTGTAAGGTTGTTGTATTAAAAAAGAAAACATTTTGTGTTAATGGTTTTAGCCTATTATCTTTGATGTTGATTCAAATTCATGTATTTATGTTTTATTTCAATAATTCTCTGTGTGATGATGCTACGAGTAGAAGCTGAATTGTATGCCATATAAGAAGATGGCTGCATTGATGAGTTTCCATAGATGAGTCGACCATACTATTAGTTTGTCGCATGGATCATTTATAGCTTGTAACACTCATCCATTCAAGCTTTGATATAAATATATACGGAGTAATATACAATGAAAATCTAGATCGGTTGACATGTTGTACTCATACCAGGGTTCGTGTTATTTGGCAGTTGGCACCAAGTGCTTAAGTTGACGAGGAAACTGAATGCACTATGGGTTTTGATATCAATGTTACCCTTCTAACTTGGATCTTTAAACTTATACGGAGTATATCATTTAAGAAGTTGGATACACTTGTTTGAGTTGTTTCTATTGATGATGGTAGCAAAACAAAATGTGATCCTATCTCTTAATTATCGAAAATAGTACTCACTTAGACCTTGACATTATACATGTGCAATTTTATAGTCAGACATTCCATCAATTTTTTTTCGTGGGGTTTGCTGTATTTGTCACATAAACTGAACTGTCCAGAATACAAGTGGAAAACTTATCTTCAGACTTTAGCTCTACTCCCTTTAGCCATATGGAGTTGTTAATCAGAGAACCAAATATCAACCAATAACTGACCGAGCGGCGCTCAATTTTATGTCATATCCATTTGAATCTATATTTTGCTCTTTTCCCTTTAGCTATTTAAAGCAATGCGGAGAAAAGCAGTAATTAATAAACTTGAGTAAAGTCCACATTTGCAAATTGACACTTAAGGTTACTTCATATTCATGAGAATGGAAACATAGTGAAAACTCTATGCCAAGAAGATACTCAGATAGTCAGATTAGTGCCCCAAAAAAATGGTGTTACTATGAGTTTCTTATCTATCTTTGTGGTTTCCATGTTTTTTTTATCAACAACGGCTATGTTTATAATCTATCTTTTAGTTAAGTAAAACTTTCAGGGATATAAAGGTCTCCCCTTAGTTTATGATCTAGATCCATCCTTGCCTCCTTGGCATGCAGCTAATATAATCCTTCCTTGTTATAGGGTTGCGGGATTGTAGCAGCATCCTTCATCGAACACTTTGCAAAAAGCGGGAAGGCAATTGACTTGCTGGTTGAAGCTATAGGTGAGTTTCACTTAAATATTCCGAAGTTTGGTTTTCTTTTACATTTACTTTTGATTGCCCTTGTCCCACATGTAAATTTATCGTTCATTTCTTGCAACCAGCATTGTTAGTGAAATGTATTCCTTCATCAATGTCTTGGTAAAGGAGCAATGAATAACATGTGCAGATGCAATGACATATTCCATACACCATAAATCCATAGCCTCTATTCCCTATTAAGAGCGAGGAGGTGATTTCTGTGTCAGGATAGTTTATTACTTTACACGGTATTAGATAGTGTCTCTTGTTGAATATGACAGCCATCATCCTTGTAAATTTACCTAGCATCATTCAGAATGTGACCCTTAGTTTGAGAAGGCGCGAGGTGCACTGAGGCGATGGGGTCCCAAGGGGCTTAGTCGAAGGCGCGCGTCTTTTGGACTCGAGGCACACTGATTTTTCAAACGAACATCCTATTTTACAATCAAATTTTGTGCGAGAATAGTCCTTTTTTGGTTAAAGAGGGCTACCATGTACTCCCTCCGTACCATACAAATGATAACGTGGTAAAAAATGGGGTTTTTAAGAAAGAGGGTAAAAGAAGGGGTAAAGAGGGAAGAAAATAGGTGGGGTATGTAATTGTGGGTTTAATTGTGAGTTGGTAGGTTGGGTATGTAGTGGCATTTTATGTAAATATTAAATGGGTATAAGGATAATTTGGTGATATTGTGGGCCAAATAAGGAATGTTACCATTGGTGTGGTACGGCCGTATTGGTTAAGTGTTACCATTGGTCTGGTACGGAGGGAGTATTTAAAAGTGAAAACTAAGGATAAGGGGTAGAAAATAATGGTAAAATAAAAAAATTTGGAAAAAAAATATGGAATTGCATACTAATGCACCTCGAGTGGCCTTGGTACGCCTCGGGTGCGCCTCACTAGTTGCGCCTTGGGTGTGCCTCATGTGCCTTAGGTGCGCTTTTTGTATTCCATGCGCCTCAGGCACTCTGATTCAATCTGATTGACGCCTCACTGCCCCTAGGAGGCGTGCTTTTTTAAACAAAGATGTGACCAGCATCTTTATAAAAAAAGTTCAGAGGGAACTGCAATTGCTTTTATGACTGGAAGTAATGGGAATATTTATATTAATGACAAGCTGGCGAGCAATCTAGTTAGGGCTCTCTTCCCTTTCTCAGGTAGCAGCCTAGCAAAGAGATGTTGATGTGATCTCTAAAATAATGTATATATTACTGGTACTCCCTGTAGCCTGTTGGTTTAAAGCTTCTCAGCTTTACCTGTGCCACAGGTCTGGGGTTCGAGTGCTGCTGGTGGTGGTGGTGGTGGTGAATGATGATGAAAGTGGTAGTAACAGCAGTTAAATGTATAATGTCACTTCAAAGTTCCTATTGATCCTATTTTGTCACCTAATTACCTGAGGTTATATATCTTCTTTGTATGCAAATTCTTGTACGAGATCATTTCACTGAGAGACGGTCACACTTAGCAACATAATTAAATGGGAAATACTCTGTTATGCTATATAAATGAATATTTGAGCTGCTGTTGTACAAGACTTATTGTTCATTTTAAAGACCTCGAAGTTTTTTCATTTAAGAGATCTGTAACATTATGATTTCTTTTCCTGTATTATTTACTTCATTGTTGAGAATCTTGAGATCAAGTGGCCAACTGACCTCCTTTATGCCAAGTTAAACTGCTCTGCATCTGTTGTCATTTTTTGCTAGTTCATCTTCCTCGGGTTTCTAAGTTATACTCTGTACCTGAGTTTTATTTGGGTCTGTGAACCGCAAGTAGATGCTGCTTTTTATATAAGCTCCCTGATTTAAATGACTTTCAGAATTGTGGAACATGCTTTTGTTTACCAAAAAGTTCGGATCTACAAGAACCTTGGTTCTATATCATTTTATTTTCTTGTCTGATTTCTGTTATGCTTACCAGTTTACGAAACCTATCTTTTACTTACCTTTTAAAATCCACCCTTTTAGCTTAAAAAATATGAGTAGTCGATTCGTGACTTGTTTTGTGCACTAACTGCACCGTATTTTAACTACCTTTTTTTTTTTATGTTGGAAACAAATAGCATGTGTTAGTGTGTAAATGATCCCAAGGTCTAGCATTCAAGTAAGGAATGTCGTTTTCAAACATTAGGCCATTTGATTAGACAATTGCTTCACCATTTTGATTTTTGGGTGCAAGGTTACTGATTAGTTTATTCAAATGAACCAGATGTATACCTGCTTGGAACAGTTATGTTGGTCTTTGGAATGGGTATCTATGAGCTCTTTGTCTCCAATCTTGATATTGCAAAATCACAGCCGGGAACGATACATCCGAATCGGTCAAACTTGTTTGGCTTATTTACTTTATTGGTAAGTTTGTCTTATCATAAACCTGACTTGAATATCTATATCAGCCTGAAATTGCAGAACTGAATGCGTGGAACGAATATATATATTTTTTTTAACGAGGTCAATAATGGATCGTGTGAAAAGATAAAGGGTTAAGATTTGACCTTGACCTAACGTCTGAAACATCCTCTATTTACTAAATGAATAGGTGAAATTAGGAATTTTCCCGCTCAAATCACCTCCAACTACAAATTGGGCCTTAATAGTAAATAGGTTTGTTTATTCTCAAATATTGGGTTTAAATTTTTGTTTATTCTATACAAAAATGTTAGCCTACTTTATAATTCTTATTTCTCAATATTTGTCACATTGTAAGATTACTATATATTTTACTCATATCATTATTATCACATTTTAACCATAAATATATTTTAATTATTATATTAAAGAATTTTCTTCATCACAATTTTCTTCATCTCTTATTTGAAAAATACATCATCGAAATACAAATTAATGTAATTTTATAAAATACGAAATCTCTCTAAAATACATCACCAAAAACACAATATTTATTAAAATTAGTCAATCTAATGATATTTTGATTTTCGTATGTTAAATTGTACTCAAGCTTTCACTTTTCTATCTTAATAGTTAATAAAACACCTCAATATTTTAGACTTAAACAGTAAATTTAAAGCGTAATTATTAATAATGCGAATTTCTCAATATATTACAATATAAAATACCGTGCGAATGCACGGGATCTAAACTAGTTTAATACTCAACCATTAGCCAAGGAGTGCCCAAGTGTTCATCTAAATACGACAGTAAAATATATGCATACGTCAGATGGCTTAGCCAATTAAGTCATAGAGGGTTGAACTCATGACCTAATCCATCAGTATCTCCAAACTCTCTTTACGTCAAAGTGTACTAAAGTGGTTAGAAATAAAATCAATAAATAACTTAAGCAAAAGCATATTTAATGTAAGACCCTCCATCGTCTCAAATGGTGTTTAATATTGATAGCAAAAGCATGTTTAATACTCCCTCCAATTCTATATTTTCTTCCCCTTGTTTGTGGGCACGGGAATTAAGGAGAAGAATAAAATAAGAGTAAAAAGTTGGGTGGGGTTTGGTGGTTGGAGAGAGGGATGAATAATTATGAGTTAAATAAGAAATGGTGGGGCCAAAATATTGAGGAAAGTAATAAAATATGAGTAAAAGACTTAGGGTGGGGTTTGGTGATAGGAGAGAGAAATGAATAAAATAAGAGTAAAAGTTTCCAAAATAAGAAAGGGGAAGAAAACCTGAATAATCCGTTTTAGATAGGGAAGAAAATATAGAATAGGAGGGAGTATTAAATAGAGGCAATATTTTGCAGATATCGGTTTCGTCGTGGTGACTTAAGCTTCCATGTCCGTAATCTGTTGTATTTAATTTTGCAGGAGCGACCAAGATGGTTAGAAATAAAATCAGTAAATGAGCTGAAAACAAAGGTTGGGCATGTAATTGTGATGCTGCTGCTGATAGGGTTGTTTGACAAGAGTAAGAAAGCTGCAATTAACACTCCTATAGATCTGGTTTGTTTTTCAGCTTCTGTTCTTCTCTGCTCTGGTGGCCTTTATTTGCTATCTAAACTTAATGGCTCAAAGTAGAACTTTTGTGTATATGATTGTGTGTAAGAATTGTGGTTAATCCATCGCATATATATTAGTGAGGCTTTCTGGAAAAATTGTGTCTATTTTGATTTTGAATCAGTTTTAATGCAAACACCTGCTAGTGACACGAGGATGATTATAATAGTCAGTTAAGTGTAAGAATGATCAGTCCACCAGTCACATAGATACAACTTTGAAATGGGCAAATGAAACTGAAAATGTAAACAAACATTAACCGATTTTCCCACCCTCTACAAACGTTTATACCCGTCCTCCACTAGCCGCCAACCCTTCTTAGCCCACCTTTGGTCTTCCCCTCAAATCACTCCAGCCCCATCACACTCTTCTTGATCACCTTCTCTCTGTTTCCTACACAACCCTTTATTGGTCATAATGAAGTCTCTTTAGTCTTGTACTGTAATCTTGTACTGTAAGTAGTAACTTCCCAACACTTCTACACTAGAATTTATAAACCCGCGAGGCTACGAGACACTCTAATTCATGTCATTATAAGGTCTCTTTACCTCTTGCTTGTTAGCACCTTTCGAAATGTTATATGAAGTCGTTTATACCATAACTAGTTTAGTCCTCAGTCAACACACGAGAGTTCCCTTTTTCTTTGATCTTTCCTATTTCACAAATTCTCATTGAAGACGGACTATCCGTCTTCAGCTTGTGACGGATAGTGCCCGTCTTCAATGAGACAAGTTGTTCCTATTTTGGATGTATCCCTCTATCATTCCCCTCCATTTTTCCTCCAACTACTCTAACAAACAAAAGCAGAGATTTTGTAGAAACCAAATTCCGGTACGAAGTTGTATTTCACCTTTTTTAAAGAATGTATGAACTATTGAAGCTGCACGTGAATTTGATTCCAACATAAAATTCCTACTATAAATTTGCTAGAATAAGTTTGGTTAACATTTAAAAAAGCACAATATTTTTTAGATTTATTTCATAAAGAGACGTTCTCAATTAAATTATTTGTATAAATGAACTCTAGTTTTAATTAAATGTTATAATCTACTATAATATTAATAAGAGCTAGAAAAAAAAAACGTTTACTACCAAAAGACACTTTATTAAGTTATTTTATTACTATTGAAAATAATGTTATATCATTACATGCAACTAATTTATGACATTAATAATACAATTACGTTAATTGTATAATCTAATTAAAACACGTATTGACCTTAAAATGAAAATCGGTACAAACAATGGGCTAATTCAAAAATGTGGGATATTAATAGCTTTTACTTTGCAGGTGGGATAATAAAAAGGTGGGGCTACTTATAGGGTCTACAATATACAATCTATCTAATGTTGTGGCGTTAGTATCCACAAAAATAGGGCGGCCCAAAAATAAGCCGGCCCAACTGAGTAGATGTTCTTTAGGCGGGAAAACTAAGAGAATTCTCATTCTACTAGTAAAAAGGGGGATGATGAAAGAATCAACTAAATATCTTCTTCCTTACTTTCCCTCCCCTCCCCTATCTTCCTAATCCTACCATCCAAATAAAGCCTTAGTTTTGTTTGGTTTATTTAGAAACAAATTCCTATATGAAGTTTGGTTAGACGCTTTTATTTTAGATTGGTTCCGCTTCTCTTTACCAAAAATAATAAAAAAAAACATGAACTAAATTCCAATAGGCTGTTTAGTTGAACCATGTCAATTCCCTTGTTTTTGTTTCTAAAAATGTCTTGATACCTTTGGCTAAATTAACTTTTTAAAGAACATTAACATCTATATAAGGATATATTTAATTTTATAATCAATGAAACATAGTAAGTGAGAATGACTTGTTCCTAATTGGGTTGCGCTCCCAGTGTCCACGATGTCACAAGTTCGACATCCAACCACAATGATCTTTAGTTTCTTCTTCAAACCGTAACTTCCAGCTCCACCACCGCCTATATGTAGCTTATCCTTAGGAGACCCTGTATTCAAACTATCATTGGACTGTCTACGGTAATTGTAAGATCTCCATTCAAGGGATTGTATCTTCTTTAACGACTTCATCTAAAGGATCAGTTCTCAACCTAACTCTTTCCTTCCCTCACAAAAGATTTGATAAATGATGAACTACAAAAAGAGATTAAATAAATGCCTACAACAACAACATTACCCCAGTCCCTCAATGGTCCCCATGGTTTCCGTTAATTGCGGGATAAGGGGGGTTGGAGGTACGCATCCTTACCCTTGTGTTAGTAATACAAAGAGGCTGTTTCAAATGACCCAAGATGAAAACTGTGCCGAGAACTGCAACGGAGGACTGCTACTTAACAAGAGCAAGAAGCGCAACCGCTTTAGTGTGCCTTTTTGATTTAGTCCATCAATTGAGAACCAAAGAGTTATTGAGTCTTTGGCCCCATTGGAAATATGGAAAGATCAAATAGTTGCCTAAAACATCAAAAAGTTCTTAAGACTAATACGAAAAAATTAAACTGTATGGAAATGATCGAAGGGCGACAAGAAAGAAGGGATGCGAAAATAGATGAAAAGATCCAAAAAAAAAAACATGTTAGAAAAACACTCTAAGGAGGGAGATTGTCACTTCCTCATTGCCCTTGTTATAGCTCATGATCAAAAATCAAAGTTAGAATCAATGCTTTCCTTCTTTTCCTCAAAACACAATCTTCTTCTTTTTGAATATGAGATATCACACACAGTTCCAATCTTGAAAATGGATGCTGATTGACATATGCCATTGTTTAAGGTAGCAACATGGTCATTGTGGTCTCATGACCCCCATAAAAGCATTTGATTACGTAAGGAGCTTTTCCTTAACAAAGTAGTTTTTGAGCAAACCTTAACAAAGGTAGACACAAAGTATTTTCAGGATTAGGTTATGGAAAACAAAAAAAAAAGGAAAAAAAAAACGCGCTTAGTTTGCTGAATAGCACATAGTTTCATCACCACATTCTCACATATTTTTCATATTCTTCCCCGGTCATACATGTGAGATGTTGATACTGAAATTCGGTGACGAACTCTATCATTGTTTACAAACTAAAAAGAGAGCACTAAGACTAACTGAAGTTGTTTAGTGGAAGAAGCATTTATACATTTATACATTTGTTAATGCAGTTAGTACCCAATAAAGATTACTCCGTACTATAATGTAAGCTTAACTTTGCAGCTTGGTGTAGTCTAATCACCCTTTTGCCTTAAAAATGCAAGATGTATGGCTGTAGGAACAACTTTTGCACAGGTATGAGTGAAGACTGCTGGTCTTTCCTTAAATGGAATGATTCCCATGTTTCTTTACCTTTTTTCAGCCCACCTTATTTAATTAAACTATCTTTGTTAAACCTCGTTCCATGTGAAATTATTCATATTTATGTTACTAATATGCAACTTGTTTACATATGCTCTCTTTCTTTTCACCTTATATAGCCCGCCCTTCTCATTGTTATACTCAATTCAAATCGAGTTGACAAAAATTGATAACGAAACCCTAAATTAAGAAACGAGAGGGTAAGCATTACTTGATTCATGGCTCGTACAAAGATGAGTGTTAATGCATTCTCCTTCATTATCGTTATTCTAGTACTAACACAAGAGCTACAAGAAACTGTGGCTTCAAGGCCACCTCCTCTTGGTATTGTTTCCAATGTTTTAGCCACGCCAAGGCGTGATGCTCCAATTGTGCAGAAACCTCGTTCAATAGGTTTGAATGTAATTAGGCCACCTTCTTTATCAATTGGTTTTAAGGTGAATCGTTATAAAAAAACTGAGACCGAGGCTTTTCGACCTACTGCCCCTGGCCGTAGTCCAGGGGCAGGACATGAAGAGCCACCACCAGGTTCTCAATAATCAAACGGTCTGCTTTTGCAAGATTACTTAAAACATCTCTCCGTTTATGTGTGACGATTTTGGGTGCAAGAAAGACGCTTTTTACTATAATGTTAACTAATGGATGAAAAAACACATTGGTTTTATTATTGTTGTTCTTCATTTCTTGTTATTGTAATGTGAGCTTGCTTATAGTGTGATGTTCTTTCATATATGATGAAGAATATATATGATGATTGTATGTGGTTGGTTAGTAATACAGACTCATTTACGTTTTTTATCATGAACACGATGCATGGCGGCATGGCGCTAGTAATGTTTTCCATTGAGTTGCAGATGATTTGTCACAGTTTTCTTCTGCTGTAAGTATGAAGTATCTATCACAAATCATAACTACAGTATCTTAATGAGCTATGCTCTAATACCAAATCAACGATCATGGATCAATTAGATTTGTGCTCATAAAATTGATCATGATAATATTGATATGGGAAATATGATATTCAATTAATTTATATATATTTTATTAGAGACCGCTTCTCTGGGAGGAGGATCCTTTCCATTTCCTCACCTCTGCATTACCTCATAAATAACTAAGATTTTTTACTTAAAAGATGATCAAGTTCTTGACTCGTAGTTACCAGGGTGGCTTGTTTGGCATTTCATTTTCCAGGTGTGGCTTTACACGAGTTAAAATACTACCTCCCCTCAACACCGAAAAAAAATAAAATACTACCTCCCTTTAAATGATGTTTCACTGTCATTTTGTACAAGTCTTAATAATATATATATATATATATATATATATATAGAGAGTGGTTCTTATAAGGCCACTACATCTAATAAGTCCCTAAGTCCTTATAAGAGCCCTTGGATGGAAGGGATGGAGGGATGAGATTACATCTCATTCAAGGGTCACAATTCTCCCTCCCTAATCTCCTTCCCTAATTGTGTATAACTCTACCTAATTTTGTACAACTCTACCACCATTCTAATCTCCCAACTCACTTCCTCATTCACTCATCCTCTCTCATTTCTCACATTCACTCTTTTTCTCTCATTTTCTTCCCACCCTCTCTAAAAAAAAAAAACCAAGCTCATACAAAAAAAAACCCAAACTAAAACAAAAAAAAAAAAAAAACTTGCTCTCCTCCTCACCCACGGCTCAACCGGGTACCACCATCCCGTCACCGGCCGACCCTCCACCAACCACACACTCCCTCATCCTCACGGTTCACCAACCCAACCATCCGACCACCACCGTCCTCTCACAAACACACCACCTCAGCCCTCTCATTCTCCGTCGACAAGCCCACCATCCGACCTCCCTTCTCGCACCACCACACCGAAATCACCCCACACCTACCCCCACCCCAGATCTGCCACCTCCCCCACCACCATTTACGACCCACCGACCCACCACCATTCACGACCCACGTCCCCACCACACCGAAATCACCCCACACCTACCCCCTCCTCCAGATCCCGCCACGCCGCCTCTCTCCTCTTTCTGCCACCTTCGTCCTCCGTCCTCCTCTCCTCTACCGCGGCTGCCACTCCCTCCTTCTGCCTCCCTTCTTATTTTTGCTTTATTTTGATTTTTTTATTTTTGATATGATGGTGGAGCTTTAATATGGTTTTGGTTTTTTTTTGATTTTTTCATTTTTGAAATTAATATGGGGTGTCAGTCATATGGTTTGGCAGCATTCTCAGATATGGTTTTCATTTTGTGTGTCAGTCATATGGTTTATGGTTTGCCAGCTACTCGTATTAGTTTTCATTTTTGTGTGTTGTTGGTTTGGCAGCTACTCGTATTAGTTTTCATTTTTTTTTAGTTTAGTTTTTTTTATTATTATTTGAGATTTGGTATTAATTTTGTGTGTTGGTTTTTTTAGATCTATTGGTTTTTGGGCTAAAGTTATACAATAATCAAAATAGAGTTATACTATTAATGTCTAAAGTTATACATTGCATAAATTGAAGTTACACAAATTTGTTATTTGATTTTTTGGACTAAAGTTATACATTTTGTCTATTAAAGTTATACACTGCGTGCATTAGAGTTATACAAACGATATTTAAGCTTGGTTTTGTTTGGTTTTTTTTTAGATTTTAGATTTGGTTTTTTGTGATTGTTATTTGGTTTTTTTGTTTTGTTATTGTTATTATTGTTATTTGGTTTTTATTATTGTTATTCAAGTTTTTTTATTTGTTTGATTTTATGATTTGTGTTATGTTTTGATTTTATTTTTTTTATTGTTTGATTTTTTTACTATTTATGACTAAAGTTATACATTTTATGACTAAAGTTATACATTTTATGACTAAAGTTATACATTTTATGACTAAAGTTATACATTTTATGACTAAAGTTATACAATTTTGTACTAAAGTTATACAAATTTGGACTACAATTATACAAAAAATGAACTAAAGTTATACAAAAATGAACCAAAGTTATACAAAAATGAACCAAAGTTATTCAAAAATCGACCAGAGTTATACAAAAATGCACCAAAGTTATACAAAAATTGGACTAAAGTCATATAACAATGGACTAAAGTTATACAAAAAATTGGACTAAAGTTATACAAAAATGAACCAAAGTTATACAAAAATGCACCAAAGTTATACAAAAATTGGACTAAAGTCATACAACAATGGACTAAAGTTATACAAAAAATTGGACTAAAGTTATAAAAAAAATGAACCAAAGTTATACAAAAATGAACCAAAGTTATACAAAAATGCACTTGTTTATACAAAAATTGGACTAAAGTTATACAAAAAATGAACCAAAGTTATACAAAAATGAACCAAAGTTATACAAAAATGGACCAAAGTTATACAAAAAATGGACCAGAGTTATACAAAAATGCACTGTAGTTATACAAAAATGCACTGTAGTTATACAAAAGTTAGTCCATTTTTGTATAACTTTAGTTCATTTTTGTATAACTTTGGTTCATTTTTGTATAACTGATTCATTTTTGTATAACTCCTGTTCATTTTTGTATAACTTTTGTTCATTTTTGTATAACTTTAGTCCATTTTTTGTATAACTTTGGTGCATTTTTGTATAACTCTGGTCGATTTTTGTATAACTTTGGTTCATTTTTTGTACAACTTTGGTTCATTTTTGTATAACTCTGGTGCATTTTTGTATAACTCTGGTGCATTTTTGTATAACTCTGGTCCATTTTTGTATAACTTTGGTTCATTTTTGTATAACTTTGGTTCATTTTTTGTATAACTTTAGTCCAATTTTTTGTATAACTTTAGTCCAATTTTTGTATAACTTTGGTCTTTTTTTGTATAACTTTGGTTTATTTTTGTATAACTTTAGTCCATTATTGTCTTAGATGAAAAAAAGTATCTCAAAAAAAAAACGAGATTTAAAACACGAAATCTTAAAAAAAACGTATACCAAAAAGAGATTTAAGAAAATGAATAATAAATGAGAACTAACAAAATAAAAGACAACTAAAATAAAATAAAAGACAAAAAAAATAATGAATGGAAAAAACAACTCAAAACATACAAATTAACACAAAACGAAAAAAAAAAAAACGAGTTGAAAAAAAAAAAAACGCATCGTCGGTGGGGGGGTGGGCGGTGTGGGGTGGCGGCGGCGGGGGTGGTGGGTGGTTAGTTGGTGACGGGTGGGGTGGTGGTGAATGAGGAAGAGAGGAGTGGGTGATTTATTTGGGTTTTTTGATTTATTTGGATTTTTTGGGTTTTTTTATTTATTTGGATTTTTTGGGTTTTTTTTATTTATTTGGGTTTTTTTTTTAGAGTTTGAGAGAAGAGAGAAATGAAATGTGTAAGATTAAAGAGAAATGGATGAGTGGAAAAGAAATATAAAGTAAATTAATGATTAATTAGAGTGGATTAGTGAATGAGGAGAGAGATGGTGAGATTAGTTTATGAACACACTTTTTTGGGGTTGATCTCATCCCTCCATCTCCTTCCATCCAATGGCTCATAATAGAACTTATGGACTTTATATTTCTATGGACCTTAGTTGATCCCTTATATCTCTCTCTCTCTCTCTATATATATATATATATATATATATATATATATAAAATAGCATTATAAATTTTGTAATGGGATTATGAAGACAATACAAGTGTGATAAGTGGGATTAGGTGAGGTTGAAGTAGTACTTGATACTTCGTCTCTTTTAATTATTTGTTTACCTTTAATTCAATCACTCTCTGCAAAAAGTGTAAACCAATGACTAGGACGGAGAGATTATATTTCGTGTAATATTATGATGGTCATTAGGATAGAATGATCATTTAATTTCTTATTTAGTTTGTAGGGGAAAAATGATTTAGGATTTAGTAGAGCTTTTGAGACTTCACTTTATACGATAGAATTTACTCAAAGCAATAAGGAGATTACTTATTTCCATTTTAGAGCTACTCATAAATATTTTTTTCTATGAGGAATTATATTTTAACAATGTTAAGGTCTCTTCCTATGTGCGTACGTATTGGTAGAAAATGAGTGAAGGGAGTAAGGACTAGTTTATAAGTATGTGGGTTACTTTTTCTATTATCAATTGATTTTTGTGGAAGGAAGGTAACAGAAGCTTTTCTATCATCCCTTTTTACCTCTTATATGTCATTTTATCTGATATAGGTACACTTGTAGATACCCATAATATTATTAACTAGTTTAACATTTTTTTTCCCCATCAGTTAGTTTTTCAGGTTGTTTAGTTACCCCAATTCACATGAATTGGAACTTCCCATGAATTCCAATTCCTCCATAATGGAGGAAGTTGCTTACCTAGATCCCCCTAGGTAAGTGGAATGCCTACATGAATTACAATGCCTACATGTAACCAAACAATATTTTCTAATTCACATGAATTCTAAAATCATGTGATATGACACTTTCTAGGCATTGTAAGTTCCCGTATATAACCAAACGCCTCCCAGTAATTGTGTAGTTTTGTAATTTATGAAGATAATATGTAGTATATATTATTGTGGATTGTAATTTGTAACAAAATTTTGTGTAATCGTAACATTCTTGTCCTCTTTCAAATGGGAGGAATCTCACTTAGAAAGCGTAAAAGAACCTTAAAACATGAGATCCAAAAAGGCAAGAATCAAAGGAAGTGAGTTGGCAGGGCTCACGATTCAGAATGACAATCTACACATCATTCTCTGGCCAATCACTAAATTTCCAACAAGGACCCTCCATTTCTTTTCACTTCATTTCCTCTCACAAACCCATTTAATAATATTATCTCATCTAACTCTATTAAACCTTTATTTTTATGTATAAATCGTGAACCGTTCGATGTTGACACGATACAATCTTAGCCGTTGATAGGTAATGGCCTCTCCATTTCTTTTTCGGAAATGGAGAGAATTTTGGCTCCTAAATTTCGCATATAGGTGTTGTTGTCTAGTTCAATCCCCACGCGGTCATGCTTGTAAATTCTCCAAAACTCGAGTGATTTTTTAAAAATATACTTTTTTTTTCATTATGGGAAATCAACGTCACTTTCTCATGCGCAACGGAAACAAATTAATCGATAATTAAATCATAAAATTAAAGAACTGCAACTAATAATAAAATGAGACAATACTAAGGTCAGAACCCAGGGCGAACTCACTAGTCTTAAAGATTAGAATTTGCACTATAATACGTAATATACAACATATAACCATTTTGAATTAAATATCAACTGGGAACAGAAAACCCACAATAATTAAGGTAAAACACCCTCTAAACCTCCAGTGTAATTGGTTAAGGATACAAATTATACTACTAGAGTATCCTCTTAATTATTGTACAAGTACACTTGTTATACTTTCTCTCACCCTCAAACTCCCGACTATTTTTTTTTCTCTACCCAATGACCTTGTTTGATAATGTTTTGTGAGATTGTGTTTGTGTAATTTTTCAAAATAAATTCCGCTTTATATAGGAAAGCCTATGAAACAAATTTCATGTACTAATATCTTCAATAATAACATTAGTCTCCCTTGTCATAGCTAATCCAATTAACCGAATATAATTCATTCAACTCCACTATGTACATTGCAACCTTGTAGTGTATGTACATGTACCATCTTGTAACATTGAACCAACCTTGTGTTGGATATATTAGGTGTTACCCAACAAATCTCGCCCTCCAACACAAGAGACTTCGTTGAGGAATCAACCATTGGCTTTATGAAGCACCAGCTACACACCCGAGTTAGTATCTAGTCCACACCCTAAACTCACTATCATCACGACAAATACATCGTGTACAGCCTAACTCAGTCAATGATGTTACTTGACTTCGGAGAGAGACCTCTCTTCCTGCACCTTGCTACTAGCTAGAATTTTACTTTTGCGCCCGTCTGTAACTAGAAAAGAATCTTCCTTCATCGCCTCTTACGCGAACGAAAACGTGCACATCTTTTCCGTCTCCAGCTATCGGTCTTCGTCACATATCCATCTGAACGATGTAAACCACGACATACCTCCCCATGCATGAGGATCATAGAACCCTTAGTAACTTTTATTACTACTCCATGACCTTTACACCCATAACCTTACCGCATTTGCCATTTTTATTTTCAGCACTCCAACACCCATGACATCAATCGTTGAGTTATCAGCCAAACTTAATTTTCTAGCTACGTATTCTTGGAGCTCATCAAAATTATCCTTCCGGTGCAAACATGGTTGGCACATTAGAATCTAATACTCATTTTTCCTTGGAAGACTTGTCGTTCACATTCTTCCTTCGGAGATACATCGTTCACATCTGTGACTGCGAATACGTCACTACCATCGTTAAGGAAACAAGCAATCAACACTTCCTTCACCGCAAACCAAGTTGGCGTCACCCTCACCCTATTTTTCTTCATTCCCGCATTTCTTAGGACATAACCGCGTAATATCCCCAAAATCACCACACATGAAACACTTCACATCATTATTCCTATAAGCGTTCCTGGATCGAGACCTGCCACTCTTCAATCCATTATCCCTTTTAAAAGATCAACCTTTCCCTCCCAAGCAGCTGCAACTCTACCCGTGTTGTCGTTTCGTACCCTATACTTGTTCTTCTTCCTCGCATCAAAGGACAATAAAGCTATTTCACTATTTGTACTTGCTCCATCGTGATGGTGTCTTTCCCACACATAATAGTATCCACATAAGACTCATATATGTCCGGGAGAGAATTGAGGAGTAATAACACATTATCTTCCTCGATCCTCTGTTTTACCTCGATCTTCTTTAACTCGTCTTACAACTCATTGAACAAATTCACATGTGGAAATAAATTTCCAGCCTCACCCATTCTCAGTTGATCGATATATCGTCGCTTCAATAGCAACTTGTTGGTCAAACTCTTCGTCATGTAGAGCTTCTCCAAAATCTCTCATATAATGAGGGAGAGAGAGTCTTCATCAAGAACACAATTGATGGCCGACTCCGAGATGCGCAACCTCATGGTACATGCACACTGGATGAAACCTATTCCTAGTTGGTGACTAGCCATCATTTTCTTTCAAGGCTCTAGCCAAGCCAAGATGTATCAGGAGATTCTTCATCCTTCTTCTTAAAAAGGTTAAACTACTTCTATCGTCAAATTTTGGTACGACAAATTGAGACCCCATCTTGGACATCATTATCCAATGCCACTAGACCAAGCCTAATCGCTCTCATAATACTGATGTACAATTAGCCGCAATCTCTCAGGCGCAGCAGAAACAAAACAACCGACAAGTAAACCGTAAAAGTAAAGAATTGCAAGCAATAATAAAGTGATATGACATTTAGGGTTAAACCTAGGGCGAAACTCGCCAAGAAGGAGGTAAACTCAGTAGTCTTAAAAGACTATAATTTCTGATATAATAATAGTAATAGTACAATGTAACTGTCGCGAATTAAATACCAATTCAAAGCCCACAATACTATGGTAAATGATACTATGTAAATCCCTAGAGTAACTTCTTAATTATAAAACACCCTCTAGATCTCCAGTATATATAATTGGTAATTAAAGGATACTATATGTATATAACACCCCCTTCTTACCCAGCGTTACCATCTCGGTTTCTCGAGACAGTGAAATCGAAATTACAATTAAGAAACTTCATTAAATAAATAACAAGTTTAGTGATTACATAAATGTAAACAAATGAATAAAGTGAACTATACAAATTACAAGTCGACTACCATCTATGTCATCCATGCTAACTCCGAGTCCAAGGCGCGGCCCAAATCCCGATCACGTCAACAAGCAAAACCTGTACTTAACCTGCCCCCCATATGATCGAAAATATCATATGGATCGACACAGGCCACCCCCGAAATAGGTGACAATTACACAGACACAACAAACGTTAGTTTCAATAAATAAATAAAGTATGACACGACTCAAAGTGTGTGAGTACGCAACAAGACTATGATATGACTGAGACACTAACAAACAACCACCACCACGGTACCGGGACAAGCCCAGACATACCGACAACCACACAAGTACCGGGGCACGCTCATACATACCAACAATCACAAACAGGTACCGGGACACGCCCAGACGTACCTGGTCCGGAAGCCAACCGAATCCCCTGCCAGACGTCGTGTCTCAACCACACGAGTCCCTCCGTACTCAAGTCATTAATGTGTCTTGTTCACTCCCCACGCCGCCACGCTTATAAATTCTACAAAACTCGAGTGATTTTTAAAAAATACATTTTTTTTCATTATGGAAAATCAGCCACTTTCTCATGCGCAACGGAAACAAATTATTCGATAATTAAATCGTAAAATTAAAGAACTGCAACTAATAATAAAATGAGACAATATTAAGGTCAGAACTCTGGGCCGAACTCACTAGTCTTAAAGATTAGAATTTCCACTATAATAAGAAATATACAACGTAACCATTTTGAATTAAATATCAACTGGGAACAGAAAACCCACAATAATTAAGGTAAAACACCCTCTAAACCTCCAGTGTAATTTGTTAAGGATACAAATTATACTACTAGAGTATCCCCTTAATTATTGTACAAGTACACTTGTTATACTTTCTCTCACCCTCAAACTCCCGACTATTTTTTTCTCTACCAAGTCACCTTGTTTGATAATGTTTTGTGAGATTGTGTTTGTGTAATTTTTCAAAATGAATTCCGCTTTATATAGGAAAGCCTATGAAACAAATTTCATGTACTAATATCTTCATAATAACATTAATCTCCCTTGTCATAGCTAATCCAATTAACCGAATATAATTCATTCAACTCCACTATGTACATTGCAACCTTGTAGTGTATGTACATATAGCATCTTGTAACATTGAACCAACCTTGTGTTGGATATATTAGGTGTTACCCAACAAATCTTGCCCTCCAACACAAGAGATTTCGTTGAGGAATCAACCATTGGCTTTATGAAGCACCAGCTACACACCCGAGTTAGTATCTAGTCCACACCCTAAACTCACTATCATCACGACAAATACATCGTGTACAGCCTAAACTCAGTCAATGATGTTACTTGACTTCGGAGAGAGACCTCTCTTCCTCCACCTTGCCAGTAGCTAGAATTTTAACTTTGCGCCCGCCTGTAACTAGAAAAGAATCTTCCTTCATCGCCTCTTACGCGAACGAAAACGTGCACATTTTTTCCGTTTCCAGCTATCGGTCTTCGTCACATATCCATCTGAACGGTGTAAACCACGACATATCTCCCCATGCATGAGGATCATAGAACCCTTAGTCACTTTTATTACTACTCCATGACCTTTACACCCATAACCTTACCGCATTTGCCATTTTATTTTCAGCACTCCAACACCCATGACATCAATCGTTGAGTTATCAGCCAAACTTAATTTTCTAGCTACGTATTCTTGGAGCTCATCAAAATTATCCTTCCGGGTGCAAACGTGGTTGGCACATTAGAATCTAATATTCATTTTTCCTTGGAAGACTTGTCGTTCACATTCTTCCTTCGGAGATACATCGTTTACATCTGTGACTGCGAATACTTCACGACCATCGTTAAGGAAACAAGCAATCAGTACTTCCTTCACCGCAAACCAAGTTGGCGTCACCCTCACCCTATTTTTCTTCATTCCCGCATTTCTTAGGACATAACCGCGTAATATCCCCAAGGTCACCACACATGAAACACTTCACATCATTATTCCTATAAGCGTTCCTGGATCGAGACCTGCCACTCTTCAATCCATTATCCCTATTAAAATATCAACCTTTCCCTCCTAAGCAGCTGCAACTGTACCCGTGTTGTCGTTTCGTACCCTATATTTGTTCTTCTTCCTCGCATCAAAGGACGATAAAGCTATTTGTACTTGCTCCATCGTGATGGTGTCTTTCCCACACATAATAGTATCCACATAAGACTCATATATGTCCGGGAGAGAATTGAGGAGTAATAACACATTATCTTCCTCGATCCTCAGTTTTACGTCGATCTTCTTTAACTCGTCTTACAACTCATTGAAATAATTCACATGTGGAAATAAATTTCCAGCCTCACCCATTCTCAGTTGATCGATATATCGTCGCTTCAATAACAACTTGTTGGTCAAACTCTTCGTCATGTAGAGCTGCTCCAAAATCTCTCATATAATGAGGGAGAGTCTTTATCAAGAACACAATTGATGGCCGACTCCGAGATGCGCAACCTCATGGTACATGCACACTGGATGAAACCTATTCCTAGTTGGTGACTAGCCATCATTTTCTTTCAAGGCTCTAGCCAAGCCAAGATGTATCAGAAGATTCTTCATCCTTCTTTTTAAAAAGGTTAAACTACTTCTATCGTCAAATTTCGGTACGAAAAATTGAGACCCCATATTGGACATCATTATCCAATGCCACTAGACCAAGCCTAATGGCTCTCATAATACTGATGTACAATTAGCCGCAATCTCTCAGGCGCAGCAGAAACAAAACAACCGACAAGTAAACCGTAAAAGTAAAGAATTGCAAGCAATAAGAAAGTGATATGACATTTAGGGTTAAACCTAGGGCGAAACTCGCCAAGAAGGAGGTAAACTCAGTAGTCTTAAAAGACTATAATTTTCGATATAATAATAGTAATAGTACAATGTAACTGTCGCGAATTAAATACCCATTCAAAACCCACAATATTATGGTAAATGATACTATGTAAATCCCTAGAGTAACTTCTTAATTATAAAACACCCTCTAGATCTCCAGTATATATAATTGGTAATTAAAGGATACTATATGTATGTAACACCCCCTTCTTACCCAGCGTTACCATCTCGGTTTTTCGAGGCAGTGAAATCGAAATTACAATTAAGAAACTTCATTAAATAAATAACAAGTTTAGTGATTACATAAATGTAAACAAATGAATAAAGTGAACTATACAAATTACAAGCCAACTACCATCTATGTCATCCATGTTAACTCCGAGTCCAAGGCGCGGCCCAAATCCCGATCACGTCAACAAGCAAAACCTGTACTTAACCTGCCCCCCATATGATCGAAAATATCATATGAATCGACACAAGCCATCCCGAAAATAGGTGACAATTACACAGATACAACAAACGTTAGTTTCAATAAATAAATAAAGTGTGACACGACTCAAAGTGTGTGAGTACGCAACAAGACTATGATATGAATGAGACACTAACAAACAACCACCACCACGGTACCAGGACACGCCTAGACATACCGACAACCACACAAGTACTGGGACACGCTCATACATACCAACAATGACAAATAGGTACCGGGACACGCCCAGACGTACCTGGTCCGGAAGCCAACCGGATCCCCTGCCAGACGTCGTGTCTCAACCACACGAGTCCCTCCGTACTCAAGTCATTAATGTGTCTTGTGTCTTGTTCAGTCCCCACGCGGCCACGCTAGTAAATTCTCCAAAACTCGAGTGATTTTTTAAAAAATATACTTTTTTTTTTCATTATGGGAATCAGCGTCACTTTCTCATGCGCAACGGAAACAAATTAATCGATAATTAAATCGTAAAATTAAAGAACTGCAACTAATAATAAAATGAGACAATATTAAGGTCAGAACCCAGGGCCGAACTCACTAGTCTTAAAGATTAGAATTTCCACTATAATAAGTAATATACAACGTAACCATTTTGAATTAAATATCAACTGGGAACAGAAAACCCACAATAATTAAGGTAAAACACCCTCTAAACCTCTAGTGTAATTGGTTAAGGATACAAATTATACAACTAGAGTATCCCCTTAATTATTGTACAAGTACACTTGTTATACTTTCTCTCACCCTCAAACTCCCGACTATTTTTTTTTCTCTACCTAGTCACCTTGTTTGATAATGTTTTGTGAGATTGTGTTTGTGTAATTTTTCAAAATAAATTCCGCTTTATATAGGAAAGCCTATGAAAAAAATTTCATGTACTAATATCTTTAATAATAACATTAATCTCCCTTGTCATAGCTAATCCAATTAACCGAATATAATTCATTCAACTCCACTATGTAGATTGCAACCTTGTAGTGTATGTACATGTAACATCTTGTAACATTGAATCAACCTTGTGTTGGATATATTAGTTGTTACCCAACAAATCTCGCCCTCCAACACAAGAGACTTCGTTGAGGAATCAACCATTGGCTTTATGAAGCACCAGCTACACACCCGAGTTAGTATCTAGTCCACCTCCTAATCTCACTATCATCACGACAAATACATTGTGTACAACCTAAACTCAGTCAATGATGTTACTTGACATCGGAGAGAGACCTCTCTTCCTCCACCTTGCCACTAGCTAGAATTTTACCTTTGCGCCCGTCTGTAACTAGAAAAGAATCTTCCTTCATCGCCTCTTACGCGACCGAAAACGTGCACATCTTTTCCGATTCCAGCTATCAGTCTTCGTCACATATCCATCTGAATGGTGTAAACCACAACATACCTCCCCATGCATGAGGATCATATAACCCTTAGTCACTTTTATTACTACTCCATGACCTTTACACCCATAACCTTACCGCATTTGCCATTTTTATTTTCAGCACTCCAACACCCATGACATCAATCGTTGAGTTATCAGCCAAACTTAATTTTCTAGCTATGTATTCTTGGAGCTCATCAAAATTATCCTTCCGGGCGCAAACATGGTTGGCACATTAGAATCTAATATTCGTTTTTCCTTGAAAGAATTGCCGTTCACATTCTTTCTTCGGAGATACATCGTTCACATCTGTGACTGCGAATACGTCACTACCATCGTTAAGGAAACAAACAATCAGTACGTCCTTCACCGCAAACCAAGTTGGCGTCACCCTCACCCTATTTTTCTTCATTCCCGCATTTCTTAGGACATAACCGCGTAATATCCCCAAGGTCACCACACATGAAACACTTCACATCATTATTCCTATAAGCGTTCCTGGATCGAGACCTGCCACTCTTCAATCCATTATCCCTATTAAAAGATCAACCTTTCCCTCCCAAGCAGCTGCAACTGTAACCGTGTTGTCATTTCGTACCCTATACTTGTTCTTCTTCCTCGCATCAAAGGACGATAAAGCTGTTTGTACTTGGTCCATCATGATGGTGTCTTTCCCACACATTATAGTATCCACATAAGACTAATATATGTCCGGGAGAGAATTGAGGAGTAATAACACATTATCTTCCTTGATCCTCAGTTTTACCTCGATCTTCTTTAACTCGTCTTACAACTCATTGAACAAATTCACATGTGGAAATAAATTTCCAGCCTCACCCATTCTCAGTTGATCGATATATCGTCGCTTCAATAGCAACTTATTGGTCAAACTCTTCGTCATGTAGAGCTTCTCCAAAATCTCTCATATAATGAGGGAGAGTCTTCATCAAGAACACAATTGATATGTGCAATTTATATGGTTTTTTTGGCCTTTTATTACACGTATTTCTGTATCATTTCCATTGTTTTGTATTGCAAAATGCCCCGATTTGGCTACTTTGGTTCGTTTTGTCTCATTTGCAGGAAATGGACCTTAAAGTAGTGGAATCGTGCCTTTTTCGTTCCTCTTAGCATGCAGGGGATGGAGATTTAGAGCAGAATGTCGTACTTCGGGAAGCGTGGAGGTGGTCCTAGGAAGCTAACCAAACGAGTTCCTTGCTGATTTCAGTGGATTGCACTCGATCGAGAGGATTTGGTGTTCGATCGAGTAGTTTTGGCAGTGAAGATGTTCGATCGAGTCCCTGCTGTACTCGATCGAAGTAGGCTATTTTGGAGGTGTTCGATCGAGAGCCCAAGTTTCTCGATCGAAAGGTTTTTCTGGAGAATCACTCGATCGAGTAGTTTAAAGTTGGTCGATCGAGTGGATAGCTTATATACACGGGATTATTATTACGTGTTAGGTTTATTTATGTTAATTAAACGCTTCCCTATATAAGGGAAGTCGTCATTAGGTCATAAACACACTTTTTACGCTTGAATACACTACTTTTACTCTTAATCACTGCTGCTGCTTTGCTCTTGCTTTAATCTTTTCCGGATTCAAAATTTGTAATCATTCTCCTTCTCTTAATCTTAATTTAATACTTTGCTTGTTCTTAATCATTGTTCTCTTGCTTATTATCTTTGATCAATTTTTTATGCTTCATCTTTATTGTCTTTTTTTATCATGTCTTTCCTTAGTGAATTCATCGTTATTGTTGTTAAATCCGATAGCATGAGTAGCTAAACCCCCTTATGTTAGGATTAGGGGAGCCATGGTAGGGAACTGATGAAGTCATGAATAGGTTAGACAATTGATTGTGAGAACTGTGCCCATAGCAATATAACTGTAATATGTTTAGTTGAGTGCACGCTTCTAAACCCCTTAATCTGGTTAAATTCGCTTCTAGATCGGAAGATTGGAATTAACAGACCTGCTATGAACAGACCACTATGAACAGTAAACTACCTTAATGAGGACGAATGTTAAGTTAGATGTACTCTAGGGTTGATAGCGGATCGGAAGGACCTTTCCCTTGCCTTTCTCACAGTAGATCGTCTGGACTATTTATGACTGAGTTAGTGAACTGCCATGGTGAACCGAAATCCTGACATTTCTCTTTTTATCCGATCATTTGTCTTATGTTTTCTCGCTTTATTGCTCTTGTCTTTACTTCTCTTGCCTTAAACCTTATTTAATTTAGAAACCAATTTAAAAACCTCCCATTGTTACTAGACACACGATATTAACCGATAGATACTTTAGCCTCCCTGTGGAGATCGACCCTACTTACCGTTGACTTTTGTTGGTAGTATTAGGTATTTATTTTTGATACTAAAACGACGGTATCAAATTTTGGCGCCGTTGCCGGGGAGGCAATTGCCTATTTGTCTGTTTTTTATTTTGTTTGTCTCTCAGTCTCAAGGAATTTTAATTCCTTGAGACAGTTCTTATTTATTTTCTCCAGTGCTGTTTATGCCCAGGTCTAACAGGTTAGAGTTAGTTCCAGCTGATCCTGAACCAGAGCGGACCTTTCGTTATAGACAAAGACTGTAGAGAAAGATTCAAAAGGAAGCCTTGAGTACTTTTGAACCCGAGCTAGAACACTTTTTATTTGCAGAAGACCAGTCTTTTCAAGAAGACAATTCTATTTCTGCCAGTTCTGTGAAGATTCCTAATATCGCGAGTCATTCAGAGCCAACAACTGCCTCAATCCCTAAAGGTTTCAAATTTTCGACTGAGGATGGCAGTACATTTGACATTCGGCCATCTTATATCAATCTGGTCGAAAGGAATCTATACCGTGGTGTGGCGGGTGAAGATCCGCGATAGCATATGGAAGTTTTCATAGACTATTGCTCTACCATTCCCGCTACTAAGGGAGTGACCCAGGATAAGATTAAGGAGGTCCTATTTCCTTTTTCTTTGACCAATGGAGCCCGAGAGTGGCTCACTGATCTTGATCGAGTTGCAGCCGGTATTACTAACTGGGAGACCCTGGCCCTTGCTTTTTATAAAAGGTATTTTCCTCCACAACGAACTAATCAACTGAGAGGAAAAATTACAAGTTTCAAGAAGACACCAGATGAAAACTTGTATGAAGCATGGTGTCGGTTTAAGAAGTTGGTGCGGTCTCTTCCTCATCATGGTTTCGATCAGTGGTTCTTATGCAACCAGTTCTATAATGGGTTGTATAACGACCACCGTGCTATTTTGGACGCCTCATCAAACGGGCGATTTCAGAAGAACAATGATGATGACAAGGGATGGGGAATTATAGAGGAGATGGCTACCCATTGTGCTGAATATGGGAACCCAAGAGAAGGTATTCGAACAGTTTCTTCTGTTGATAGTGCAGTTGTGGCTCAGCTGGAAGCCATGAATGCCCGTTTTGATAAGCTGGAGTTGCAGAGTGATGGTGATCAACAGACGGTTCACTTGTTGACTAGACAAGAAGCCGTTTCATGTGAGAGGTGCGGTAGTAATGACGGCCGCACTGCTGTTGATTGTCTAACTGAGAAGGAGCAGGTGCTTGCCTTTCAACAATATAGGCAGGGAGGCTCTTATTGTAACAATCAGAGTGGCGTCCATCCTAATTTGAGATGGAATAGTCAGAATGTGTTGAATCCTACCCCTCCACCGCAGCAGCAACAACCTTACATTCCTCCTCATAAAGCTCAACAAGGCTTTCAAAAGCCTCCATCCTTTCCACCGTCGCAACAAGGTGCTTCTTCTAGTGGGGTGAGTGAAATGGCAGAGTTGAAGTGAATGATTCAGTCATTGACAATCCAGTTGCAGAAGAGTGACCAACAAAAAGATGCGTCTATAAAGTCACTTGAGTCCCAGATAGCTCAACTCGCCACTAACCAATCTTCAAGGAAGTCGGGTCATTTACCATCTCAACCTGACAAGAACCAACATGAGACGGTAAATCTGATTAATTTGAGAAGTGGTCTTTCCTATGAAGGACCTAAAATGTCAACTTATGAGGTCAAATCAGACCCAGAACCTACTGTTGCTGAGCGTGAACAGTCATCATTGGATGAAACAATGCTGAACCCGCGCAAAATACTCGATCGACTCATTTTAGGTGGTCGATCGTGAGAAAATTCTGAAGAAACTACTCGATCGAGTGAATTGGCTGTTCAGTCGAGTAGTGCTGATATTGAGGACTTCGATCGAGTGGAGGAAAGTACTCGATTGAAAGAAATTGCTGGTGAAAGCGCTCGATCGAGAGGAAAAAGGGGTCGATCGAGTAAGAAAGATGATTGTGTTGAGACGTTGGCAGAAAGAAATAAGGGGTTAGAAATTCCTATCATGGTTCCTTTTCCGAGGCGATTGCAGAACAATAAGGCCGAACAACAGTTCGGAAAATTTGCTGATATCCTGAAGAGCCTTCATGTCAACGTTCCTTTCGCCGAACTACTTACCAGGTACCTTCTTACATGAAATTTATGAGAAATATTAGTAAGAGGCATATTAGTGACCATGAAACGGTAGCTTTGACTGAAATAGGGTCTGCCTTAGTTCAGAATAAGACACCACCCAAACAATCTGACCCGGGTAGCTTTTCGATTCCATGTCATATAGGAACCCACTTAATTGATAATGCGCTATGTGACTTAGGAGCTAGCGTAAGTGTCTTACCACTGTCTCTCGCTAAGAGACTGGGTTTGACCAAATTTTATTGCACCAACATGACTGTTCAGATGGCCGACCGTACTATATCACGGCCATTAGGTGTCTTAGAGGACATACCTGTGAAGATCGGGAGATTATTTATTCCCGTTGATTTTGTGGTCTTAAACATACCCGAAGACTTTTATACTCCTATTATTTTAGGACGACCATTCCTATTTACTGCTCGCGCGGTAATTGATGTCGGGGGGAAGACCTTTACTTTCCAGGTAGGTGATGAGGAGCTGACATTCTATCGGTCCAAGGCTCGTAGGGCCCTTATGCAAGTTCAACCTTGCAATGCCTTACCCTCTATAGACCCAGTCATAGATTCTCCAGCTGACGATATTGAATTTTGTGCTGCTATAGTTAGACCTCCGCCTCGGACTGAGAGCAATATGGAGAACCATTCTGTTTTTTTCCTTGCTGCAGGTACAAACAGAGTGGATACTGGAGATTCCGTCGGTCAAGGTGCAGTGAAAGTCAAGTTAAGTGATGGGAATGCTGCAAATGATGATGCCACTGCCAGTAAGGATGCCAGAGGAAAGAAGAAAGTGAAGGCGTATGTGGACGCAAACTATTATTCTTCTATCAGTTCAAGTTCAAGCTCATGGCGAACCAAGAGGACGGTCCGCAATGCTGAAGGGACCTCCCCCAGTCAGAAGCCCTCTTCTGGGCTGTTACAGTGTTTTGGAAGATGAGCGGGGAATGCCTCTTTATAAAACTGTGTAATTTGAATTCTGGTTGGACACTTTATTTGCGTTTTAGACTGTTATACGATAGCGTAGTTAGTTTTAGCATAAGACCGAATATAGACTGCGTAATTTGTGAATTTGGTATTTGCGGGAAGCATTTCTATGTGTTTTTATGCAGGTTTGGGGAAGATATGTGATGTGACCATAATTGGCGCATATTTAGCCCCCGAATTAGCCTTGTTCCCATGCTTTTTAGTGCTTATTTGGGTCATTTCTTATCTTTAGTTCTTTGTTTTGCATATTCTTTGAGATTTTGATCCCTTGGTAGGAAAGGAGTAATAATCTTGCATTTTCATGGCAAAACGAGACTAAATTGATCGAATTCAATGACCAAGCATCAAGGAGAGACAAGATTAGAAGGCCTTTGTACATATTATAGTAGAAGAGCAAAGTTGAGAAAGGATCCTTGAGTCCCCAAGGAAATCCCCAAGGAATTTATGAAGAAAAGGGAAGAAAAGAAGAAGATTTGTTGCTGACTGACAATCCGAGCGGATTGTCACCAATCCGTCCGTCCCGCAGCTGCACAATCCGTGCGGCTTTGTTTGAATCCGCTCGGATTCCACCTCCACAATCCGACCGGATTCCCTTGAATCCGCTCGGATTCCAACGCTGAATCCGCCCGTCCCGACCTTATTCCGCCTGGGATTCGGCTCCGGCCAAAGACGGATCGTCTTCTCAAGCTACGAAGAAAGAAGCCCTTCTCTTGAAAAATACCGGCTCCTCCTTGCTCAATCTAAAAAGTGTAATTACTAGTTTAGCCCTTAGTTAACCCTAATGCATCCTCCCTAATTTCCACTATAAATACCCCATTAGTCTAATTAGAGGAGCATGTTCTTCTTATCAATAATTAGTGTAGTTAATATCAATCAAATCTCTCTTTAATATTGTAATCAAGTATTAATCAAGTTTTAATCCAAGTTTTAGTTCTTTAATCTCTCTTTTGTTCATCCTTTATTTTGGGTAATTGAAGATTATTTGGGTTATTGTTGGGAGATTGACAACCTCTCAATCAAGCATTCAAGTACTTCCTTTATGTTTGCTTTATTATTGGAATCATTAGTAGGTATAATCTCTTAATCCCTTTTTAATTATTGTTAATTACTTTCATTTATTCATCATGTTTCATATTGTTGGTATGATTGACAACCTTGCTAGCATGATCAACATGATAATGAGTGAGTAGTCTCTTAGCTTGGGTTAATGGGTGATTAGGGGAAACCAACATGGGGATGATTCATGCTTAAATTAATATGCTTTCATGTTTTATTTGCTTGCTTGTTTTGATCTCAACTCATGCACATGTTATATTTGATGAAATGCTAAGCCTATGAATCCTTGCATTTACTATCATCTTCTATCTTTTCAATGAGACTTGTAAGACATAACCCAACTCGAGTCTCATTAGACCATGCATGTTGTTGAGTAGGGAAGATTAAGTCGACTTGTAGGTGTTGTACAATCTAATCGATTCGGCTCCGGGACCCAAACTTTCCTAGGATTGTAAGATATAACCCAACTCAATCCATCACAACAATAATTGCTTGCTTATAATTTGAGAACATGTTTGTATGATCATATCCCATGATTCCCCTATGATCCCATGACACCCTAGTGCCTTTAATCAATTGTTTACACCCCTTTAATTCATCTTGCTTGTTTATTTTCATTGCTATTTTATTTTAGTGACCTTCTACATCAACCCAATTTGTGACACCCCTTAGACACCGCTAGTTGCAATAGAAATCTCATTTCAATACCCGTCCCTTGGGATCCGACCTTTACTTGCCTCTTTACTAATTGTAGAGTTGTTTGTGAAGCTATAAATTGTGTTTTGATTCGACCGTGGCCCAACGACCACATCTTAATTTGTGAACACGAAACGGACTCGCATCAAAAATGGCGCCGTTGCCGGGGACGGTGTTTGTTTGATTTAGATTTCTTTTTATTGTTATTAGTTGTGTCTTTCTTCGCCTTGAGGAAGTAAAACTCCTCAAGGTTTGTTCTAATTGTTTTCGAGTTGTTTGATATTTTGCATGTCTAGAAGGTTACAAGGTGATTTGTTACCTTTTGACCGAAAGAACCTTGACGAACAATAGGAGACTTGTTAGGAGGAATTTAAGAGGTATTAGTGAAGTTGTTCAACCCACTAGTGAGTTTATCAATCCTTTCGCAATAGAAGGAGAAGAGAACCCATTACACAATACCCCACAAAATCCACCTACAATGCCTAAATTCTCGTCACACTCCGTACCCACCGAGGAGAATCTACCAAATGGTACTCCTACACCGCAACATCTAACCGGAAATTTTATTGCCAAGTCCGCCTTCATCCAATTAGTTGAGAGGAGCCAATTTGGGGGGATGCTTAGTGAGGACCCTCATTCTCATATGGAAACCTTTTGCGACTATTGTGATGCTATCTCTCAAACGGGCGTGACTCAAGACAAATTAGATGGGTCTTATTTCCTTTTTCCTTAATCGGCACCGCGAAGCAATGGTTGAAGGGCCTTGATAAGGCCACCCTTGGAATAGATTCTTGGAAGAAGTTGGCTCTAGCTTTCTACAAAAAATTCTACCCACCGGAAAAGACTAACATGCTAAGAGCCCAAATTACGGGTTTTAATTAAAGGGATGAAGAGTCTTTGTATGAAGCTTGGGAGCGGTTCAAGGGAATTTGTCGCTCATGTCCTCACCATGGACTTAGCGAATGGTTTTTGGTACAACAATTTTGGAATGGTTTATATGAAGATTCTAGGAACATTCTCAATATGGGATCAAATGGAATGTTCACCGAAGTTGATGACAATCAAACATGGAACAAGATTGAGGAAATGGCGGTCCATAACTCACAATATAGTAGACCTCGCAAGGCTACTAGAGGAGGAAAGCATGAAGTGGACCCCGTTACTCAATTGGGTGCTCAACTTAGTGCTCACATTGACACATTCAACTTGAAGTTTGAACAAGCTATGGCTAGACTTGAGGAAAACTCAAAATCATCAAAGCATCATGTTAATGCCATGACGGCATCCTCATCAATCCCAAGTGGGATATGTGAGAATTGTGGAACTTTGGGACATGACCAAGGTGAATGTAAGGGAACAAATGAACAAGTGAATGCTTTCCAAGCATACAAGAGTGGTACCCCTTATTCCAACTTTTACAATGAAAACACCAAATTCCATCCAAATCTCTCATACAAAAGCCAAAATGTTCAAAACCCTCAAACAACATACACTCCACCACCCATGAGAAACCAAAATCAAAGACCTTTTTACAATCAAAACCAAGGTTACCAAAATCAAAATCCATACAATCACCAAAATGACCAAGGTTTCGATGTCCAAAAAGAGGTCTTCCAAATGCAAAAGAATCAACAAGAATGTTTCACTCAAATGCAAAAAGATAGCCAAGCAAAGGAAACCACCATCAACAACATTCTAGCTCACACCAAGATGTTGGAAACACAATTGACTCAACTAGCATCTTCAAGCTCACAAAGACAAAAGGGGCAATTACCACCTCAAAGTAATCCCCCTAGACATGAAACGGTTAGTGCCATTCACTTGAGAAGTGGTACAAGGTATGAAGCACCGAAAAAGCAAGTTGAGGATGAAGTTGTGGAAGCTAGTGAAAAGGAAGAAATTGTGCAAAACTCCAAAGATGGAGAATCATCAAAAGAAGAAAGTTCAAAGAAAAATGAAGACAAGGCCAAGGAGAAGGAGCCCATTGTGATTAGACTCCCTTTTCCAATTCGTCAAGCCAAGCCCAAATTTGATGATCAACTTGGAAAGTTCATGGAAATTGTGAAGAATTTGGAAGTCTCAATTCCTTTCACGGAATTAATCAATCACGTCTTTACCTATGCGAAATACATGAAAGATATCCTCACAAAGAAGAAGTCGATCCGGAAGCTTGAGACTATCGCCTTCACTAAGGTGAGTAGTGTAATACTTCAAGGGAGTTCACCTCCAAAGTTAAAGGACCCGGGAAGCTTCTCAATACCGTGTACCATTGGCGACACGACGATCAACAAAGCCTTATGTGATCTAGGGGCTAGTGTGAGTGTCATGCCGTACTCGGTGAGTAAAAGGTTGGGGATGGGAGAGCTTAAATGCACCAACATCACACTCCAAATGACCGATAGATCGACGAAGACACCATTAGGGATATGGGAAGATGTCCCCGTGCGAATTGGGAAGTTTTTCATCCCGGTGGACTTTGTCATTGTTGATATGGAGGAAGATTCCAACATTCCAATCATCCTAGGAAGACCTTTCCTACACACCGCGGGTGCGGTGATTGATGTGAAACATGGTGAGCTCACTCTAGAAGTGGGAGATGAAAGCATAACTTTTAATCTTGACAAGACTATGAGAGCTCCTCGTTTGCATGAACCATGTTTCATGATTGATCATTATAGCCGAAAGGATGAAAGGAAGAAATCGGAACTCCAATGGAAGAAGAAAATTGAAGATGCTCCATTCAAAGAGCAAGTGAATTGTGACAAGGAGAGCTTGCAAAGCTCATCAAAATCAACCAAGGAAGAAGAGGATGGCCTCATTGGCCAAGAGAAGAAATTGGGAGAGTTGTCTCCATCTAAGCAAGAGATTTTCAATGATCAACTTAATGAAGTTTGTGGTCTTTGGGACGACGAATTTGAAGGGATTTTTAATCCCTACATTGGTAATGCCATCGATCAAGACCAACAACAAAGGCCAAGGTCTATTGAAGACCTCTACCATGATAATGAACAAGCCTTCGATTACTTTTTCAAGGTGTTGAGCAACATCAACAACACCTTGGACATGCCCCCTTGACATCTCATCAAGAATGAGAGTTTGGTGGAGTCCTCCCTAAACCACCACTTGTAAATACTTCTAACTCCCTAACTTACATTTCAATTCTTGTATTGCATTTTTTGTCATCTTTGGATTTTTTATTTACTTTGATCAAAATAATTGTCATGTTTGAGAGAAGTGAGGGAGGGACTAACGATTTCAATTGATGTGTAGTGCTTTTAGCCTAGTGTGGGGATGGCAATTGCCTAGGCTATCCATGCCTTAGTAGTGCCCCCACAATGAAGAACACAAGACTTGAAGAAAGAATGGAAGAATGGTAAGGGAAGTGCATTGTGCACGGATGGAACTGAATCCGTGTACACAGGGGAAGAATCCGAGCGGATTCCACAGAATCCGCCCGTCTTCAGTAATCCGAGCGTATTGCAGAAAAGACGCACGTCTTGAACTGAGTTGAATTTTGAAAATTTCTTGACTGTGACTGAATCCGGGCGTCCTGAGCAGAAATCCGCCCGTCTTGAAGAATCCGCCCGTCTTGAAAAAAAGACGTCCGTCTTTGCAGCTGAGGAAAACAAGCGAAATTTTCTGGACTGAAATCCGTCCGTCTTTAAGCAAATCCGCCCGTCCCGTGTTCAGCAAATCCGAAATCGTCTTCATCGAATCCGCCCGTCTTTAGGCGAGTTTTGTAAAGCCCGAAAGAGCAGAATCCGCACGGATTGGGCAGAATCCGCACGGATTGCCCCTGCAGATTCGAAAATTTCGGTCTCTTTAAAACCCCTCCCACCTTCATTCATTCATTCATAAACACTACCCACAACATCAAAACCCTCATCCTCTCCATCACAAAAACAAAAAACCCTCAACAACATTCACCAAAAACAAATCAAACCATCCTTCTAACAACAAATCAATCACTCCTTCTTCAACAAAAATCAAAACCAAGAGCAAAATCTTCAACCTTTGAGTCAATTTTTGATTTCATAAAGGCAAAGCCTTTCACCTTCAAATCGATTTGGGTATACTACAAATTGAAGATTTTTCATTCTTTTCTTGGTTAATTCATCAATGGCAAGGACTAAGGGAGCAACAAAGGCAACAAAGGCACCAAAGGCTAAGGCACTCTCACAAAGGCAAAAGGCTCTTCAAACAAAGAAAGCATTGGCTATGGTGGTAGCAACACCAAACTTGGAAGTGCAACAACAACAACAACCTTCTATGGGAGCAACAACACCTTCTACTCTGGTAATTGATCAACTTTTGCATTATCCGGAGGTAACTTTTATTTCCGATACCCATAGAAATACCTTTGTCAAGTTTGCTATGAAGTCATTACAATCCACCAAATTTATATGTGAAGATACCTTAGAAAAATTGGGTGTTCTTGAGCAAACTAGAGCCTTTTTCAATGCCATGGGGTTGAAGAAATTGTTTGAAACAAGGGAATTGACATACCCCTCCCTTACCTTGGAATTTTTAAGTTCCTTGAAAGTCACCAAATTTGAGAATAGGGAGAATCTCGAGTTTCGTCTAGCTAATGTTAGTAGACGCATTACCTTTAGGGAATTGAGTGAAATTTTGGGTCTTAGTGATGAACCGCGTTATTTCAAGAATTATGGAAAGTATGACCCCGAACCTCTTTGGGAGGCAATCTCCGGGAAGAAATTTGAGGATTTTCATGCGAGTCGTGCTCTTTTGGTCCACCATCCGGGCATAAGAGTATGGCACAAGGTCGTGGGTAACACCATAATTGCAAGGAAAGATACCAACCATTTCACAAAACTTGATTTTATTCTCCTTGAATCGGCTTTGAACATCGGAAGAGTACACACCAAGTCTTACAATTCTTTGAGGCTCTTGGTAGATAGATGGCTCAACATTGATTGTGGGAAGAAGGGCACAACCGTTATTGTCAATGGCGGCCTAGTCACTATCCTAGCCAAGCACTTTGATCCTAACTTCAATAAGGATAACAAGTACAAAGCAAAGGAGGGTGGCCATCTTGTTGATATGCATACTATGATACACAAGTTCAAGTGGGTTGCCCATAACCCCCTTGACACTAAGTATGGATGGCTCACTAGTGAAGCTAGATCGTTCACCTTGCCCTCGAAGATTTGTCGTCTAAGCGTCCACCGGACCAATTATCTACTTCCCCTTTCTAAAGAGGCCGAGTATATCATTCAACAACAAAAGGGTGATCTTGAAATGCCCTCCTCTTCCATTGTCATACCACCTTACCCATTTGAGTATGAAGAGTTCAAGCCGGAAGGAGTTGAAGCTAGAAAAGACTACGTGACTCTTCTCATGCAAGCAATGCACAAGCAAGCCTTTGAAGATCGGAAAAATGCCTACTTGGCTCAATATCCATCCCTCCTACACTTAGCTAGGCAAGGACTACTTGATCCATCTTGTCCTTTGCCTAGTTGGGCGGATAGAGAAGTCCTATTTCCGGGTGCATCTAGGGTCGTTTTGGGTGACAATGAGGTTGTTGGTAATGATGAAGAAGTTGATGATAATATTGAGGAAGAAGCAAGTGAAGAAGAAAAGGATGGTGAAGATGATGATGAGGAAGATGGGGAAGAAAGTGAAGAAGCAAATGACAAGGGAAGTGGCAATGTGTCCACTTCTAATGAGGAAAGTGATGGTGATAGCATGATGGAAGATTAGCAAGCCTTGGAGATTCCTACCCTCTCATGGTTTGTCTATTTCTCTCTTTGTATTTTATTTAATTTTGATCATTGTTGGAGTAGTCCTAGCACCATTAGAGGACATTGAGGTGTTCTCATTTTATTGTTCCCATTTTCAAAATCCAAAATGACAAATTAGTTTCATGCATAGCATATTGTGTGCATGAACTACACCCATCCTTGGACATTAGCAATAGTGTCTCACTCGGTTTGGGGAAGTTAATGCATACACAATGGGAGGTAATCTAAATTATCCTCTCCGTCATAAAAAAACCATGCATCATGTAGTGTAGCTTAGTATAGATTGCATTTAGTATAGAAATCATGCATCATCTTTGCATAATTTCCATCATTTTGGCCATTGAGGACAATGCCCATATTAGTGTGGGGATGGGAATTCTAACATTTAACTCTTATTCAAAAATCCAAAAAAAATGAAAAATCTCAAAAATCATAAAAATTTGAAAATTGAAAACCCAAAAACATGTTTATTTCTTTTGTAGTCTTGTATATATTGTCTTGTATATATTGTGTTTGTTCTATCCTTGTTCACATTGATTGACTACGCCACATCCGAGATATGAGGATATTGAAGACCGCATGGTATGATCTTTCCAATCTCCTTTTTCCTCTTTATGTTAATGACTATGTGGCTTTATTTTGATTGATGCGGTATAACAATGTGAACTTAGGACTTGCATTTAGTTTATATGACATATTAGTTGATAGAATCACTTGCATTAGGATGTTTATATTAGTTGCATCATGGCATGTAGTTGCATGTTAGAAATATTTTGAAAAATGCCTATTTAGGAACTTTGACAAGAGCAACTAAGCCATTACAAATACTTGTTCAACTTAAGACTTTGCCTACTAGAATGGTTGTAAAACACCCTAAATAGTGTCATACTAGTGTCTTTTGACCCATGACCCAAGGCCTAGTCAAGGGTTTGCATGTGAGTCACCTATCCAACCCCGTGATGCGATGTGGATTTGGTTAACTTGTCTAGGTGACCTTGTTTGACCTTGTGGTAAGGCGACCCAAAAATATTTTCTATCAATAAGCTTGAAGTGCTCATTTCAAAGAAATTTTGTCATGTGGAAGTAATGTAATGCCAAGAAAACCTCAAATGTTATGAATTGTTGAGAAATTTAAGTTGTTTTGATGGAGGCGTACCACTTCGATGTGCTTTGGTGCGGGATCCATTGAATTGGGCCCCCATACGGTTGTGAATTCGGCCGCCCAGAGACAGAGTGACTATCACCCCGAAAAGCTATTGTCTAGAGGTTAACCGGTTGCCTAATAAGCGATTGGCGAAAGCAAAGGACACTAGCCCGGAAGGGACAAACCCCATCTTAAATTTTTTGAAATGTGAAAGTGAAATGAGGACAATTTTGAATACTAGTCATATCCACCCGTTGTGAATAAAGATTTGAGCATTTCATTCCCAAAAAGCCTTTTGTCAAGCCACTTGGTCGAGTTTGGGACGATCTATGACCTTTACTTTTGTAGAGAATTCGAGACTTGTCATGTCATATGCTACTAGCATCATAGGGATCATCATTCCACCACCATCCGATCGCTCTTGACGAAAGCATTTGGAAATTGAGGACGAAAGTAGCCTAGTTTAACACCATTTGGAGGTGATTTAGTGCCATCCTCTTAGACTTAGTAATTTGTTGAACTAATATTTGTGAAGGATTACATGCTCTTAAATTTGTTCCTCTTTAGTGCCTCCGCCACTTGATGAGGAAGTGGCTATTCTTTTTCTAGATGCATCCATTATGTGTTTTTGTGTGCTTAAAGTTTGGATGTGTCACCATTTTGGCAAGACCCACCTTGCCTTGCAAGAAGGCATCCTACCTCATGGTTGTCTTGTTGTGAGTTGAAGGGGCGGAGTGAGACCCGCTAATTGTCTCATATCGGCTATATTATTAGGATAGGTTAGTATTGGTCCTAGTCTTTGTCACCTCTTTACTCGGGACGAGCAAAGGTTCGGTTTGGGGATATTTGATGTGACCATAATTGGCGCATATTTAGCCCCCGTATTAGCCTTGTTCCCATGCTTTTTAGTGCTTATTTGGGTCATTTCTTATCTTTAGTTTTTTGTTTTGCATATTCTTTGAGATTTTGATCCCTTGGTAGGAAAGGAGTAAGAATCTTGCATTTTCATGGCAAAACGAGACTAAATTGATCGAATTCAATGACCAAGCATCAAGGAGAGACAAGATTAGAAGGCCTTTGTACATATTATAGTAGAAGAGCAAAGTTGAGAAAGGATCCTTGAGTCCCCAAGGAAATCCCCAAGGAATTTATGAAGAAAAGGGAAGAAAAGAAGAAGATTTGTTGTTTGATCGACAATCCGAGCGGATTGTCACCAATCCGTCCGTCCATGCAGCCGCACAATCCGTGCGGCTTTGTTTGAATCCGCTCGGATTCCACCTCCACAATCCGACCGGATTCCCTTGAATCCGCTCGGATTCCAACGCCTGAATCCGCCCGTCCCGACCTTATTCCGCCCGGATTCGGCTCCAAAGACGGATCGTCTTCTCAAAGCTACGAAGAAAGAAGCCCTTCTCTTGAAAAATACCGGCTCCTCCTTGCTCAATCTAAAAAGTGTAATTACTAGTTTAGCCCTTAGTTAACCCTAATGCATCCTCCCTAATTTCCACTATAAATACCCCATTAGTCTAATTAGAGGAGCATGTTCTTCTTATCAATAATTAGTGTAGTTAATATCAATCAGATCTCTCTTTAATACTGTAATCAAGTATTAATCAAGTTTTAATCCAAGTTTTAGTTCTTTAATCTCTCTTTTGTTCATCCTTTATTTTGGGTAATTGAAGATTATTTGGGTTATTGTTGGGAGATTGACAACCTCTCAATCAAGCATTCAAGTACTTCCTTTATCTTTGCTTTATTATTGGAATCATTAGTAGGTATAATCTCTTAATCCCTTTTTAATTATTGTTAATTACTTTCATTTATTCATCATGTTTCATATTGTTGGTATGATTGACAACCTTGCTAGCATGATCAACATGATAATGAGTGAGTAGTCTCTTAGCTAGGGTTAATGGGTGATTAGGGGAAACCAACATGGGGAATGATTCATGTTTAAATTAATATGCTTTCATGTTTTATTTGCTTGCTTGTTTTGATCTCAACTCATGCACATGTTATATTTGATGAAATGCTAAGCCTATGAATCCTTGCATTTACTATCATCTTCTATCTTTTCAATGAGACTTGTAAGATATAACCCAACTCGAGTCTCATTAGACCATGCATGTTGTTGAGTAGGGAAGATTAAGTCGACTTGTAGGTGTTGTACAATCTAATCGATTCGGCTCCGGGACCCAAACTTTCCTAGGATTGTAAGATATAACCCAACTCAATCCATCACAACAATAATTGCTTGCTTATAATTTGAGAACATGTTTGTGTGATCATATCCCATGATTCCCCTATGATGCCATGACACCCTAGTGCCTTTAATCAATTGTTTACACCCCTTTAATTCATCTTGCTTGTTTATTTTCATTGCTATTTTAGTTTAGTGACCTTCTACATCAACCCAATTTGTGACACCCCTTAGACACCGCTAGTTGTAATAGAAATCTCATTTCAATACCCGTCCCTTGGGATCTGACCTTTAGTTGCCTCTTTACTAATTGTAGAGTTGTTTGTGAAGCTATAAATTGTGTTTTGATTCGACCGTGACCCAACGACCACATCTTAATTTGTGAACACGAAACGGACTCGCATCAATATGCTGCATTGGGATGCGTGCCAAAGGAAAATAACTCGATCGAGTACTTTTTGTACTCGATCGAGAGGAATGCCCAGGAATAATACTCGATCGAGCAGATTCAAGCTCTCGATCGAATGGTCTAAAAAGGGGAGTTCTCGATCGAACGCTGGTTTACTCGATCGAGCAGATTGAATGAAGAAGTTCTCGATCGAGTGGTTTCAAATCACGCGATCGAGGGACTACGCCTTATATCACGCAGGGAGTATTCTTTTTCCCTTCTATTTTCATTCAACCTTTCTCCTTCCCTTTTGTTTTTGCGATTAAACCACCAAAAATCCCCCAATCCTCCATTTTTCTTCCCCATTACCAAATTCAACACCCACATTGTGTTCCTTGTGCCTATTTCGACAAAAGCCCTCTCTTTTTCCCTTCAAATTTGTCTTGTTTGCGGTTTAATTAGGGATTTAGGGTTTGCTCGAGTCTGGTTTTAATCCGACTAATTTCTTGCGTTTTTGTCGATTGATTTGCATCTTTCTGTGGGTTTTCAATAGGTAAGTCTTTCCCCATTAATTCTTGTTGTTTAATTGATTTTTTTCGACCTTAATTAGGGCTAGGGTTTCGCAATTCTTGATTCAATTGGGGAAAATCGTGTTTTAATTGTTTAATTGACTGATTAAGGGGCTTATTTGATTGATAGGATGGATAACAACACTATGCCCTCTACTAGTTCTACTGTTACCCCATCCCTTTCTGAGACGGTGGTCCCTGCTGCTGCCACCGTCACTAGCTCTCTTGGTATCTTTATTCGCGCCGCCACCACCGCAGCTCTTGTCCCTTCTACGGTGGACCCCCCTACGTCGTCACTGCTGCTTGTCTGTTGCCTTCTCGTCAGCTTTAGTGCCTCGACCAATCCCAGGACGCGCTCCTGGACGGGCTTCTTCTTTGGGTACTACTGGACGGGGTTGATGATGAGGTCCTACTACTGCTGGACGCACTGCTGCCACGTTCCGAGCAGAAGACTCCTTGGACCCGCTTCCTGATTTTCCTGAAGTACGTTTCGTGAACTCGCTTCATCGTAAACGTTTTAAAAGTTTAATGTGTTATGACATCACTTCTACAAAGTTTTTGTGTCGGACTATACTTGAGAGACTGGTGATTTACGAGCCTGTTGCTGAGTTGTTAAACGGGATGGGGGTGACCGGGTTGACCATAATGCATTTACTGACCTATGAGCAGCCGACCCTTGAGTTTTTCAGCTCTTTTACCTTTTCAGCTGGTGCATATGACACTGACCCGGAGAGCTCTTGTGTCTCCTTTAGACTGTTTAACCGGACAACTTCTTGGACCTTAGCTGAGTTTGAGAGGCGTTTAGGTTTGTCTTCTCACAGCCATCAGGACCCTGCTCGGAAGGTCCTGCGCTTACTTTGGCCTACCTTGGCACAGACTCCCTTTGAGAAGCGTAGGCTGGCTCACATTCACCTTCCCCCGGCCCGTTATTTTCTGCGTCTCCTTGGCGGGACGATTTTTGGCTGTAAAAAGCCTAAAAACATTAACAATGTTGATTTGTCGATTTTAGGGGGCTATTTAAACATTGATAGCACTGACTCCTTTGATCTTAACATCGCTTATCTGACAGCTCAGTATTTTAATGCTGTCGGGCAGAAGAAGACGAACACGATTACCTGTGGAGGCATAGCCTCCTACCTCGCCCGTTCTCTCTTCACTGACTTTCCCCGCGGACTGACACACTTAGATAAGGAAGCGAACATAGATATTAACGCCCATCAGGCGATGTTTTGGTTAGCTAAGGATCAGCGGACTTGGAAGATCTGTGGTTTCGAGTCCGTGACCTTACCGTTTCCCAACCTACCCCGTCTTATACCTTTGACCACTGTGACGGGTAGGTTGCCTCCACCTCTACCTTCCTATCACCTTACACTTGCTCCTCCTACTACTTCCGCTCCTAAGAAGTGGAAGAGACCTGAGACTGGAGAGGGGTCCACGCCGACTGAGGCTGGGCAGACTTCCACGCCCACGCCTATACCGACCCCTATCCCTACTCCTTCTGTTACACAGCCGGTATTACCGGCTAACTTTATTCTTCCTCCACCCTTTGAGGCGCCCGAGGTCATGGACCAAGGGCGTCGTGATGCTTTGCTCCTTGCGATGTGAAGGAGACAGGCTCATATGGAGCATGACCAGGCACTTTCCTTGTTTCCTCTGTACGAGTATCACATGAGGAGAGGACGTCCCGTTCGTGAGGGCTGGCCACACCCTTCTTTCTACCGGTTCCCGGCGGAGGGGTACCCACAGTCAGAGAGCGATGTGGACACATCCGAGCAGGAGGAGAGAGCTAGAGCTGACGAGAGAAGGAGACGGGAGCAGGAGCGAGATCCTGACTACACGGTGGTTGAGGAGGGGGAGGAGGCTGTTGACGAGTAGCTGCTGGTTTACTCACTTCCCCAGTTTTCTGGCTGGTTTGGGGAAGTTCGTATATTTTGTTATTGTATTCATTCATTTATTGGTTGTTTTATCCCGTTCCCCGTATATATACTGCTGGTGTATGCTGGAGGACAATGAGGGCGTTGTCCGTTTTGGGTTTGGGGAGGGTATTGCATCCTTTGAGTCTGCATTTGCATTTGTTTTACATTCACATTTATTTTTCTGTTTGCATCATATTTTATTTCAAAAAAAAGAAAAATCAAAACAATTGACAAAAAAATTGAAAAATTGAAAAATAATTCAAAAATATCACGTTTCATTTTGCATATAGGTCGAGTCAGAACGGTAGATTTCTGTGATGATTTTGCACTGTAACTTGTCGTTACACTTGAGCCTTGCATCTAATTGGTAGTTATTAGCTTTGTCATGCGTATAGTCTACGAGTTAATGTTAAAAATACAGCTGATCATATAGACTTGACCTGGAAAAATTGGCAAACTACCTAAAAATTTCTAAGTCATTAGAGCCGTATATGTAACACTACGGATTTTATAGGCTGGTACTCGACCGAGTATGGCCTACTCGGTCGAGTAAAGTGTGTTGGGTATTCTGTTTGGCTACTGCCCAGGAATACTCCGCCGAGTATGGGTAATACTCGACCGAGTAGAGGATACTCGGCCGAGTATACTCTATACTCGACCGAGTATCCGGTCTGACGGGTAATATTTTCCGCGGTTGATTTAGAAAGGATTAGAGTTATATTGAGACGCATTTTACAGTTTCTAAAACATTTTACAAAACCTAAACTACACAACGTAACTCTAATCCTCTCCAAATCTCCCTCTCATTTGCGTGGATTGTTCGTGAGTCTAACGAATCTTGCCTTGCGTCGATTATGTCGGTAAGTCTCTGATTTCATGAGTCTCATTAAGTTGTCTTTTAGGGTTTTGCCCTAATTATTGTTTTGGGTTAACAAAAATGGACTAAAGTTATACAAATATGGAGTAAAGTTATACAAAACTGGACTAAAGTTATACAAAAATGGACTAAAGTTATACCAATATGAACTAAAGTTATACAAATAAAGACTAAAGTTATACAAAAATGGACTAAAGTTATACAAAAAAAGACTAAAGTTATACAAAAATTGACTAAAGTTATACAAAAATGAGATTGAAGTTTTTTTATTATACTTTTTTGACTTATTGGTTTATTTTTGTTCACCAAAATGGACTAAAGTTATACAAAAATGGACTAAAGTTATACAAAAATGGACTAAAGTTACACAAATATGGACTAAAGTTATACAAATAAGGACTAGAGTTATACAAAAATTGCCTAAAGTTATACAAATATGGACTAAAGTTATATAAATTAGGACTAAAGTTATACAAATATGACTAAAGTTATACAAATAAGGACTAAAGTTATACAAAAATGGACTAAAGTTATACAAATATGGACTAGAGTTATACAAATATGGACTAAATATGTATAACTTTAGTCCTTATTTGTATAACTTTAGTCCATTTTTGTATAACTTTAGTCCATTATTGTATAGCTTTAGTCCTTATTTGTATAACTTTAGTCCATTTTGTATAACTTTAGTCCATTTTTGTATAACTTTAGAGTCAATTTTTGTATAACTTTAGTCCTTATTTGTATAACTTTAGTCCATATTTGTATAACTTTAGTCAATTTTTGTATAACTTTAGTCCTTATTTGTATAACTTTAGTCCATATTTGTATAACTTTAGTCCATATTTGTATAACTTTAGTCAATTCTTGTATAACTTTAGTCCATATTTGTATAACTTTAGTCCATATTTGTATAACTTTAGTCCATCTTAAAAAAAACGTATAACAAGAAGAGATTTAAAAAGAATAAATAACAACAAAAACCAACAAAAATTAACAAATAAAATAAACCGACCTCAAACAACAAATTTAACACAAAATCTGGAAAAAAAAATGACGAAAAAAATCGAGACGTAAAATCTGGAAAAAAAACGAGTTTATAGAATTTATCGACGGCGGTGGGGGTGGGCCTTGGGTGTTGTCGGGTGGGATAGTGGTGGGTGATGGTGAATGAGGAAGAGATGAATGAATGATTCATTTGGGTTTTTTGATTTATTTGAATTTTTTGGGGTTTTTGATTTATTTAGATTTTTTGGAATTTATTTATTTATTTGGGTTTTTGGGGGTTTTTATTTATTTGGATTTTTTGGGTTTTTTATTTTTTGGGATTTTGAGAGAGGAGATGAGTTGTGTGATATGTGAGAGAAGTGGATGAGAGGAAAGGAAGTTATAGTGAATTAGTGATTAATTAGAAGGATTGGTGAGGGAGGAGAGAATGAGTGATATTAGTCCATAAACACACTTTTTGGAGGTTGATCTTGGCCATCCATTTTCACCATCCAAGGGCCCTTAATAGAACTTATGGACTCAAATACATATGATGGAGTTACATGATCTCTCTTTCTCTCTCTCTCTCTCTCTCTCTCTCTCTCTCTCTCTCTATATATATATATATATATATATATATATATATATATATATATATATATATATATATATATATATATATATATATATATATATATATATATATATATATATATATATATATATAGAGCAAAGTTCTTCTAAGTCCCTTTTTTTTTTGAGTCCATAAGTCCTTCCCACAACCCTTGGATCATGCATGGTGGAAGGTTGAGATTGAAAGCAAAAAACACACTTAACACTAATGAATTCACTTCTCTCTCTAGTTTTAATAATACATTCACTAATTCATTATCATACACAATTAACACCATATTTTGTCTTATACTTCAAAGTTTATGAAAATTTTGTTAACATTTTTCCTGTTTCGGTTTTTTTCGTTTTTTTTTTCGAGACAAGTTTTCGACATTTTAGGATTTTACGAGTGTAATTCTAACGGAAAAAAGTGTAATTTTAAGAAATATTTTCGAGAATTTAGCGTTTTACAAGTTTAACTTCAATCTTTTCCGAGTGATTTTAACGAATAATATTTTGAATTTTTGTCATTTTATCACAAGTTATTGTAATTTTAGCATTTTAAGAGTGTTATTTTAACAACAAAAAGTGTTATTTTAGTCCATATAAGTGTAATTTCAGTCAATGAATTTGTTATTTTAGTCCGGAGAATGTAATTTTAGTCCAGAAAAGTGTAATTTTAGTCAAGAAAAGTATAATTTCAGTCCACTGAGAATGTAATTTTAGTCCATTGAGAGTGTAACATTAGTCCATAAGTCCAATGAGAATATAACCAAGTCCATTGAGAGTGTAACATTAGTCCAATAGAAGTAAGGGTAATTCTAGCAGAAAAAGTGTAATTCTAACGAAAAAAAGTGTAATTCTAGCAGAAAAAAGTGTAATTCTAGCAGAAAAAAGTGTAATTCTAATGAAAAAAAGTGTAATTCTAGCAGAAAAAAGTGTAATTCTAACAGAAAAAAGTGTAATTCTAACGAAAAAAAGTGTAATTCTAAAGAAAAAAGTGTAATTTTAACGATAAAGAAACACTTTTTTCTAGAATTACACTTTTTTCTTTAGAATTACACTTTTTTCCGTTAGAATTACACTTTTTTCTGTTAGAATTATACTTTTTTCCGTTAGAATTACACTTTTTTCTACTAGAATTACACTTTTTTTTCATTAGAAAAAAGTGTAATTTTAACAGAAGAAGTGTAATTCTAACAGAAAAAAAGTGTAATTTTAACGAAAAAAAGTGTAATTTTAGCAGGAGAAGTGTAATTCTAACATAAAAAAGTGTAATTTTAACGGTAAAAAGTGTAATTTTAACACGAAAAAAATGTAATTTTAACAGAGAAAAATGTAATAATAGAAAAAATTGTAATTTTGATGGAGAAAAGTGTAACTTTAATAATAGAATTTTAATGGAGAAAAGTGAGTATAACAAGACTAATTTACAAGACATTTGAAGGGGATAAAAACCCAAAATACAAACACCCAAATTTGAAAAAAAAAAAAAAAGAAAGAAAAAAAAGTAGATCTGAGAAGACATGAAGGAAAAAGAAAAAGAAAAAGAAAACAAAAAATAAGAAAACAAAAGACAACAGCAACAACCACATTCAACAACAAATTTATTACAAATCTGAGAAAACAAGGCAATGTCCCAGTTTCCTTAGTTCAACTTTAAAAAAAAAAAAATAATAAAAAAAAACAACAATAAAACACAGCTTTCTCTCCCCACCATTTTTTCAATAACCCAGTCCATCACCATAAAAACAATCAAAAAAAGGAAAATCAACTTTAAAGGAAAATCATAATACGGTAACATCAACTAACATTGCATTGATCCCTACATTACTACATACTTTTCGCTCCAAATTAAAAAAAAAAAAAAATCTGAAATTAAAAAAAGAACGAGATCTAAGCCGGAAATTAAAAATAAAAAACGAGGTGGGTTTTTGGTGGTAGATCTAAAAACCGAGGTATTGTGGTGGTGGGTTGTGGTATCGTGGTGGGCCGACGTGGTAATGGTGGGCTGTGGTGGTGAAGTGTGTTGTGGTGGTGTGCATATTTGGTGGCATATTTGGTGGTGGGTGTCGGTTGTGGTTCTGGTGAAGTGGGTCGTGGTGGTGACTTGTGAGGGAGGTGCGGCCTGCCCACGGTTGTGGTGGTGAGCGGGTCAGGTGCGGCCTGCCTGTGGTTGTGCCGGTGGTGTGGTGTTGTGGTTGTCAGATCTGGCGTGGTGGTGGTTGGCGTGTCTGCGTGGGGGCAGAAGTCGTGGGGGAGGTACGTGGTGGTTCTTTGTGTGATGGTGAGTGGGAGGGTTGGCTGTGGGGGTGGGCTGCGGGGGTGGGTGGTGCCCGGTGGGAGGTTTGGTGAGGAAGAGGGCGGGATTTGGTGGTGAGGTCACGGTGGTGGTAAAATGGAGGGAATTTTTTTTATTTTTTAGATTTTGAATTATTTGGGTTTTTTTGGATGAGAGAATTATTTGGGTTTTGAATTAATTTGGGTTTTAGAGAGGGAGTAGAGAAGTGAATTGTGTGAATGAGAGAGAAGTTGGTGGAAAAATAAATCTTATATAGTGGATTAAAATTTAATTAGTATGGATTAGTAAAGTAGAGAGGGGAAGTGTTTAATTAGACATTAACCATCCTTTTTTTGCTTCCAATCTCAACCCTCCATCTTCCTCATCCAATGGCTATAAGGAGGACTTATGGACTCAAGTGTAAGACATGGACTCAAATGATCTTATCACTATATATATATATATATATATATATATATATATATATATATATATATATATATATATATATATATATATATATATATATATATATTCGGGATCATATGAGAACCACTAGGATGATGAGAACCACTAATAATACTACTAATATTAACATTAATAATTAATAATACTAATAATATTACAATTTTACGCGCTCAACTCCCCAAACCCTTCAACTTCAATCATTTCCCAATTTTCACTTTCTCACTCATCTTCTTCTCTCTCTTCGACTCTCATCATCGCCATTTCCGATCGTCTTCTCCGATCATCGTCGCCGCTCATCTCTATCCTACCTTCATCGTATCCGATCATCTGCTTCTCATATTATAGTTCATTCTGTTCATCAGCAGCATTTTCACGAGATTTATCAATCTCATTCCTACAAATTCAGGTACTATGCTTCGGATAATGGCGATTGTACTGTAATTTTATCATGCATGTATTTTTTCCTTCGATATTCATCAATTCCCCCGACATTCATCAATTCATATTCAACTATTAACCCTAATTTGCAGAAATTTCCCTAATTAAGGTATTTTATTGTTATTCTATAATGAATTCTTAGATTTTCATAGAAATTCAGAGTTTTTATGTATTGAACACATTTGCATAGAAAATCAGAGTTTATACGTTGCTTATAGTTTAGCGAGTTCTGCATTTTTGTTCTGATTGCATGTTCAAGTAATTTTTTATAATTGAATTTGCGGATTTGTGAGTTTTTATTCTGATTGCATGTTCAAGTACATTTTTATAATTGAATTTGCAGATTTGTGAGGGTCTTTTGGTTTTAAATGATCTATATTGTTCGGATCTGAAAGAATAGTCGAGCTGGTAGTTGCTTGTTGTTTCAGCATTTTTTAGCCAAGTAAGCTTAGGCTTTAGGATACCCGTCCTCTGTACGTGCATGAAATAAGGTCCAGTGTGCATAAAATAGGGTTCAATGTGCATCAAATAAGGTTCTGACCGCATCAAACAAGTTGTCACTTTAAAATTAGCAGTTGGTTCATTGTCGATAAGGTGCCAATGATTAATTACTAGAGGGCCCTTGACTCGGAAAATTTGAATATTTTCCAAAATTTAAATGCTCTCGGTTGTGCATTGGCCGAAATTTCTATTTTCACCCGTGTTAACATCAGTCAATGCATTCACAGATATGAGGCGAAAGACGGTTGCAAGGAAGAAAAAAACACCAGTAAAAAATACACAAATAAAAAGAGGTCGATCAGTGAAAGATTATTTCCCACCAAACCCAACAAATTCAAGTATAAATGATGCTGTTGACCAAAGTACGTTGAGTAAGAAAATCTGCATAGCTTTGTCTGTTTTTATGTTTCATCCCTTACCCCAAAATAATGATAGACTATATTTTAATGCTCTCTCTAAACTTGGATGCAATACTTGTACTGCTTGCTTAATGTGATATTTCCTGAATTTATCTTAGTGTTTTTCTGCATGCTTAATGTGATATTTCAAATGACGGAATGCTTGTACTCTTTTCCTTACTAGTTTCTATTTCTAGTTTTTTCATTCGAGAGTTCAATTTGTGATGCTTGTAGGTCATTCTCTTACTGGTCAATTACTTATACATAGCCAAGTATGGTCAATTGGTGCAAGGGGTGGGTAGTCAATATTGTTGCAGAAGATAAAGCACTTTTTGCCGTGAATTACGTTAGAGACAAAAAAGAGGCTATGAGTTTGTCATTTGCTCCCTTAGTCAAAGTTCAGCTTACCGACAACTGTTATCAAGCCCAACTTGATGATGTTTTCAATAATCAAGATCTAGTGACTAACATATTTAACCGAGTAAATTGTTACGAAGATAAGGCAAATATGGCGTTGGTCTGTAGGAATTGGTCTCAGCTTTTCCTCATACACCCAAGTGCACCTCACATTGAACATGCATATGATCTTTCTCTACGGACCAATGATATCAATGGTGTAAGAATTATTCGTAGGGGTCCTAGAATAATTTATAAAAGATGCAAATGCTTTATGACTGAAGATTTGGCAGCTAAATTGCTCCTACATCATCAACAAGAGAAAAATACTTTTCAAAGAGAACATCTTAATGCTCTTGATGATGTTGAACGCGCACATGTGAATGAGTTGCTTCATGCTTTAGCCACGCCATCTCCTGCACGTGACATAGCAGTTGCCATTTCAACAGAGTTAACAACTCGGGCAACTTTACCTTTTTTCGATTTTTTCCTCAATATATAACTCAACTGCTCAACTTTGTACCAGTTTTTGGCATTTTGATGTCTGTGTATTTAGGCCTTTAACGGTTCAGGTGTTAAAGTTGCCCTATTTTCAGTCTTTTGTGGTACTCTTGTATAATTCCATGTATTAAGCCACCTTTGTATAATTATGTAGTCGGGTTTTTTCATTTTGGATGTTGTAAAACTTTGTCATGTATGGATGATATGTTTTATTAATGAAGTTTCTTTTCGTTATTTTGTTAATCATTGAGCTTTCATTGTTTCATAATTACATGAAGTTTCTGGATCTATGGAATAGCCTTGTAGATGCATAAAAAACAATCTAAGTGCATTAAAATACCCCTGTATATGCATGAAATAAGCTGTCTTCTTAACCTACTTACTTTGACAGATAATCCTCCTAACCCAAGTACTACAGCTTCAAAGCCAGAACAAATTCCTCCTCCAGGTCGACAGAGTCCACGTATCCAACAAAAAGTTACTGAGCAAGTAACACCAGATATGCTTTCTGGTAACAACAATGGTGAGAGTTTACCTTTTCTTGTCCCTTTTAAAGATTTCCAGAACATGTCGTTTGTTGCAATATTAATGGTGATGGTTTAAGGTGCAATACCCTTATGAATGCATCAAGTAGCCTTGTAGATGCATCAAAAAGCAATCCATACGCATTAACCAACCATGCCTTGTGCTTTTTTCTTGTTCGAATGAAAATAGCAAGGGAAAGGGTTTAGGGTTAGATTAGGCAGACCGCGGGTCCGCCTAATCCAACCCTAAACCCTTTCCCGTCCCGTTTTAGGATACCCGGGCCCCTTTTTAAAATCCCGTCCCCAGAAAGGGTTCACTCGGCCCCTTCTAGGGTGCCTTTAGGTTTTCTTGTTCGAATAACAATAGCAAGGGAAAGGGTTTAGGGTTGGATTAGGCGGACCCGCGGTAGCGGTCCGCCTAATCCAACCCTAAACCCTTTCCCGTCCCGTTTTAGGACACTCGGGCCCCTTTTTTAAATCCCGTCCCCAAAAAGGGTTCACTCGGCCCCCTCTAGGGTATCTTTAGGTTTTCCTGTTCGAATAACAATAGCAAGGGAAAGGGTTAAGGGTTGGATTAGGCGGACCCGTGGTAGCGGTCCGCCTAATCCAACCCTAAACCATTTCCCGTCCCGTTTTAGGACACCCGGGCCCCCTTTTAAAATCTCGTCCCCAAAAAAGGGTTCACTCGGCCCCTTCTAGGATGTCTTTAGGTTTTCCTGTTCGAATAACAATAGCAAGGGAAAGCGTTTAGGGTTGGATTAGGCGGACCCGCGGTCCGCCTAATCCAACCCTAAACCCTTTCCCGTCCCGTTTTAGGACACCCGAGCCCCTTTCTAAAATCCCGTCCCTAAAAGGGTTCACTCGGCCCCTTCTAGGGTGTCTTTAGGTTTTCTTGTTCGAATAACAATAGCAAGGGAAAGGGTTTAGGGTTGGATTAGGCGGACCCGCGGTAGCGAGTCCGCCTAATCCAACCCTAAACTCTTTCCCTTCCTGTTTTAGGACATCCTGGCCCCTTTTTTAAATCCCGTCCCCAAAAAGGGTTTACTCGGCCGGCTCTAGGGTGTCTTTAGGTTTTTCTGTTCGAATAACCCTAGCAAGGGAAAGGGTTTAGGGTTGGATTAGGCGAGCGGGTCCGCCTAATCCAACCCTAAACACTTTCCCTTGCTATTGTTATTCGAACAGGAAAACCTAAAGACACCCTAGACGGGGCCGAGTGAACCCTTTTTTGGGGACGGGATTTTAAAAAGGGGCCCGGGTGTCCTAAAACGTGACGGGAAAGGGTTTAGGGTTGGATTAGGCGGACCCGCGCGGGTCCGCCTAATCCAACCCTAAACCCTTTCCCTTGCTATTGTTATTCGAACAGGAAAACCTAAAGATACTCTAGAAGGGGCCGAGTGAACCCTTTTTGGGTACGGGATTTTAAAATGGGGCTCGGGTGTCCTAAAACGGGACGGGAAAGGGTTTAGGGTTGGATTAGGCGGACCGCGGACGGGAAAGGGTTTAGGATTGGATTAGCGAGTCCGCGGTAGCGGTCCGCCTAATCCAACCCTAAACCCTTTCCCGTCCCGTTTTAGGATACCCGAGCCCCTTTTTAAAATCCTGTTTTCCTGAAATAAGCTTGTATATGCATGAAATAAGCTGTCTTCCTGAAGCTAATCGGTGTTTGGTTTGGTGTACACTAGTCTTATGAATTCATGGACTAACCTTGTATATGCATAAAATAACTGTTTATGTGCATTAAACAACTTTGTATATGCATGAAATAAGCTGTCTTCCTGAAGCTAATCACTGTTTGGTTTGGCGTACAATAGTCTTATGAATTCATGGACCAACCTTGTATATGCATCAAATAACTATCTATGTGCATTAAACAATTTTGTATATACATGAAATAAGCTAACTTACTAATGTTGACTACTTTGACAGATAATTCTCTCAAACCAAATACTACAGCAGCAGAGGCAGAACAAATTTCACCGCGGCAACAGAGTCCACGTGTTAAAGCCAAAGTTCACGAGGAAGTCGCAGCAGAGTTACCTTTTAACAAGAACAAGAGGAAGGCAGCAGCAACAAGCAAAGAGCCAACGCAAACTATAAAAAGAAGAAAGCGTTCTGACAAGTATAAGCCTCTCCTCACTCGTATGAGTCCTTCCTTGATCACTAATTTCATCAAGTTGGGGCCATCCGAAAAGCAAATTGAAGCCATACCAAGTATGGGGTTCGGAGGGTTGTTACAACTTAAGTCAGAAGAAATCAATGGCCATTTGGCCAGATGGATTGTCGAGACATTTAATCCGTTCAATTGTTCATTGATGAAACGCGATCTTGTTATCTCTGATGAGGATGTCCACGTTGCAACTGGACTTCCTATGGGACCGATTGACATTGTTGCAGCTGGAATGTTCTGTAAGGAAAAGGAGTACACAGAGGTTGTCAAGAGGTATAAGGCTCAGTTTACCACCTCAGATATTACGAAAAAGGTTCTCTTAGATAAGATGATGGAGCAACGGGATGGTGGAGACGATTTCAAGAGGAATTTCCTCATCTATATCGTCAATGTTCTCTTGATGGGGGTAGTAGGTGATCATCCTAGCCCTCGGATATTAAGCTCTCTTTCAAATCTCTCTGATGTCCCTAACATGAATTGGTGCAAATTTGCACGGTCCCATATGATCAACAACGTCATGTCGTGGAAGGCGGCTATAGCTAATTCTCCTAAAACTTATTTTAAGGGACCGATTTTGATTTTCCAGATTATCTACTTGGATAGATGTGTTTTCATGACGAGAATGGTGCGTCGATCATTTCCCTTATTAGCGAATTGGACGGATGAGAAAATTAGAGAAAGGGTTAAGTTGGAGAAGCAGAAGGGAGGTGGCTTTGGCAAGGGTTTGTTGAACCCATATTTGCCTATGTTTCACCTCAACATGAACGTGAACCTGTACCTGTAAGTGTACCTGAACCTGAACATCAACCTCAACCTGAACCTCAACTTGAACCTGAACTTGAAGCTGAACCGGATGATGAGAGGAAAGAATCCATCAAGGTTTTGGTAAGCACAGTCATTCGACTTGCAGACATTTATGGTGACTTTACCAAAGCATTTAGAAATGCTAAGTGTAAGGCTCCCGCTTTCCCGGCTGTCACGCAAATGTCAAAGTTGGCACATTGTTTATTTGATGAATTTTCCCTTTCACAGAAGAGTACAGAAGAAGGTGAAAGGGAAGGTGCTAAATGTGAAAGGGAGGGTGCTACCATGGAGAAGATGGAGGAGGATGGAGTGGAAAAGGACAATGAGAAAAATGAGAATGAATTGAAGGAGAGAAAGGAGGAGAGGGCAGTGGGGAAGGAGTTGAAGAAGGATGAGGGTAAAGTGGCGGAGGAGGAGTTGAAGAAGGAGGAGGTTGACATGAGTTGTGCAGATGATGCTTTTCTAGGCAATCCCACTGTCATGGCTGAATAAGAAGGGATCCTTAATAATGCATACACTCATGTTGGCAAGGTGTTTGATTCACATCATGAAAATTTGTGGAGCGAAAAAAAAGGAAAAGGAAAAGAGGGATAAGGGGCTTCTGGAAGGACCATCTTTCAGCCTTTTTAGTGGTGATGATACACCATATAACTCTCAAGAGTTCCTTGAGTCCAGGTTGCAGGCTGCTTCAAGTGTTCCTCATTCAAGCACAACAACTACGACATCTGTTCCAGTAGTTCGTCCTTTATCGCCAATATCGCCAATTCTGATCTCATCCTAACCATCCCAACCATCGCCTGTAGTTATCTCCTCTCAAGTATCGTTGGATGAATCGCCAATTGAGCCCTCTTCTCCAACCGCCCCCTCAGATTATGCCATTGAGAGGCAGGTGGCTGGTAGAAGGGTGCTCCCTAAGAGGTGTGTTGAGGTAGAAAATGTTTACCGGTCACTTTAGTTTATCAGAAACGTGGAGATGGTTCGTGACTTGAGTCGATCGGAAAAACTGGTAGGAGACTATGCATTTTCAGAGGACTTAGATGAAGAGTATGTATCACTCTCCTATATTTTAATCTTATTCGGCATATATGTATTACATTTTCTTTGTATAACACTAAGGTTTCATGTTATCATAACTGTACAGGGAGGTTTTATTTAGCTGTGCGGGCAAGACTCTCACACAAAGTCATATGAAGAGTTTGCTTCTTGATCGTCGAGTTCATACAGATGTCATTTCTGTGTGGTGTGATTATTTGAATGAGGGCAACAAATTCAGAAATCGTAAATGCCCTTGCCGTTTATTTATCACAGAGATAACTGACGTAAGTGTTCCATGGCTGTTCTCAACCTTGGGCTGCATTAGACTTTCGAATGCATGAAATAACCTTGTAGATGCACGAAATAACAATCTAGGTGCATTAAACAACACTGAACATGCATCAAATAAGTGTCCAATTATTACAAGTTTTTATTCTCTAATACGAGTCACCTAATTTAATGAACAGATTGACTCATTGGATGTCAAATTTGCAGACGTGGAGTTGGTAAGTCCTTCAATATTTTCACATTACCATGGCTGTTCTCAACTAAGTGTCTTTCTTTTCATTATTGTCTTTGTTTTCAATGTCGTAGAGGTTTTAATTCCTATTGTTACACCCTTGCCATTTGTCTTCTGTTACCATGTTGGTAAGAAGATGTTAGAAATGATGCACTTGATGCCTCCGTCAACTGACTATTCTCGCCATGTTAGACATGTGGTATGTCTTCAGATCTTTTCGCAATAAAGTGCCTGATTTTCGTCTAATTTTTGTGAGAGATTATTTACTTGTCATTGTTTTACCTTTATCAGAAGAACTTGTTGAGTACGCTTTCAAGTAAGATTCGAAACTTGGTGTCTTCATGGCTTTTGATTCCTAAGTTGTATATTCCGCACATTGCCGTTGATGTCGAGCATGATATTGGAATCTACCTCATGCGTCATATAGAGATGTACAACGGGGCTAAGGGACGCTTAGGTTCAAAGGTGGGTCGTAAAGGGAGTAAGTCTGTATTATTTAATTCAACTTTTCCTTGTATGTGCATTAAATATAAAGGCACTGATGTTGATTTCTTTTGTTGTTATTGTTCAGAGAGTTGATGTTAAACGTTATGTTGTGAGGGTTTGCAATGAAATTCTAACTTGGCGATACAACTCTTACAAACTTCAAGTGACAGCTGCAGCAAAGGCTTACACGAATGGCGGTCAGATTCGGTAATGCGAAATCTTAAGTAACTTTGTTTTCCGTTTTTCTGTTTTTCCGTGTTAATCAAGGAGCTTTTATTTTCCCCTTTTCTCAGTAATCAAGCACCACATGATGATTTATCATATACAGATGCATACTTGATCAATTATACTCGGAATAATGGGAAGAATAAGGAGTAAGTTCTAACTGACCATACAACTTTTTTAAAACTTCAGTTTTTGTCCACTCTCTGCTGTTCCGTGTTTTCTAATCTAATTACAACATGTGCATCATTAGTGAGGTCGTTGTAGAAACCGATTGGTTGCAAGTTACCCAAGGCGCGTTGCGGACCTTGCTGCCAGGAAATTGGGTAATGGATATGGTTATTGATGCTGTTGGTATTCGTAGTACAATCGAAAACCCAAGTGTTGTGTATTTTCCGATAATCATAAAGGTATTCATATTCCTTATTGTGTCAAATGCTTGTTTTTGGTTTTTGAAATGACAAAGAATTTTGACAAATGTTCTCAAATTTCAGGGAGTTTTCGGTAAAAAGGAGTTTCGAAGTCAATACGTCCTACTTGACTACTTGCCCCTCAATCTAAACACAACCCAACTGGTAAATAAATATTCTCTTACTTTTTTTTTCCATGCAATTTTTTTTCCAATGCACTTTTTTTTTTCATTTGAAGTCGATACATCCTACTTGACTAGTTTGTAATATTTCAGGCTTTCTTTCCTTATTGTGTGGAGAGATCACATTGGTTTGCATGCGTTGTTGACTTTGGGAAAAGGATGAACTTCATACTCGACTCCAACCTGTCCGGGCGCCGTGAAGTCAGGCAAAAATTTTTAGTTGAACAGGTATGATTTATTAGTTTTTGCACAAAAACATGTTGCCCCTGACTTATTATATCCGGAAGGCTGCTCAACAATTTTTGACTGCCCAAAATGCATTGTCGAATGAAAATACTGTTGGTGATCTTTATGTGCATGAAATACCCTAGTATGTGCATGACATAACCTTGCATGTGCATTAAATAGCCTTATACCACAATCACAATCACTCACTGTCTTGTTTTTGTATAGCTCCTATCTACTTTGGAGATCATCGCAAGAGACTCTCCAAGATACACAAGGTTGTTGGAGATCAAGACTTTTCAGTGGGAGGTTGTGCAAGTGCCTCAACAAAACAACGGGTATTCTTGTGGAGTTTATTTGTTAAAGTGGCTAGAAAATTTGTGTGATCAAGCATCATGGAGTGATGAGCGTTCTTACGAGATATAAATTTTTCAACAAACTTTTGTAAACATTATTCAGTATATTTTATTTCAAACATTTCAATATTTGTTGTCAAATGAAATTTATATGTAGGCTTTGGATGAATATGGTACGAGTATGATTGCACGTCTCATCAAATGGAAGCGAAACAAGAGAAAGGTAAATATAAAGAACCTTGAATGCCTAATTTAAATTTTGCCTAATTTTAATCTTCTTTTCATTAGATTAAATCGGAGTGACTTTTACGTAACATATTCCCCCCCCTTTTTTTTGTAGGATTATCACTAGGTGATATTTTCTAAACACTTGAGTCGTGGGATGTGCAAAGGGAGTGGCAGATGACCTAATCCAAAATTCGAAACACTGAGCCATTTTTTGATCTGATTCCTTGAGTCGAGGGATGTGCAAAGGAAGTAGACCCTGGAATATTAGATTCTTGGTATATATTAGATTCTGAAATATGTAGTACACTAAGTCTTGAGAGTACATATTAGATTTTAGAATATGTAAGGCGTGTAAGACATGAAGTCATGTTTATGGACTAATTCTAGAAACATGTCACGAGGAAACGAAAACGAGAGACAATTTTCAAAATTGGATAATGAACATGTCACGAGGCAACGAAAACGAGAGACAATTTTCAAAATTGGATAACAAACATGTCACGAGGCAACGAAAATGAGAGACAATTTTCAAAATTGGACAACAAAAAGGCTGTAATGAAATCTCTCTAACATCGTAAATGCATTAAAAACTGTTCCACATGCATGAAATAACAGTGTGCATGCATGAAATATGTAACACATGTGTCCAAGGTCAAATCTTAAAGTAATCTCAAGTGAACTTTTAAAATGTTGCATTTTAATTTAGATTTTGGAATTTTATTATTAACTTGAAATGAATCTTGCGTTAGAAAACGTTCTACGTGCATGAAATAACCATCATGTGCATAATTAAACCATGTACATTTCTCCGGTTTCTTAATATTTTCGCTCGGATCGTCACTTTGAATTTTAAAGACTTGTCGTACAGGAAGGTTCATTTCAATTGATCACATTTTAGTGTTGGGATATTCTCATTTTGGATTACGAAATATGGTGAAACAGTGAATAAATTAATCACCTTAAGGTTTCCTGATACTCGCATAATGTGTGCATGAAACAACGTTCTTTATGCATGAAATACATGTGTATGTGCATGAAATACCATTGTATGTGCACGAAATAATAGTGACAGGAACACTCAGGTTTTACATTCTATAAATGTTACATTCATTCGTTTTAAGAAAAAAAGTCCAACATCTATGAAATAAAATAAAAAGTCCCGAATTATTCAATAAGGCAAATGTCCAACATCTATCAAATAAAATAAAAATCCCAAATTTTTCAATAAGGCAAATGTCGAATGCTTTAAATATTCTTTAAAAAAAATTACTCTACTCATTGTCGGTTGTCCTTCGGTCACAATTCCTACTGTCGTGGTTCGCCATCTCCCCACAGGCCCTGCATTTTCTTAGCGCTTTCTTGTTCACTTCCCCAGCTCGTTCTCTTTGTGAGATCACCCTTTTTCCCGAGCCTTTGTTTTTGCACTACCTTGGAGGCAAAACCTTAATCTCACTAGGGATGTTTGTTCCTACAAGCATCCCAATTTCAGCATTCTTGTCCTTTACCTTTGCAATACCAGTATTTCCACTTTCATCAGGGGTAATTTTTACACTTTCCTTGAACTCACGCAAAATCCCAAGCAACTCATCACAATGCCCAGGACTTTGTTCAACGAGTGCCACACAAGTAAACAACTCTAACCATAACTCACCAACTTTGTTTTTCTGTACATCCATTGATGTACAATCAGCAAGCAACTGGCTATTAGGGCCGACGATTGGCTGGCAGGTTGCTAGTTTGCTCCACCGACTAAGCAGGTAGTCACTTGGAACTTTCTGAATTCCTCGATCTTTAAAGACACACAGAGCATGTCGACAGAGTATTCCATGTCTTTCAAACTTCTTGCAAGTGCATACCACTAAAACATCATCCTTCTTAAACCAAACCTTATATGTTTTGTTTCGAACTTGATCTATGATATATGTGTATAGAATTGGATAGGTTTTATCTTTTTTCTTTATCCTCAACACCACATGAATAGCAAGCTGCTTTGACTTCCTTTTGAAACTCGCCGAAAATTATTGGAGTGTAGATTTCTGATGCATGCTTTTCTAGGGCTAATGGAGTCGACAACTAGGGGAAGGAGTTTTTTTTATTGTGCAACGAGTTTCGAATGAGTCCATATCATGCAATATCTGTGTTGCACCTTGTCTTTCCAAGCTAATTTAATTCCTTCTTCTATCCCCGCATCTTCATCAGTTATCATACAAACTGGATGACGACCCCTCATAGCCTCTACGAATTTCGTAAATAGCCAAGCAAAGGAGTCCTTGCTCTCATTAATAATAAGTCCATCCCCAAAGGTCACGCATCTCTTATGATTATCCACCCCTGTAAAAGGGCCAAATATCATCCTATACTTGTTTTTTCTAAAGGTCGTATCAAAAGAGGTCATGTCCCCGAATAGCAAATAGTTTTTAATACTAATAGGGTCAGGACAAAACACATGTGACAATCGACCTATCTCGTCTACTTTAAAATCAAAATAAAAAGATGGACACATGTGTTTTATCTTCATAAAATGCTCAATAAGTTTTTGAGCATCCCCCTCTGATAAATAATTTTTGATATCTCTAGAAAAGTTCTTAAAGTCTTCCAATGACGCACCCACATTCCTATAACCTCTAACATACTCCTTGAACAACTTTTACGACTTAACTGGACCTATGTTATTTTTGGAGTTGTTGTCAATTATCATTTTTTTGTGAACTATATTCAACTCTCTCGTTTGTGTCAAATGTACCATTGTTGATGGTGTTTGTGGCATATGATTATGACCTTCATGAAAATCATATATTTGGTATTTACCCATATCAGGACCTTTCTCCAAAATTCGCTTAAATTTAATACAAGAAGGACATTCTATCCTAGCCCTTTGCCTCCTGTGATTTTTCCCTTTCGCTTCACATACTCCAACCTTATTACACACAACTTTTTTATGCGTAACGACACCATTTTTAGACTTTTGTGAGCTTAATCTAGTCACAAACCCACATTCTTTTGCATATGCTTCATAAAACTCAATACCTAGTTCAAGCTTATCGAATAGCATACCAATAGCAGGCTTAAGATGGTTGAGACACTCAAAAACCCGATTCGTGTTGCTTGAAGAACCTTCTGCTGCCCCCTCGTCCTCTGCCTCCTCTACTATGATATCTGCATATGTGGTGCAATTAAAGTAAGAAAGATGAGGGATACAAAAGCATATGAAATGTACCTTAAAAAAGCTGAAAACATCAAGCAACTACCAGGATGAATAGAATTGTACCTTCAACAAATTCGAAAGTCACAACTTCAGGAACATCATGTTCAACTGCTATTGCAGATATTTAGAATATAGGCTGACATGCATTAGCTTCAACATTCGCTCCTTCGTTTGTAATGACATTTGAAGAAGTTTGTGATAGTATTGAGGAGTTGTCTTTGTCATTATTGCTGCAAAAGAAATGTCAAAAATTAAATAAGCAACAATAAAACAGTATAATTCATGAAATTGAGTCCCTGATTTTAACAAATGTAGGCAATTTCACAATTTCTCCAACCCTAATTTCTCAATTAAGCCAATTTGATTCACAAAATCACATTTTGACGCACCTAAACAGGAATTTGATGCACATAAACAGGAATTTGGATGCACATAAACAAGATTTTGATGCACATAAACGGTCTCCATGTTAGGGTATATGTCCTCGACAATAATGTGATCACATGTTTAAATCTCATATTAAGAATACATAAGGGAATGTAATATTTTATTGTCAACTGATCCACATTAATCGGTAATGATTGGCTGACTAGAGTTTGACATTACTGTCGTGCGACGGTGGTGATCAGTTGATCCCTTAAGGTCATACCTCTAAGGAAATATTCTTAATTGACTAATTAATTAATTGTATGACGATACAAGTTAATTAATTCCTTAAAATTGAACAAATGATTTTGTGAGTTATAATACGTATCTTATTGTAATTTGATTAAATAAGATTCGTGATAAGTAATTAAATTGTTTTATTACTTAAGGTTTATTTATTGTTTATGAAAAATTGAAATAAGAATGAATTGTTTATTATAAATACAAGTAGTTGTGATTTATAATTATATGACCCATTTTAAGTAATAGTAATTGTGAATTACTAGTTAATTTTTATATGTGATTTATTTTGTTTATGTAATGATTTTTAATTTGCTAAAAATGCATTATTTAAACAACATGTCAAGTAACATGTGCAATATGTCACACAATACATATTAACAAATTGACAAACTTAAAATGGACCCATTTTAATATGGGTGTGCCGTGTAAAATGGGAAGGGAGGATTATTGTGCATTAACCAATTAATTAATGGGAAACATGATCATTGCCTACTAATTATAGCCTTGCATACCTATACTCTTGTGAAGAACAACTAAAAAAGATATTGGGCACTCTTCCCACATGGACCATCCGGCCACCCTAGAGAAAGAAAAGGGTTTTCTCTTCTTATCATATACAATTCATTTTGATCATTATCAATTCACTTGAATGAGTTTATCTCTCTAAGTTTTGTTGTTGAACAAAATAATAAAACTCACATAAAAATCTCTAATATTATTCTCTTAATACTAGAAGTAGTATATCCATAGTATTAGTAATTTTAATGGAACAAATATTAATTCTATTATTCAAATTAATATTTGTATTAAGAAGGATTTTCTTGGTACAATCCTTGAGGAGAGATTCTATAATTGAATCTTGTTCATCCATTAGGAAAGCTCAAGAACTAAGTAAGGTATGAGACCTTACTAGTGCCCTAATAGCCGAAAATACATATGTAAGAAATCGATTTTTCTTCACTCTTGTATTTTGTTTTGCATGCATAAGATCTAGAATTAATTTTATGACTAAATTAATTTAATTATCATATACTTAATATGTAAATTTTGAGATTAACGAATCCCAACACTTCAACCCTAATTTCTCAGTTTCCCCAATTTAATTCATGAAACCCTAATTTCTCAATTAAGCCAATTTGATTCACAAAATCACATTTTGATGCACCTAAACAGGAATTTGGATGCACATAAACAAGATTTTGATGCACATAAACGGTCTCCAACCCTAATTTCTCAGTTTCTCCAATTTAATTCATGAAACCCTAATTTCTCAATTAAGCCAATTTTGAGATTAACGAATCCCAGCAAGTGGTATCAGAGCAATACGGTTGTTGCATGCAAAATCGGGTTAGTTTTTCCGAGTTAATTTGTTAACAAATAAAACTTATTATTTAGGATTTATGAAGATAAATCATGAAAAAATTTTGCATGTTAAAAGTTTCTGGTCCTAAATGGATTTTAGGTCATATGGGACGATTTATGGATTTTTATTGTTCATTTTATGTATTATTGGCATTAAAATGTGATTTTTATGAGAAGTATGTCATTTTTGGACGAAAAATAGCTAAACTTCGAACTTTTTAGTGGTTTTTGGATATATTTTCACATATATTATCTACTGATGGCATGTTAAATCTCGTGAATAACTAAGTTATTTTGCATGAAATATGGATTTTATAAGCTTAAACTGAATTTAAAGGGTTTATTAGGTTAATATGAGTTAAATTTCGAATCTGGTCATGGAAATTTTATATGTTATCACATGCATTTTTACTCAGTGTGTGTAAAAATCTTAGACGAATTGAACTTCTTATGCATGATTTATGGATTTTTGAGTAAAAATTCAATAAATAGTGACTTAAATTAGCCTATAATGCTAAAACATATTTCATGACTATAGAAAAACGTCATATGTTGAATTTTATCCCACATTTCAGATCTAAAAGTGAAAAGTTGATTAAAATTATATTTCTCATATTTTAATGGTCATGGTTGTTAAAACCGATAAACCGCAACGATGTCTTTCTCGAAAAATTTTCGAAATTTTTAACCTAAATTTTGAACATTATGAGTGTCATGGTATTTTTCCAGAAGGTTCATTAGTTTGAATTTCAAATTTTGAAATTATTTGGAATTTTTATAATTTGATTTGGAGTTTATAATATAATATTGTTTTTTTGGTCCATAATGAACAATACTAAGAAATCAAGTTGAGTTATTGTCAAAATATTAGTGAAGACTAAGTTTTGAGTCCTAAGATGGTTAGGGTAATTAACTTGAACATAAATATGAATTTATGAGACACTTTGTGATTTTAACAAGTTTATAATCACGCAAATCCATAAAAACCGATGATATATGCGATATTGGCTCTTAAAAGGCGATTTGGCATAAAATTAAGCATGTTCATACATATTATAATGTTGTATTTTATTTATGATTGTCATATTTTTATTTTATATAATTTTGAATTATGTAATTTTACTTAGTATGACCTTAGTTTTTAATTGATATTACCCGAAATGCATGGGAATATCGATTTGGTTGTAATTATTGTGATCTCGTATCACCGTTTTGTAATTTAATAGATTTATTTTTATTTAAAAATGTATAATAGGAAATTATGTAATTTTTATTTATTATTTGTAATTTTCCGGAGTTTCCATGAAGACGGTGTTACCTCAAGATGCGTGCCAAGACCGAAGTTCAAGGGACCAAAGGAGTTGGTTTCCGAATTTGCAATAGTTTATTAGATTTACTATTTTTAGGAAGGCCATACTAGGACTTTATATTTATGCTTAGCATTTTCTTTATATGTTTGCATGCATAGCCAAATCGCCATAACTAAACATGCATTTTATTTAATCGAGTCATCGACCGTGTCAATTATAATTATCGTAGTTCACCGCTTTAGTTCACTTAGAACGTGATAGATAATAAATTGACATGACCTCTCACTAAAATAATAATTGAGAATTAGCCTTACCAAATAGTAGAACCATGAGCCCCAATTTCATAAGGGAGTTAAGCCGGCTTCACCGTAATACAAACCTTGTTACGTTGGGTAAGTGGGTAATAAAATGTTATTACATCGAAATTTGGATTGAGCTCAACGGAAGTATTCGTGACCATAGTCGCATGTGTTCCGGGCTAAAGATAAATATTAGAGTAATTTTATCGACCGAGAGTTCTAGAAGTAGAATCGATTAAAGAGTTAATCCACCGAGTTATATTGATAAGGGATGAATCGGCTCACCGTGCCCGAATTAATATGAATTTGGATCTCGGGATCATTTATAATAGTTGGGTAGAGGTCACTATATAAATGCTTAAAACTTGTTTAAAATGTTAACAGGTATTATTATTATTATTATTAAAACAATAGATGTTTATTAATTCCTTCATTTTTATTTTGTAATCAAATTTGTTTTCTCATTTGCTGTAATACCCGCCCTTTTAGGGACCCTTTGACCAGCGTTGACTGACCATGGGAGCGGGAGTAGTCTTAGAAAAGTGTGCCAAAACCATCTTGGGCTGCGTGTTAAGAGTGGTACTCGATAGAGTAGAGGCTACTCGATCGAGTAGCTAGGTTACTCGATCGAGTAGGGGGCCACTCGATCGAGTATGTTGGGTACTCGATCGAGTACCTGGTTTTCAGCGAGGGTTTTATATCGCGTTTTGTTAAATCCGCAAATCACTTCCGCCACTTTCCTCCTATCCTTCAGTCGCCTCTTTCCCTTCCCTTCACCTCAAAACCTCCATGGAAGCCTTTTTGAAGATCCTTGAACCTTAGGAGGACTCACTTGTGTCGGGTAGCGGTCTCTTGCTGAGCTTTTCCCCTAATAGGTATGTCATAATCATCATCCGTGTCCGTGTCCTTGTTCTTTTAGTTAGGGTTTGCCTGTTAGTAATAGAGGATGGTATTCTGGTTATAGGCGTTGCTTGGTCGCTGGACATGTTATCTGTCGGCATGGATTGGTTGCGGTGGCTTAAAGGTAGGTTCGCCTACTCAGTTTCTGTAGATGGTCTAGCGTGTCAGTTGTGGTGATTGTTTGGTGTTTGCTTAGTATCGTAATTGTATTGTGATTGTGGTTGTGATCGTTGTTTATGGTTCGCGAGGCGTGGCCTCGGCTGAGTGGGGTCACTTGCGGGAGTGGCTTCACGCCCTAGTTTCGCCCTCCGTGGAACCCGCCACGGGAGGGGATGTGCACATTAATGGACAGGGTTATCGCTCGGTATGATGAGCGGGGATTTGGTGGGTACGGCTGCGGTCCCCCACTGGCAGGACTGGTCCAGTGGACAGTCATGACAGAGTTGGTTGAATTACCGTGATTGTGTTGAGATTAGTAACATTGTATTGTGTTGATAATTGTAGTTGCCGTTGTCGTGTCTTATCTCAGTACTGACCTTGTGTGGTTGTTTGTTTGTTATGTGTCTGCCGTGATCCCTTATGGTGAGCAGTCAGTCTTAGCAGGTGTTGATGTTGTTGATGGCTGGAGTCCGGGCAGGGTTGAGTCCTCACGAGATATGGCGGTCATAACGAATAGTCTTTGAGTTGTACCTTTGCATCGTATTTTGGTTTAAATCACTTGTAATATAACTTAATAGTTCTTTTATCGACATTTGATTATTGCTATCCTCGGGTAACCGAGATGGTAACGCCTTTATATCCTAAGGAAGGCCTAGTTAAGGCTCCTCTGAATATGGGGGTGTTACATTTGCAATGGCAACTCCAAATTCAAACGCATCCACTAGCTCAAACACTCTCACCAATGTTTCATAGCTCCGATCCTTCATGGATCATTGTAAACTAGAAAAGAATGGGTCAAACTTTGCCGATTAGGACGCCCAACTTCGCATCGCCGCGGAGGGTGACGATAAGATTCGTTACCTCACCGAGGCCTCTCCCGCCGCACCGACCACTAGGTCTATTCCCGGCGCTAGGCAAGCCTATGAGACTTACCAAAAGGATTCGGCCGCGATAAAAAATGTGTTGATCTTTTCCATGGAAGCCGAACTCCAAAGGAGTGCTATAAAGATTAGCGCCGCCTATGAGATCCATACGAAGCTTGTGACCATGTTTTCACAAGCTCCGAGGATCATTCAATATGAAGCGGCATCCGCATTCTTCGATCTCAACATTAAGAAGGGCCAAAAGGTTAGTCCTCACGTGCTCAAGTTGATGGAACATGTTGAGACGTTGAAAATGCAAAAGGTAGACATTCCCGAAGAACTCATCATTGATCGAATTCTTCATTCCTTGGACAAGGTTAAAGCATATGTTCAATTCCGGGTGAATTTTAATATGCAAAACTTGAAAGTTTCCCTCGATGAATTGCACAAAATGCTTGTGCAAGCCGAGAGGGATACGGGCTAAATGCTAGCACCACCAAGGATGTGCTCAACATCAATCAAAAGAGCAAGGGAAAATTCAAGAAAGGTGGCGCAAAGGGTAAGAAGCCAACCCCATTTAAGAACAAGGGAAAAGCTTGTGAAGCTAGCTCCTCTAAGCCCAAGAAGGGTGCCCCTTCCGAGGACAAGTGCCACTTTTGTAATGGCATTGGGCATTGGAAGAGAAATTGTCCTAAGTACCTAGGCGACATCAAAGCTGAAAAGGTTATTCCAGTAGGTAATTTAATTATCCCTATCTTTTTATGTTTCGATCTCAACTTTGCTATTGTGATACAAGTTGTGATAATTCCCTTTTTATTGGAATTAGGGCATCCGAGCAAGGACAAGGGCAAAGAAAAGCAAGCCTAGAAGATCTTGAGGGAAGCTAGATGTAGCCGCCCATGGTGCTAGATCAATAGGAGCTTGGCTTTATTTTGTCTTTATTTTGTGTTGTATTTTGGAATTTTAGAACTATTTTCAATTTCCTCGTTCGACTTGGGAATTTGCTATTTCCTAAAACAATGGTTGTATTTTGGATTTTGGTGACTTGGTTTGCAACCCAAGTCACTTACTTTATCGTATTGGTTGTTCTAAAATTTATCATCATACATTACTTGCATCTAGAAACATAAGATTATCGACTTAAATTGATTATATAGACGATTATAATGATCACGTCATTATATGTCCATAAGCTATGAATTCGATTCTCCTTATATCATAGTGACTAAAAGTCACAACTCACTTATGAAAGATCAATTATGAAGTTAAGATTGAGTTGTTGAACTCATATAAGGGAACATTACCAACCTCATTTGATTCACCTATCCAACTCAAATCGTCTTGTCTAAGTTATCTTTTTAAAATGTCTCGACTAAATCACTATTAAATAGATATATGATTTATTTTTCTCCTTAACCATCATTATTTGTGGCTCAAAAGCTATCTTTGGAGAAATAGGATATTTTTCTAAAGACAGAGTGGGAGTAATTTAGCCACAAGCCTTGAGAAGGTAGATACTACGCGAGGAGACCGAAAGAAGATGTTCTTAAGGATAATACGTGAGGAGACCAAAAGAAGATGTTCTTAAGGATAATACATGAGGAGACCAAAAGAAGATGTTCTTGAGGATACTACGTGAGGAGACCAAAAGAAGATGTTCTTAAGAATACTACTCGAGGAGACTAAAAGAAGATGTTCTTAAGGAAACTATATGAGGACACCAAAAGAAGGCGTTCTTTTGAAATTTAGATTATGATATATGAAGTTACAAGAGATCTTAAAATTCGACATTTTACTTAAGAGCCCTATGAAACTAAAATGATATCTATGCAATTAAATGGACTTATTTGGGATTGTTGAGACCAATTCAAAGTAAATAGAGGTTTATGATTAAGAATTGCATGGAGTGGCATGTCGATGTCTACAAAAACTTAGTTAATTGTTAACTAAGCTAAAGATTAAAAACATTGCTATTCATTATGAAAGTAAGTAAAGTATCAAAGCCACTTCTTAAATGGGTATTTTGAAAGTGATATGTGAATGACATATATGGTTTTGATTAATACTTAGAGAAGCAATGAACATTCCATTATGTAATGTTTCCATGGAGAAACATGTGTACACATGGACTTGAGTGGGAGCAAATGACTGTCATGTTTAGACATGAAGTTCAGTGGGAGCGATCATCCTCCATGAATCGTATGATTTATTACTCATTAAAAATGACGTGCAAATAGGTTTTCAATTCTGGATGATATTTGGCATTATGTATATCCATTATAACATGGGATGTTAGATTGACACTTAGATAGGTATCTTATGATGATAATGATCCTTCTTAATAGAATCAGTTAAGTAGGTTGTTCATATTGATGAAATTTGAATTATCATAGAGCTATGATTATTCACTTGAACCTAAGAACTATTGTCTACATGAATATGATTACTAATGTTTCCGCCATTAGTACAATCATGTATACCATTATGCATATGTCCTAGATGAATTAAATGCTTGGAGCATGATAAGTCGATAACAAGTTTACCCATATGAGAGTTGTTGGTAAACCATAAGGAACCGTCATGAATTCTCTAGGAGAACTAATGATATGTTCTATAGTTTGAAAGAGAAATAAGTTGTGTGTTAAGAAGTTACACAAACTCAAGTTTCCAAACTCATTTGGATTTGTGAAAATCCCAGGCAGATTATTGACATAAGGAGTACAAGACTAGAAAAGAGTATTCTATTCTCATCCATTGCAAGTTTCTACAAAATGAACCTAAGTGCGCTGTGATTAAGTGGTGGACGTTAAAACTATAAGTAGTGTTGTCTACCGAAACCCACATCACAAGTTATGTGATAATACTAATAGCTGCTTTTAAGCTTAAGAACCTATGTCTAGTATGAAGTCTAGACATGTTTTTAGTAAAAATTCATGCTATGAGGGATAACATGAAGTTGAAGGAAATCGCAATTCGGAAAAGTTTGAACACTTGGACATTTGGTATATTCACAAGATAAACTTTTATTGCGTTACACAAGTGCATAAGTGCACTCATGATTATAAGACATGGAGTAGCAATATGGTATTGACTACTCATGTGTGATAATCACATTTATTTTTTGAGTTATTATTAACTCATCTTATACCTTGTTACATCAAAATGGGATTGTTGGGACAATATTGAACCCCATTTAAGTGAACTGGATTAACATAGTATTCGTCCCTAGTTACTTACATGAGGTGACATCTCGAAGCAACTAGAGTTTGATGCAATTGATGGAAAGTTCAAGTGTCATAGAGTCATAAGAGATGACTAGTCGATCACATAGGCAGACTATGAGGGACACTCTGTCGGACGAATGACCGCTTATAGAGTTCTGGCAATTTTTATAGCCTGGTCGTGGAGAGAGCTACTATGGTATTCTTATGAGTCAATTCTTTGACTAATGACTGTTCGCCTAAGATGGCACAGTTTCAGAGTGACTTTGATTTATGTTCGGCGACCTTCGTAATTGGGGTCTAATGGGCATGTTTTGGGTCATCATGAGCTGTGGCTGATCGAAGGGAAGAGTGCAATAGGAATTGTCCATCCCCGTCAGGGTTATCTTATATCTCAAGGCCACTCGAGGAGTAATGAACTGGAAATGCGTGGCCACGCTCGGAAGGTATCTATTGTAAATAACTCCGGTCAGACAGTTGTTCTCCAGATCGAGGAAACCACTCACGATATGATAAAATGCAAGTACGACCTGCAAGACACCTTGCATTGAGTGGGAGATAGTAATAGGACAAGAGAATTGGTGACGCACACTTGTCGTGGACAAGTAGGAGATTGTTGGAGTATGTGTCCTCGACAATAATGCGATCACATGTTTAAATCTCATATTAAGAATACATAAGGGAATGTAACATTTTATTGTCAACTGATCCACATTAATCGGTAATGATTGGCTGACTAGAGTTTAACATTACGTAGATGTGCGGCATGGTGATCGATTGATCCCTTAAGGTCATACCTCTAAGGAAACATTCTTAATTGACTAATTAATTAATTGTATGACGATATAAGTTAATTAATTCTTTAAAATTGAACAAATGATTTTGTGAGTTATAATACGTATCTTATTGTAATTTGATTAAATAAGATTCGTGATAAGTAATTAAATTTTTTTATTACTTAAGGTTTATTTATTGTTTATGAAAAATTGAAATAAGAATGAATTGTTTATTATAAATACAAGTAGTTGTGATTTATAATTATATGACCCATTTTAAGTAATAGTAATTGTGAATTACTAGTTAATTTTTATATGTGATTTATTTTGTTTATGTAATGATTTTTAATTTGTTAAAAATGCATTATTTAAACAACATGTCAAGTAACATGTGCAATATGTCACATAATACATATTAACAAATTGACAAACTTAAAATGGACCCATTTTAATATGGGTGTGCCGTGTAAAATGAGAAGGGAGGATTATTGTGCATTAACCAATTAATTAATGGGAAACGTGATCATTGCCTACTAATTATAGCCTTGCATACCTATACTCTTATGAAGAGCAACTAAAAAAGATATTGGGCACTCTTCCCAAATGGACCATCCGGCCACCCTAGAGAAAGAGAAGGGTTTTCTCTTCTTATCATATACAATTCATTTTGATCATTATCAATTCACTTGAATGAGTTTATCTCTCTAAGTTTTGTTGTTGAACAAAATCATAAAACTCACATAAAAATCTCTAATATTATTCTCTTAATACTAGAAGTAGTATATCCATAATATTAGTAATTTTAAGGGAACAAATATTAATTCTAGTATTCAAATTAATATTTGTATTAAGAAGGATTTTCTTGGTACAATCCTTGAGGAGAGATTCTATAATTGAATCTTGTTCATCCATTAGGAAAACTCAAGAACTAAGTAAGGTAGGAGACCTTACTAGTGCCCTAATAGCCGAAAATACATATGTAAGAAACTGATTTTTCTTCACTCTTGTATTTTGTTTTGCATGCATAAGATCTAGAATTAATTTTATGACTAAATTAATTTATCACATACTCAATATGTAAATTTTGAGATTAACGAATCCCAACACTCCAACCCTAATTTCTCAGTTTCTCCAATTTAATTCATGAAACCCTAATTTCTCAATTAAGCCAATTTGATTCACAAAATCACATTTTGATGCACCTAAACAGGAATCTGATGTACATAAACAGGAATTTGGATGCACATAAACAAGATTTTGATGCACATAAACGGTCTCCAACCCTAATTTCTCAGTTTCCCCAATTTAATTCATGAAACCCTAAATTCAGAAGCATGATTTATCAATCCAGAAACTTAAGAGACGAATCAAACCCTAATTTCATGATTTCAACAAATTTCTCAAATCCCCTAACCCTAATTTTTCAGTTTCCCCAATTTAATTGACGAAATCCTAAATTCAGAAGCATAATTGTTCAATTCAGAATTCTAATCGGTTAATCAATCCCTAATTTCACGAACAATCTAATTTAATCGACTAATTCAACTAATTTCACAACAAATAATCATAAAGATCGAAATTTTACCTCGAATTTAAAGGCGTCATTGATTGAAGCAGCGTCGAAAGGTTGATTGTCGAAGAATTTATCGTTCGATTGTAGAGAAAGAGAAACATGAATTTGATGGTGGAAGAGGCGATGGCGGAAGGTTTTGATAGTAGATGAGATGAGTTGAAGAGAGAGAAAGAATGATGAGAGAGTAGCAGAATTAGAAAATGACTGAGATTACGCGGGTTTGGGGGGGACGCGCGAAAAAAGTTGGGGGTTTGGTTAAGGTAATCTCAGCGTATTATTATATGCAATGGATGTTAAGTGGTTCTCATGGTTCTCATTATATGGGTGGTTCTCACCGGATCTCGACCATATATATATATATATATACATATATATATATGTATATATACATATATATATATATACATATATATATATATATGTACATATATATATATATGTACATATATATATATGTATATATATATATATATGTATATATATAGAGAAGAGATCAACTAAGGTCCATAGAAATATAAAGTCCATAAGTTCTATTATGAGCCATTGGATGGAAGGAGATGGAGGGATGAGATCAACCCCAAAAAAGTGTGTTCATAAGCTAATCTCACCATCTCTCTCCTCATTCACTAATCCACTCTAATTAATCACTAATTTACTTTATATTTCTTTTCCACTCATCCATTTCTCTTTCATCTTACACATTTCATTTCTCTCTTCTCTCAAACTCTAAAAAAAAAAACCGAAATAAATAAAAAAAACCCAAAAATCCAAATAAATAAAAAACCCAAAAAATCCAAATAAATCAAAAAACTCAAATAAATCATTCAATCTCTCTTCCTCATTCACCACCACCCACCACCACCCCACCCGACACCAACTAACCACCCACCAACCCGCCGCCGCCACCCCACCGCCGCTGACTTATATTTTTTTTTTTTTTTTTTTTCATCTCGTTTTTTTTTTTTTTTTTTTTTCGTTTTGTGTTAATTTGTATGTTTTGAGTTGTTTTTTCCATTCATTATTTTTTTTGTCTTTTATTTTATTTTAGTTGTCTTTTATTTTGTTAGTTCTCATTTATTATTCATTTTCTTAAATCTCTTTTTGGTATACGTTTTTTTTAAGATTTCGTGTTTTAAATCTCGTTTTTTTTTTCTGAGATACTTTTTTTTCATCTAAGACAATAATGGACTAAAGTTATACAAAAATGAACCAAAGTTATACAAAAATAGACCAAAGTTATACAAAAAAAGACTAAAGTTATACAAAAATTGGACAAAAGTTATACAAAAAATTGGACTAAAGTTATACAAAAAATGAACCAAAGTTATACAAAAATGAACCAAAGTTATACAAAAATGGACCAGAGTTATACAAAAATGCACCAGAGTTATACAAAAATGCACCAGAGTTATACAAAAATGAACCAAAGCTATACAAAAATGAACCAAAGTTATACAAAAATGAACCAAAGTTATACAAAAATAGACCAAAGTTATACAAAAATAGACTAAAGTTATACAAAAAATTGGACTAAAGTTATACAAAAAATGAACCAAAGTTAAACAAAAATGAACCAAAGTTACACAAAAATGAACCAAAGTTATACAAAAATCGACGAGAGTTATACAAAAATGCACCAGAGTTATACAAAAATGCACCAAAGTTATCCAATTTTTTGTATAACTTTAGTCCAAATTTTTGTATAACTTTAGTCTATTTTTGTATAACTTTGGTTCATTTTTGTATAACTTTGGTTCATTTTTGTATAACTCTGGTCGATTTTTGTATAACTTTGGTCCATATTTGTAGAACTTTGGTTCATTTTTGTATAACTTTAGTCCAATTTTTTGTATAACTTTAGTCCATTTTTGTATAACTTTGGTTCATTTTTGTATAACTTTGGTTCATTTTTGTATAACTTTAGTCCATTGTTGTATCACTTTGTCCAATTTTTGTATAACTTTAGTCTTTTTTTTGTATAACTTTGGTCTATTTTTGTACAACTTCAGTCCTTTTTTGTATAACTTTAGTCCATTTTTGTATAACTTTGGTCCATTTTTCTACAACTTTGGTTCATTTTTGTATAACTTTGGTTCATTTTTGTATAACTTTGGTCCAATTTTTTGTATAACTTTAGTCCAATTTTTTGTATAACTTTAGTCCAATTTTTGTATAACTTTAGTCTTTTTTTGTATAACTTTGGTCATAAAATGTATAACTTTAGTCATAAAATGTATAACTTTAGTCATAAAATGTATAACTGTAGTCGTAAATAGTAAAAAAATCAAACAATAAATATGAAAAATATGAAAAAAAAAATAATAACAAAAACCAAAAAAACTCATAATAACAAAAACAAAAAACCAAATAACAATAATAAAACCAAAAAACCAACAACCCAACCAAACCCGAAATCTGAAATAAACCAAATAACAATAAAAAAAACCAAATTTAAATATCGTGTGTATAACTCTAATGCACGCAGTGTATAACTTTAATAGACAAGATGTATAACTTTAGTCCAAAAAATCAAATTTGAAACAACACATAAGAAGATGATATTAAAAAAACCAATAAGTCAAAAAAGTACAATAAAAATACTTCAATAACAATAATAAAAAATTAACCAATAATTAAAAAAAAAAACAAATAACAAAAAAAAAAATCAAATAACAAAAAAAAAAACAAAACCAAACCAAACAAAAAAAAACCAACAAAACAAACTTGAATGGTTGTATAACTTCAATTTTTACAATGTATAACTTTAGATGTTAATAGTGTAACTTTAATGTAAAAAGTGTATAACTTTACTCATAAAATGTATAACTTTGGTGTTTTAAGTCGTAAATTGTATAACTTTAGTCGTATAACCCAATTAAATTAACAAATTATATACAAAAATAAAATGTTGATGAATGACTCATGAGAATAACAAATTATATGCATAAATCTAACAAAAAACCCGTAAATCTAACAAAAACCGTAAATAAAACAAAAAACAAAAATACAAATAAAACAAATAAAACAAAAAACAAAGAACAATAAACAAAAAACAATAAACAAAGAACAAAAACAAAAATAAAACAAAAAAACAAAGAACCAAAAAAACAAAAAAACGCAGTAGAGAAACAAAAAAACGCAGTAGAGAAACAAAAACAAAAACGCAGTAGAGAACAAAACCAAAAAAAAAATGGAAGGAGGAGGAAGGAAGGAAGGACGGCGGAGGGAGTATTGGCGGCAGGAGGTGCGGGAGGAGGAGGAAGGACGGCGGGAGGGTGGCTGCTGGTGTTTAGGGTGTCGGGTTTAGGGTGTCAGTTGGGTTTGTCGGGGGTGGGTTTAGATCTGGTGGGTTTGTGAGGTGGGTTTGTCGTGTGGGTTTCTCGGTGGTGGTGGTGGGTCTGGTGGTTTGTGGTGTGGAGTTGTTGCGGTGGTAGAGGGAGGAGAGAGTCGTGGAGTTGTTGTTGTTGTTGTTGTCGTGGTGTTGTTGTTGCTGGTTGTTGTTGCTGGTTGTTGTTGGTTCGCTGGTGGTTGAGGGAGGGTCGTGGTGGAGGGATGTGGGCTGGGAGGAGGCGTTTATGGGGGGAGGATGACGGTGGTAGGCGTAGTGTGGTGGTGTAGTGGAAAGAGGTCGGGGGAGGAGGTGGGTGGTGGTTTCGGGTGAGGGGTGGTGGTGGGAGATGAGAGGTTTATTTTATTGGTTTTTTGTTTGTGTTTTGGTTTTTTTTAGTTTGTGTTTTTTTTGGGTTTTTTTTTTTTGAGAGAATGAGAGGAAAAATGAGAGAGAAAGAAGGATGAGAGAAGTGTGAGAGAGTGAATAATGAGTGAGTGAGTTGGGAGAATTAGAATGAGGATGGAGTTATACAAATTAGGATGGAGTTGTACAAGATTAGTGAGGGAGATTTATGGCCCTCCATCAAGATGAAATCTCATCCCTCCATCCCTTCCATCCAAAGGCCCTTATAAGGACTTAGGGACTCAATGGATGTAAGGACCTTAGAAGAACCACTCTCTGTATATATATATATATATATATATATATATATATATATATATATATATATATATATATATATATATATATATATATATATATATATATATATATATATATATATATATATATATATACATTCACTAGGTTTAAACCCGTGAAATTCACGGGCCTATTTTTAAAATTTTAAATGAATATATTATATTAATAGGCTAGCTAAGATATAATGATTTACGAAGTAATTTCAAATTATTAACCATACATGAGCTATCATATAGTGTGTCCATTAGTATGATTAGGACTGACGGAGTACAAAGTTACAATAAAATTAGAACATATTTGATTACCCATGCATTGTAAAATAGTTTCCTCTTTTTTTTTTTTTTCCTTTCCGTTCTTTTCCCTCAGAACACAGGTAACGGCTTGTGAGAAGCTTGCTTACCTTTGCTTTCATCTTTTAACTCGATTATATGGGGCACTACATAAAAATCAATTCAATAGTACAATGATCTTCAAAATATTGCCAGTATCTTCAGTCCTGCATACTTATATACACCCGCATTCACACAAATATTAACTAACTCACATATGAGTTGATCTGAGTTGTAAATTAAACATCTCTTATTATGTTCTTGCGCTGTATATATGAATTCATTCATCTTACAAAAACAATACTGAAAATATTATTTCACTCCGAATCGCCACCATAATGAGTATGACTGCTTGCAAAAGACTCCATAGGGATTTTAATCTCTAAGACTAAGTCATTTTTAACAGTTACCTCTGTCTTTTTCCAATTTGCATTTTCTGGCAACTTGATTCTTCTTACAAATCCATGCTTCCATAAATGGCTACTCTTCCAATCTCCCGCTTTTGGGTCACCATTCCGGTGCTTGCAATACTGCCCCACTTATCTCAAGGATCTTACCCTTTTCTAAGACAGTTATTAAAAATATAATCCAAAAGTTCAGTTAAAAACTTAAATTTGATTATATTAACTTAAAAATATACACATATCAAAGAACTATTTTTGTGTGAGACAGTTTGACACGGTTATATGATCGAACTTATAAAACGACATATACTACACTAAATAAATAGTTTTCTCATCAAAATGAATCGTCTTACCGTGTAAAATCATCTTGCATTATAATTTATGCCGTAAAATATGTAAGAAAATACATTACATAATATTACTCTCCGATTTCACTACAAAGGCCAAGGTTGCATATCTCCCTCTTTTATTTCATCGTCAACATTTCACTACTCTCTCCCTTTATCAATTTTACAACTACAAATGTTTACCAATAAATTGAAATATTTAATCATCACAAATAGAACAAAAGTAACATTTAATCACCATGCACACGACGATGTCTACAGTGAGCATATCTGCTTTCAAGTGACGTACGGCAATGTGAAAGTAACTGAATGCCATAGCGGAATTCTTAAACTTCTTTTTAGTTTTTGAGAATTGTGAACGATAGGGAATGATTGGGGTTGCATATGAAATTCATGCTGATCCTCGTAGGCGTCTCTTGAGAATTAATTGGCCGATATTATAGGGAGGATATTTTGCATATCATTTTTGTGTCATATTATTGTAGGGATATGTAAAACGTGAAATGATAACCTGGAAAGATATTTTGGAAATATTTTGTATATTGAGTAGCACTCTAATTTTTGGTAGGTAAAATCAAATTAATTTTTTTTTTAAAAGAGAAATTATCCTAACAAAAACTTGTCGTAATAGTCATAGAGTGATTGAATATGAAATTGGAATATTCCATGCAAATTCCACTTCATATTATGGGATATGATTCCGTTCTATATTTACTTTCGTGAATTTCGCACCATTATAGTGAGTGCTTTATTATGCTTTATTTTTTTAAAAAAAATTGTAGTGTTTTGATTATATTTTAAGGACTTCTAATTAACCACCACATAAGACTATGCTTGTTAATTGAGATGGCACATCAGCTTTTTGGCTATTGCATTAGAGATATTAGATATATATGATGATATGATGATATCTTCAACAAAGATATAAATCTTCCTTATCATAGCTAATCTAATAAATCAAATATAATTCATTGAACTTCACTATGTACAGTGTAACATTGTAATGTATTTCCTTCATTTAACTCCACTCTACCATTTTACTTTTTCACGTTTGTCAACGCGTGTTTTACGCGGTAAATATTGTTAGCTACGTATTTGCAAAAATTATAAAAGTTAGAGATTTTTAATGTACTTGTAAAAACGAATCAAACAAGATCCCCCATAAATATATTTTCGCTTTTGCATTGAGAGAAAATTGAAATTGAATGTTCACTTGTGAATAGTGTAGAAAGTAGAAAATGGTAGAGTGGTGTTGAATGGAGAAAGTATAAACATGTAACATCTTGCGATATTGAACCAACCTTGTGTTTGATATATTGACTGTTACTTAACGATTCTCATGTAAGACCGCCTTATATGAAAATTGTGTAAAATAAATCTATATATTACTAGAAATAATGTGACCTATTTAACTTAAAAGTTATGGAGTACTCAGTTCTTAATAAATTCGTTGTACAAACTTTTGTTTTATAAAGCTTCATACACAAGATAATGTTTAGTTGGTAATTGGTAATAAGGAAGAATAACCACCAATCAATTAGAAATTAGTCTCCTAATCCTAATTTCTCTTGTAGTAGAATGTTCTATTACATATTCATCAAAAATAGTGGGTTTTATGAAATAGTTTTACATTGAATTAATGTAAAATTATTCATTCTATATATACCTCTAACTAAACATAAATAGTTGAATAAAAACGTTATGGGGTGACATTTTACACATTTGATTTCTCCTAAATTAATTTATAAACTAGTACCTAGCTTTTATTTTAAAAGATGTGAGAGAAGTAAAGAATGACCCATTACACACAATTGAAAAGATCTCGAGAGAAGTATAACGTATTTTTGTCAGGGTAAGATATTTTTGAGTTTGTTCAAGTTTAGAAATTAGTAATTTAAATGGGATCGAGTTTTGATCTATCAAAGCACCGAAGTCCGACATGTTGATAGTCATGTGTCGAAGCAACTTGAGTTCATATGAACTACTCTATATACAAATTGCTCTGTTGGCTTCTAGTTTATGTCTAATATTAAATCAATGCAAACACCACTGGACAGAACCTGAATGTTGCAAAGCGAAACCGAACCTACCCGACCAATGATGTAATCATTATTTACGCTCTTTTAACCCCTTGACCAACCTAATTTAATATTAAATCAATGCAAACACCACTGGACAGAACCTGAATGTTGCAAAGCGAAACCGAACCTACCCGACCAATGATGTAATCATTATTTACGCTCTTTTAACCCCTTGACCAACCTAATTTTTGCATTACAATTCATTATGTAATGCAGTGTGGACTGACATGAACTACCAAAGTAAATTATAATATCAATTTGTCTCATTATAAACGGATATATTCGTCTAAAGTGAACGACGGGTCAAATATGCTTAAGGTGGTGACTTTTTGGGTCCCACCATGCAACTTATTGTTTGTCTTATGCTTAAAGTGAGTGGATATTTAGACAGATATCTCCCGTCTATAACTATAGATGGATATCTCCCGTCTATAATGAGAATTTGTGTTACAATATAGACAAAGTAGCAACAATTCAGCAATTTGCGTCTTTATTTACTAGTACTAGTTAGAGCTGGCAAAAGCTGATCCGACTCGCCTGAAACTCGACCCGATACAACCCGAAAATTGGGTGAACCGAAACCGAACTGACCCGACCCGAACCGACAGCAACCTTATTTTTTTTACAACCCGTACCCGACCTAAACCGGCCCGACCCGACCCGTGACCCGATATTTTCTCAACTCGATAGATGGCCCTATAATGATCTAGTTTAATAATGATTTAAACTAGTTTTGTGGCTCATGACAAATCACGGGTGTCATTTAAAGTTATGTTTTCAAGACATTTTTTTTATCTATTGTACATCATTTTACATCAATTCATGCTAGTGACTTAGTGAGTACCGAGTGATGATATTGGTTTCGTATTAATGCTAATAGGTTCGTCTAGTATGATCTAAATAAACACGCACTAATGAAAGTAGGAATACAATGATACATAAGCTAACTAAATTAGTGAGGTAACCTACCAATCAATTGAGCGTTAAATGATACATGATACAGATTTAGTAAAAACCAAAATATTTCCATAGTCGTTGTCTCTTCGATATCCAGAGCCATAAGGCCTCAAATTATTGTCATGTATTGGTTAAAGAGAATTGTTATCTACCTTCTCCTTTAATAACCGGTTAAAATATACTCCCTCTAAGTTTTTTTTTATCTTCTCTTTTCAATAAAATACTCCTCACTATATATTAGAGAAAGGGGAAGATACAAAAAAAACTTGGAGGGAGTAGTATATTTGGCCTTATCCACTTGTCATCCGACCCAACACGATATATATTATCTTAATCAATTGTGAGAGGGCAAAGAGAAAAGGTGGAAGAGAAGGTGAGAGGGAGAAGGTAGATAGCATTCATCTTGGTTACAATAGAAAATCTCCCAAAAAAAAATTCTAGAATAAAATTTTAGAAACATGTTAAGGCCCTATTTGGTAAACAATGGATTAATTTCAGTATAAGCAGATTGGAACGACAGATTTTAACAGAAGGTTTGACTAGCATATTATAATTAGCAGAATTAATTTGAGTATTTGGTAACTGGAAGATTACGATTAGTAGATTGTTAGTTTTCCTTATGAAATGTAGTAAAATTTCCTAATTTAGAATATGCTAACCAATATGCTGGGGTAAGGAGCATATTGTAACACAACATATTGACCCCAAATATGTTGTTTTAATATGTTGTTTACCAAACACTAGACTTAGCATATTGACTGATCAAACATGCTAAAACCCTTGAATATGCTAAAAATTGGCCAATATGCCGTTTACCAAACACTCCCTAACTCATAAAAATCTACATATTTTTAACTTGTCATTTTTCATGTATTGATATCCAAGTATATCTTCTTCCTGAAATTTATCAATTGTACATACAAATTAGTATTATGCCAAAATCAGATGCCCACGATAAAACGTTATCAAATGAGAGTAAATGATTATAATGGAAATTAAAAGAGAACATGAAAAAAACAAATGAGCTTTTGGATGATACAAAAAAATATATATATATATATATGTCTATTATTATGCTTATGGAATGAACATTATCATTTCAAGATAAAAAAAAACTAGGAATTAAGAAGCCATAATTTCATGAAAGTTTTCAAGGTAAACTAAAAATATGAATCATTATTAAGGAACTTGAGAAATGAGTTATGGAGAAAGAAGATGAAAAGTGTAGTTAAAAGTTAATGATGAATTGAATAAGGTAATTCAAGTGGAGGGAGATAAAAAAATTATTACCTTTATTAGTTTTTTTTATAAGATTATAATTGTGAGAATAAATATTAGGGAAATCATTTAAAAATAATATGAAAAGACTTGCAATATGACTTCTTTCAAATCACATGGTTATGTCACTTACCTTATCACTTAAAAATCTGTGTAATGTTAGTTTTTTTATATTATTGTATATGTTTCATGTTATGTTGCCAATAATTAAATAATCAATAAAAATTAATGGATTCAGAAAATATTTTATGGAATAAATTTTAATGGTTTATCTAGCCTTTTATATATACTCCCTCCATACCAGACCAATGGTAACATTGACCGTTTTGTCACTATTCATGGTCGTAGGGAATCTTCGATATTATTCTTAATCTATAAGACAAGATATAGTCATGTGAGATCTTGTTTGATTTATCGTCATGAATGCTATAAGAATATCAAATTTTTATAATTTTTAATAATGCGTACCAAAAGATATTTACGTTGCAAAACGTGCCTCGACAAGTGTGAAAAAGTCAACGTTACCATAGGTGTGGTATGGAGGGAGTAATATATTACATAGATTTATTATTATTTATAGATTTAATTATAATTTCATGTTATCTTTTCAATATTTAATAAACAATCAATAAAAGTTAATAAATTATTGTATTTTAAAAAATTTCATGTGAATTGAACCCTTCAATCTTACCTTTTCATTTAATTATATTTATTTATTGATGAGTGAATTAAATTAATGTCATGTAATAATAAATTTATAATCCATGTCACATTAAAAATTTACCATGTCACATTAAAATTTGTCGTGTCATATTTAAATTTGTCATTTTGATTACCCTTTTAAATATATTTTATAGATAACACCAAATTGACATTCATGTTAATTATTTTCACTTAAAAGTACAATTAATACACTTAGCCATTATTTAAATATAAAATTATCATCTAAAACTAAATATATAAGATAAAATATATGTTGATAACCTGACTCGACACTGACTCACTAATGACCCGACCCGGCTTACCGCCCGTTGATGACCCGACATAAACCGAACCGACTCGAACTCATCACTGACCCGATATAACCTGAATCCGATATGACCCGAAACTCGACCTATAACCAACCCGAATGACCCAATTGCCACCTCTAGTATAAGTGTTGCTTGGTATCTTTATAGCACGGAGTAGTTGTATATTGTTATAGTAGTAACATAAAGGAAGCTCCCACTAGGATCTTTTTGGTGAACGCCATGATGATGTTACCCCAAATAAACAATATTATCTCCCATTTATGAATTCTTCCCTTTCCAACTTTTATGCTTTTACTTTTTGTCTTCGTGCCAAACCTACACGGACTTAACACAACAATGTAATATTTTGAACAATAGGTCTTGGTATAGATGGGTGGGGCGAACAAACGGGTAAAGACATCTAATAAAATGGGTAGAGGGGACAAGGTGGGGCACCCCCATGTACTTCCCACTTTATGGCAAATGGGTATTTTGTGAGAGGAAATGGTATCCGTCTATACGTATAGACGGATAATGTCCGTCTATAATGAAAATTTGTGTATTTTAAATAAAAATACTTTTTCATTCATGATTAAACAACAATAATTTAAGGCAAGTACAACTGTATGGTAAGTACAATATAAGGAAAGGAAGTACAATAGGTTTTGGAAAAATAAAATATGGAAATGATATCTTTCAATGAAGAATATCATAACGGTTTTTCTTAACATGTGTTATAAGGGTACATGTTAAGAGTACTTAGATGAAAAATTTGACAATGGCCCTGTTTGGTAATCAGCAGATTGATATTAGCAGAAGCAGATTGGTCAAGCAGATTATAAATGACAGATTGGATTAACAAGTTTGACTAGTATATTTCTGTTCCGGGTGTAATTCCAGAGCAGATATTCGTTACCACCCGTTGCTTGTAGAATGTCGTCTTTGGTTGAATCCTTCTCGTTCTTATCGTTCCTCTCGGCCTCTCCTGCAACAATGAACGAACTGAGGGCTTGGCTTTGTGCCAAGCGTACTCACTCCGACGCTCAAGTCAGTAACTTAGGGGATAAGTTGTTCCTTGGCTAAATGTATATTGTAGAGAGATAAGGAAGATTATACCAGGTGAATAGTGTTTCTTAGGTTAAGTTGTGGATACTTTCCTCAATGAAGGTTGAGGAGTATTTATAGACTTTCACCTTTTGTCACGTAGTGGCCAAGTGGCCAAGTGGCTAGCGGTGGAAAGATCGATCTACCCCTCGGCCGAGGGACCTATGGCGGGCCGGCGGGCCTGTTGACTCACCGCCGAGGGTCTTGGATGTGAGTACGCGGTATGTGCCCCGGCCCGCAAGTTGCCATGCCGAGACCCAGCCGACAGCCGATGGGTCAGACGGCTAGGGCGCCTAAGCCGTTGACTTCTTTGTGGATATCTTTGACCTTGCTCAATATGTTGACTTGGTCAGCGGTGCAGAATATGCCCCATCAATTTGCCCCCAGCGTAGTCTATGCCGTGGTATGGGCTCCGATGTACGTTTGAGCGTATATTCTGCGCAAGTAATTTGTAAAAAATTTTCTGCATCGGCCTCTTCTGCGGCGGCTTCTTTTACCTCGGCCTGGTCTTTTCTTAGGCCGTACCATATCCCCCCTCCGCATGGATGCGTAAAGGGCATCCGATGTGGAAAAGAAAGTGACACTGGCCGAGACCAGGGTTGAGAGAGCCGGTTGTTTTTGATTGCCCCCGGCCGGCGCTACTTAGCTTGGTTGATCATGTGGCCGGCGGAGAACAGATGCTTGGGAATTTGTTGAGGAAGGTGGATAGGCGGAGAGATACGAATGGGCGTGTTGAAGACGCTTGGTCACTGTTGCATTGATTGACGTTCGACTGTTGCAACGATTGACATCCCGTGGTTGCATGTCTGACACGTGTCTGCACGCTGATTGGTTGACGCTTCATGGGCTATTCTCTGATTGGTCTTTCTTCATGGGCTTTTCCCTATAAATAGGGCAGTTATCCCGTGAAATTGGTCACCAATTTCATTCTCCAAAATTTTCTTCTCTCTAAACTTTCAAAGGCTTCTTTGTCTTCTATTTCTCAGAGTTGTTACTCCTAGTGAGTGTTTTTCTTCAAGGTAAACAAACAAACTTTCCAATTTCTTAACTCGTAAGTTATTATTGTAAACATGTCTTCTGCGATGCCGGGCCTAGCAAACCGACGCGGGGGGGGGGTCCCCGTCGCGTCTTGATGAGGAGGAGAAATTGGACGCCCTCCTGATAAGGCCTGGGGGCCCTAGGTCTCCTTCTCCTGAAGTCGATCCTCGAATTTTGGAGGAATGGGAGGATGACTGGCGATGTCGATGATGACGCAGACGATTTTGGTGATGATGCTTTGAAGAGGGTCGTCCCAAAGAGGGGAGACGATGCGTTATGGATCACGGTGACGTCCTCGTAAGGTACGCGTTGACCGAGCTTGGACCCATAAGTTGGCCAGTTGTTCCGGTGAGAAATTTTTCGAGGGCCATTTCTTCTTTGGCAGGGGATACAAGTTTGTTATCCCCGAGGAGGGTCAGCCGTCTGTTGCCCTCCGCCGGCCATACCGCGTATACATGCGACACTTGGAGTACGGGCTCCGGTTTTATTGAATGAGTACGTCATGGCCATCATTAAAGCTATGAACGTCGCTGTGGCCCAACTGCATCCGTTGGCCATGAGGACGATAGTCGGCTTTGTGTGGCTTTGTCTCTTCAAGGAGGCCCCGACGGTGAATTTATTCCGCCGCTTCATTATCTCCACCAGTCAATCTCTCGGCGCGTCGGTTGGTACAGTGTGCACATGGAGAAAGGTTATGTCTCATTGACAAACTTACTTCTTGCAAAGACCGGAGAGATCGGTGGGTGTATGTTAAGGTGCTTGGATGACTATCCGCTGCCCCTCTCCTTTCAGCACCAAGTGAATTTGCTTTGTGTGAGACTAAGGCGGAGCATGACGGATGGGTCACCGGAAGAAGCTCAAGATGGATGCCAAAGCAAGGTCCTTCTTAAAGAGGATGAGAAGTCGCGATGAGGCTTTTTGAGGCGGACAAGGGTGGGGTGCCGAAAAAATGGATTCCCCCAACGCAGATCATTCTTCAGGATGAGCCGCTCTGCCATGTCGGCCTCATACCGGCCCTAGCACAGGGTGAGTGGGGTCGGTATGAGGCCCATCACCGCTCTTAATGTTCCTGTTTTTCGAACTTCGATTTATTTCTTCTACTTAATTCTTGCTTTTATTTCTTTCGCAGACTACTTTGGACCGGATTTGTCTGAGGATATCCTCCGGAGAATGGGGCTGCACAAAGACAAAACCGTTGCTAACTTGCATCCCAAGGCTCTGACCCATGACCGTAGGACGTCGCCGAATGATCTTATGGACCAGCGGCTGAAAAGCTTGAATGCGGTGGAGGCCCAGGCGAAGGTTGTTAGTAACATGCCGCGCCATACGCGAAAAACAAAACCTTCGGCGGTGATGGCGTCGACATCGGCTCCGCCTTCCATCCCCCCTGTTCAGAAGGAGACGGTGGAGATCGTTTACATCTCCAATGGGGATGACTCCGATGAGGAGGAGGGGTCTCCCCTTGTCCGTAAAAGAAAGCAGACAGCCTTTACCGCTGCCGTTGCTTCGCCTGCTGGCGACGAGGAAATGCGCCCTTCGGCCAAGAAGGCCAAGCACGGTATTGAACTATCCTGTGGCTCAGACTTAGCCGGTTCATTAGGCGCTGCCGGTGACAGGCTCTCCGGCATGTCTATGTATGTTGATACTGATGCTTACTTTAAATTTTGTAGATCACCCGTTGTCGTCCGCGCTCTTTGTTGAGCAGCAAGTGGAGGAGAAACCCGCGCAGGCTGGTGATCATAACGTCGCCATTGACTCTTCATCCCAGAAGGTTTCCCTTTCCCGACCGCAGGCTGGTGATCATAACGTCGCCATTGACTCTTCATCCCAGAAGGCTTCCCCCTCACAGGTTGTAGCGGAAAGCGCGAGGTTGATCAAGAGACTGGCGAGGTGGAACGAGCTGACCGGTGCTCGTATCATGGAGCAGGAGAAGGCCGTGGCTCAGTCCGCTTTTGAGCTTAATGCCACTAAGAAGGTGGCCGCGAAGGCGAAGCTGGATCTTCTCAATGAGCGAGAGGCTTAGGGGAGGCCGAGAAGGCGCTCTTGGGCCGAGAGAAAGCTCGGGGAGGACGCCGAAAAGGAGGTCCTTCTTTGAGAGAGCCAAGGCCGAGACTGCTGCGGCCGAAATTGAAAAGCTGCTGGCGAAGTGTGACCTTGTTCAGAGGCACGCCGACCTCTATTTCCAGCAGAGGAATGAATTCAGGGAACGGTTTCAGATCCAGGGGAAAGTGATTCGGAGCAAAATGCTCCCTGACATGTGCTCCGAATTCCGGGATCTGGCCGAAGACGCTGCCAGGGAAGTAATTGAGGAGCTTTTCCCTCTCGAAGGTTCCTTTCCGTGGAGCAAATTCGACGAGCTGTTTGACGACAAGCTCGAAGCTAAGGAGAAGGCCGTGGAGGAGAAGGCCAAGGAGGCGGTGCGGGTGAAGATAGAGCGAGGCGGCCGAGGAGGCAGCGACTCTTCTTTGAGAGAAGGCTAAGGCGGCCAAGGAGGAAGCCGAGAGGGCAAGGGCAAGCATGAGGAGGCCGAGGCTAAAGCCGAGGTCGCCGGCCGAGGCTGCTAGGGAAGGTCTTTGGTTGCCCCTCGAGGAAGGTGCTTTCTACCGGCTGCGATGGCGGCAAAGAACAGGACACAGGAGATGATATCTCATGCCCTTTTGCCTTTGTCTTTGCATTTTGTGCAACTTTGGTAGGTTGTCTTTTGGTGACCCTTATGGGGACTACTCGTTTGTATTTCTTGTAATTTGTTGAACATATTTAATAAGAGCTCGTTTCTTCTGCCTCCGACTTGGCCGAGGTCTTTACCTCATTCCTTTTCTGAGTTTTTTTTTTTTTTTTTTTTTTTTTTTTTTTAACGTTATTAAATGGGCGTCTCCTTTGTTTCCGCCTTGGCTTGACCGAGGCAGTCTAGAGTGCGTTCCTCAACTGTGTAATGCTTCTAAGGCGTTTTGATTGCTTTGCGAGTATCAACTGCGCTGGTCATGATTGCCGCTCTTGTCGTTGTGACATGGTGTGAGCCAAAGATTCGCTTCTTGTTATTGATCGCTAGTGGCGTCTACCACTGGAGTATCTGCGACGGCATCAAACCTCTTGGGGTGACTACCGTGGCGTTTACTACTTGGGGTGACTGCGACGGCGCCCACTTCTTGATGGAGACTGCCGTGGCGTCTACCACTTGGAGTGACTGCGACGGCGTCAAACCTCTTGGGGTGACTGCCGTGGCGTCTACTACTTGGGGTGACTGCGATGGCGCCTATTTCTTCATGGAGATCGCTGTGGCGTCTACCACTGGAGTGACTGCGACGGCGTCAAACCTCTTGGGGTGACTGCCGTGGCGTCTACTACTTGGGGTGACTGCGACGGCGCCTATTTCTTCATGGAGACTGCCGTGGCGTCTACCACTTGGAGTGACTGCGACGGCGTCAAACCTCTTGGGGTGACTGCCGTGGCGTCTACTACTTGGGGTGACTGCGACGGCGCCTATTTCTTCATGGAGACTGCCGTGGCGTCTACCACTTGGAGTGACTGCGACGGCGTCAAACCTCTTGGGGTGACTGCCGTGGCGTCTACTACTTGGGGTGACTGCGACGGCGCCTATTTCTTCATGGAGACTGCCGTGGCGTCTACCACTTGGAGTGACTGCGACGGCGCCTATTTCTTCATGGAGACTGCCGTGGCGTCTACCACTTGGAGTGACTGCGACGGCGTCAAACCTCTTGGGGTGACTGCCGTGGCGTCTACTACTTGGGCTGACTGCGACGGCGGCTATTTCTTCATGGAGACTGCCGCTCTTGTCGGTATGACAGTGTGAGCCGACATCTGCTTACTGATAAAGACTACCGCTCTTGTCGGTATGACAGTGTGAGCCGGCGTCTGCTGCTTCCTAGTGACTAGGGGGAAAATGAACATTTTGATGGGAGACTTTGGACGATTTTTCATTAGGTAAAAACATGCGTCGGGGTGCCCACAGCTGTTTTGGACACCTCCGCTGCTACATAGAGTATTCCCGAGATTACCAGCGTCCTAATGGCCTATCAAAGGCACACCTTCCCAGTCAGCCGCTAGTTACATCCATGAGGTCGCCCTCTTGTTGTAAGGATAGACTTTTCCCTTTCTCTGATTTCTTTGCCACTTTGAGGGATTGCATGTTGCATCCTCTGGCAGCTATCTGGACGTTGACCACCTCGTCATTCTCGTCTTTGGAGACGAGCTTATGCGCTTCCCCCCGGTCCGAGACATACATCAGTGTTAGGGCCCGGATGGACATCACTGCGTCAGCCTCGCTCAGGGTGACTCGGCCTATGAGAACGTTGTAGGCGGACGAGCCGTCGATGACCACGAACTCAGCTAGGACATTCTTAGCCGCATTCTTTTCGCGAACGTCACCGGAGTCCGATTGATCCCAGTGGTACCAGTAGCCGGCCCCGGAGAAGCCGTATAGTGGGTTGGTGCGGGGGCTCAAGTCCTTGACTTTCAGGTAGAGGCCGAGGAAGCACTCCCTGAACATGATGTTCGTGTATGCGCCCGTGTCAATCAGGCACCTCTTGACCAGGTGGTTGGATATGTCCAAATTGACTACAAGTGGGTCGTTGTGAGGAGCGATGACTCCTTCGTAGTCCTTCCTTCCAATGGTTATATCGGGGATCTTTGGAAGCGGGGATCGCTGTGTTGGGCACAAAGTTGATGGCATGATATAGCTCGTTCAGGTGCCGTTTGTGCCCATGGGCGGACCCTCCGTTCTCGTTGCCCCGATGACAACATGGATCACTCCTATCCGTTCAAGACGGATTTCTTACCCGAATCGTCGGCGTCGATCTTTTGGCCTTTGGCAACGTACTTGCCGAGGCTCCCCTTCCGGATCGGTTCTTCAATGGCATTCTTCGATGATCACGATCGTTGGTTAAATGGCCGGTGTGGCCGTGGTACTCACGATCGATCGGCTCGTGTCACCGTCAATTTTTGGCTTGGGGGTCTCTCCCACTTCGGCCTCGTTTTGCTCGGGCGAAGACCTCGGCGGCTGATACGACGAGGGGGGTTTTGTCACTATACCGCCTCTGGTGGTACGTTCCCGAACTCCACCCGGCGCCTGTCGAGTCCTGTTTCCTGGCAGGTTTGTCAGACCGTGACCTATTATTCTTGCGGCGTCTGTCATCGGGCCGTGACCCGTTGTTGTCACGGCGTCTTTCATCCGGGTTGTCCTCCCGGCGACTCTTCTTCTCTGAGTGCTCGGCCTCGCTGGGGCCTACCCAGGTCTTGTGATAGTCTTCTACCTTGATGGCCTGGTCGGCCATCCTCCTGGCGGCATCCAAGCTCAGGCCTCCGCACTTGATGAGCTCATTTTTTAAGTCTCCCCTTGGGAGGCCCTTCATCGCCGCAAGGCCGCCGGTTCGGGATTAATTTCTCGAATCTGCTGGACCTTTCCATCGAACCTCTTCACATAGCTTCGTAGAGACTCGCCCCCCTCCTGTTTGATAGTTAGGAGGTCCGATGTCTCCACGGCCCTTCTCTTGTTGCAAGAGTACTGGGCTAGAAAGGCGTCTCTTAGGTCGGCGTAATAGTATACCGAGCCGTCGGGAAGCCCTTTGTACCAACTTTGTGCCATCCCATGCAAAGTTGTTGGGAAAACTCGGCACCAACTCATCGGGCTGCTCCCATACCGACATGTAAGACTCGAAAGCCTCAGCGTGGTCGGCTGGATCACTATCTCCTTTGTATGATAGGGGTGGCAACTTGAGCTTAGTTGGCACCTGGACTTCTAGGACGTAGGCGTTGAGGGGCTGTCTGACCACGTGTCGAGCGACACGCGGCGATCGGCTCCTCGCATTCCTAATTCGGCTCCTCTCCTCGTAGCGGGAAGGACTCCTTCTTCGACTCGGACTTCTTCTCCAACTCTGCTGAGTCGGACTCCTCTGGCTCCTTTGGGGTAAGCCTCGTTCGTCTTTGCGGGGATCTTTGTCCTCCCATGAGCGCGGGAAGGGCTTAGGTCTACCACGCCCACTTTGGGCTCCCCCCCGACTTGACCGGGTCGACTTCTCCTAGTGCTCCGTTCAAATTTCTCGAGTCACATTTTGGGCCCTGGTCTCTGGGCGGTTTCCGCCGCTCGTGTCGGCGTGACGGTGTGAGCGGCGTATTACTAATTAGGTCCAGACCATTTTCGCTTTTGCTATGTCAACCACATGTCCCATGATGGTGACCTGTTTAGTATTTAGCGCGGCGTGTCCGGTATTATTGGCATCCCGAACTCCGGTTGGATTACTCCGCCGGTGGAGGGCTGCACGACTCCAGAATTGTTGAAGGTATCATCTTGGTAGAATGCGGTTTCGTCGGTCACGACTGCGTCTTGTTGTTTCGACATTTTCTTAGCTTTTTGGGTGGGTTTTTGTTGTTTTTTTTTTGTTTGGGAATGAATGTGACTAGCTTCTAGTAGCGTTTCCCCACAGACGGCGCCAATTGTTCCGAGTGTAATTCCAGAGCAGATATTCGTTACCACCCGTTGCTTGTAGAATGTCGTCTTTGGTTGAATCCTTCTCGTTCTTATCGTTCCTCTCGGCCTCTCCTGCAACAATGAACGAACTGAGGGCTTGGCTTTGTGCCAAGCGTACTCACTCCGACGCTCAAGTCAGTAACTTAGGGGATAAGTTGTTCCTTGGCTAAATGTATATTGTAGAGAGATAAGGAAGATTATACCAGGTGAATAGTGTTTCTTAGGTTAAGTTGTGGATACTTTCCTCAATGAAGGTTGAGGAGTATTTATAGACTTTCACCTTTTGTCACGTAGTGGCCAAGTGGCCAAGTGGCTAGCAGGTGGAAAGACTGATCTACCCCTCGGCCGAGGACCTATGGCGAGCCGGCGGGCCTGTTGACTCACCGCCGAGGGGTCTTGGATGTGAGTACGCGGGTATGTGCCCCGGCTGGCAAGTTGCCATGCCGAGACCCAGGCTGACAGGCCGATGGGCTGTATCGGCTAGGCTGCCTAAGCCGTTGACTTGTTGTGGATATCTTTGACCTTGCTCAATATGTTGACTTGGTCAGCGGTGCAGAATATGCCCCATCAATTTCAATAAGTAGATTTAGTAGAAGTGTTTGGTAATTAGCAGGTTTTGGTTAATAGATTGTTGTATTTATGTGTAGATTGTTGACGGATTCATATTTCACAATCTACTAATGTGAATATGCTGGGTAGAGCAGCATATTGAAAAACAGTAGATTGAGCTCCAATCTACTCTTTCAATATGTCATTTACCAAACACTCAAAGTAGTAGATTGGTGAGTCAAACATGCCAAAAGCCTTGAATATGCTGAAAATTTCCCAATCCGCCATTTACCAAACACCCCCAATAAATATGACACTGAAACCAAGACTCCCTCATTATTCTTCAACATTTGATCAATAAAGGGGAGGAAAAAATGATCCTTTCTAGTCATAACATTAAGGCTACGATAATCAAATACATACAAATAACCCATCATCCATTTTGTACTCGAGGAACTAAGACTCCCTCATTATTCTATACAACAGTTAACTCATACTTTTTAGAGACAAACTGTGTAAGACTCACCCACTTTACTGTCAGATATTGGGCATATTATACCGCAACAACCTAAAACCTCTTTTTTTACCACCTCCATAATAGGAGGATTCAACTATTGTTGGGATTGTCTTACCGGTTTCGCATCTTCCTCAAGTAAGATGCGGTGCACCCAAGTAGATGGACTAATGCCTTTGAGGTCGGCAATGGTCCACCTTATAGTTGTCTTAGTGTAAGATTATTGGTAGTCTTGAGACAAGACTTATCAAAATCTTGAGACAAGACTCATTTAAGATTACCAATAATCTACCGAAGTCTTGACAAAGTCTTGGAAATCCAAGACTCAACTTAAGACTCTTGTAAAATCTTGACACAATTTACTAGACATTTCTTTCAATTAATAATTGAGATGTGTACCTTTTTGTTTTTGTTTTATTTTCTTTTTCTTTATAAGCTGAAAAAAATAAGTGGGGTAAAAAGTAGAGTTTGAGGTGAGTCTGATTGATAATGTATAAAGTCTGAGGTGAGGCTGAAGTGAGTCCAAACGATATAAAAATAAAGTTAGTGGAAAGCTGATTTGACAGTTTTATGACCCAGAAAAGTCTGACTGATAATCTTACCCTTATACTCACTTAAAACCTTTACCAACTTCACCTCTTGTTCCTTAGTGAGCTCACTAGAGATGAAAACCGGCAGTGTATCTCCCTCACCAAGGAACATATATTTCAAGTGTTTTGGAAGTGGCTTTAGCTCTACTTTTGTTGTTTGCACAGTAGATGGTAATAAATTCTCCACATGAAGGGTTAGAGGTGCTTTATTTTAAGAAATTGGATTTCTTTCATTCAAAAACAAATCTGGCACTACGATATACAAGTTAGTAGACAAAACAATATCTACACCATCTTTCTCTATGTTATTCTCCAGCACCATTTGGACATAATCAATTCCACTAATAGTAAACATATTTTGCATGCAAGGATCAATTAAAATTAACAGAATGCACATCAAGGGGATATTTCAAGAAGTCGCAGATATTAACTTTAACAACTTAACTGTCATTGGTGTTTATCAAGGGGTCATGAAGTCTGTAGACTGTCATTGGTGTAATGCTTTAGGCCTAAATGTTTAATGTCCGTATCCTCTTCTTAGCCTCGAATTTCTTGAAGTCACAAACTTGCTAATCAGCAATTGATGTAATGGTTTGTCCATTTGGACGGTGCTTATAATATTACTAACATTCGACCAAAAAAACAACTTAACTGTCAGACTCCATGGTCAAAAAATCACTAGACACATCTATCTTTGTACTAGAAGTTTTCAAGAAAAACCTCCATAGCAATATAAAGGTTGATAAGGTTATTTTCAGTCGTTTGACCTTAATCAAAATAAATTCTAACTCAGTACTAACAAAATAGCTAGTGGTAAGTCATGTATCGAATCCACAGGGAGGCGAGTTAATTATTCTAGTTTGATAGCGTCTAAGGTCGTCTTAAAGTAACAATTTCAAGGGAGTTTTGTTTGTTTGATTTCTAATAACTAATTGCAATAAAAGTAAATAAGACGAATTCAATAATATTAAAAGGTCTGGGGATTAGGTTCACTAGGTAGTTATACGGGGTATGATTTAATTCATTATAGAGCTAATTATGTTGTTTAAGGTTATATGATCGGTCGATTCAATATCCCTGTAGATCTAATATAACATGCAGTCGCTATCATTAAATTATCTCTATTCAGTTATCGCAGCCTATATTGATTTTAACTCAGTCGGTAAAAGTCTCAATTCGTTATACTAGTCAATTAACCCTGGCCAGTAATTAACTAACTAGATGAAGAACAATAAACTGAACAACAATGAATAAGCAACTTTAACTATCAATTCATTAATTAATTCCCCCTTCTAACAACCTAGATCCCCATTATCCCTAGATTAAAGGCTTAGCTACTCATACTAAAGGGAAGAACTATAATAGCAATAATAAGAAACATGATGAACAATAATAAAAGATGAATAACGATTGAATAGTAATTATTGAAGAAAGATTAGAAACAATACCGTAGTAATAATAATGAAGAACAAGCTTAGAAGATCCAAACAATAAACTAAACTAAACTAAGAGTTTTTGAGAGTTTTCTAGGGTAGCTATGCGAAACTAGGTAAAATAATACGTAGAATAACCTAGGGTACGATTTAAGTATTTATAGTAAAACATAACCGACTTAACGAAATTGCGAAAAATTCCGGAAATAAGTGATTCCTCGATCGAGCCTATAGGCACTCGATCGAGGCACCAATCTTCAGAAACCCCAACTCTCGACATTGCATATTTTTGTAACACCCCCTTCTTACCCGACCAAGGTAATTGGGAGATGTTACCTTCTCGGTTTTCCGAGGCGGTGAATCGGAGATACAATAAAGGAACATTTATTATAAATGACAAATTTAGTGATTACAAACCATTAACTAATAAATAAAATACAACTCATGGCTACTATACTCATCTAACTAGCTACACTCGTCTTGTGACTCATCAAGCTCGTCCCGTCTCCCGCGTACTATCCAAAGAAATCTGCACCTACCTGCTCCCCATATGACCAAAGGACATCATATGGATCAACACAGGCCACCCCAAACGCGACAAGTGATATGTCCCAAAGAAACAAAAACGTCGGTTTCAATAAGCAAATAAAGTACGACACGACTCAAAAGTGTGAATATGCAACATGACTACTAATGTGAATAAAACGCTACCAAACAACCACCACCACGGTACTGGGACACGCCCAGACATACTGACCACCCACCGGGACACGCTTAGACTTACCAACAATCTCAAACAGGTACCGGGACATGCCCAGACATACCGGATCCGGAAGCCAACCGGATCCCCTGCCAGACATCGTGTCTCAACCACACGAGTCCCTCCATAACTCAAGCCATTAATTTGCACATCCCTCTTGGAGTGGGAAGCTCCAAGAGGCGATTTAAGCGCAAGACGGTTTTCCAACCGTCTTACGTCTCCTAATCAACAACAGTAGCAACAACAACAACAACAACAACAACAACAACAACAACAACAACAACAACAACAACAACAACAACAACAACAACAACAACAACAACAATAACAACATATGTGATACTAACCAATGCATGAACCACACTCAACATATCATAATCATCCTCTTAATGATGTGGTTATCACTAAACATATTATAATGAAAATGCCCTAATTATGTAAGACTAACTACAACATCAACATTAACATCACATTATTGAAACCTAGTAGGATTAACCTACCTTTTAGCATCCTTCACAAGCAATCCAATTAATAAGCAAGATTCATCTCATAAGACCGTTTCATCCTACAATACGACATAATGACTATCACAAATCATCCTACACTATAACATAATACAAAACCCATTATTATTACCCACTAATTACCAATATTATTCATATTAATTACTAACTAATTAATCAAAGTGGAAACCCCCAAAATTTAGGGTTAAATTTTAAACAAAGAGGAGTGGGATTCAACTTAAAAAGTGTAGATGATGAAGAAAAAGATGAGATATTCCCCTAAAGCAAGCTTGGATCAATGGAAGAAGGTGTTTATGGAGTTTTAGAGAGAAGGGAGAGGATTTGGAGTGAGAAGGAAGAAGATAGAATGAATGGGGATAAGGGGATAAGATATCCTTATCCTGTGTTCTGATTCAGCGCCACTCGGTCGAGTGGCGAGTCCACTCGTTGAAGTGTCACTCACTCGATCGAGTGCCGAGTCCACTCGGTCCAGTGAACCTCACTCGGTCGAGTGCGACACAGTTCTCAACAATGACCAGTTTTCGTAAAACAGCCATATCTCACTCGTTTCTTGGTCATTTTGGACGTGTTACATACCGTTGTAATCATAAGAGAACAACCTATCACCTCCAATTGGAATCACATCAATATCATTTCTAGATCTCAAGTTATGACTGTTTCAAGACGACCCTTCTACAGACGGGCATTATCACAACTCTACTAAGTCTAATATAGGTTATACTCGGTCCACTTGGTCTACTCGGTCGAGTGAACGCCTTAGAAACTACGAGGTATTACAATATTCCCTCCTTAGAAAGAACTTCGTCCCCGAAGTTCATGTATGACTCTAACAAGGTACTACTAACTCTATAATCTATATCCCATCACAATCTCGGTCCTTACTCTCCTTTCACAAAGCCAAGGTAACATTATCCCGAAAGACGTCCCATAAAATCGTAGTATCCACTCAACGAACAAGGTCAACCTCACAAGTGTTTTCACTACCGCAACACCTTTAGTACTACCTATTAATCCACTAATCCCACATCGATTCCTACACTAATCCAACATCGATTCAAACACTCTTTCCTTAATTTATAAATTATTATATCCACTCCCCCTAAAAGAGAACTTCGCCCCGAAGTTCGACTATCAAGCTCATAACGTGTTCTCATACGCTCATTACTAATTTCCACAAGTGACTATGTTCCAGGTTCAACACTCTCTCTTACTCATTACAAATCCGTAATCAAATCTCATATCGTTTTATGCCTTTGCTGTAATCCCACTCTAGAAGCCTCCCAAACGTCAAAGCACAAGGTCCACCCACGGTTCTAAACTCTAATCCCACAAATAACTCCCAACTCGTGTTGGTTATATGAATGCGTATCTATCACGGGGTATAACTCGATTATTACTACGTATCTATGTTACGTCAATTCTCATGCCTTCACATGTATGCAAATCAAAACACCAATACGTGGACTCAAGGAAACAATCAATTAATGCAAAATTTCCCGTTATGTGACTCAACAATGATCAATATTCCCATTTTCGGACACCATGCCACGCATATACCGCGTCAAATCTACCACATGATCACACATGTGTTTCCATAACCATTCCCATTTATCATCGACACTTTCGCTCATACGAAAGGCCACAATCACTATCATGCAATGACCAATATGCGACACATAACTTGCTTGTTTCATCTTACTTTCACACAACAAAGCAAAATCACGTCAACTAACACACATCAAACAAGATTATCACATCATTATTCTCATCCAGTTACACATGTTAATTAACAACTTTCATTTAAATTTCACTCAAAAGTCACATAATGCAAACAATTCACAAGGTCTCATCTATATGGGGTCAACATGTTCATCCGACACAAACCAACCAATATAAAATGTGAAAATAAGGGTATACAATAAATATTAGGTCGAGTATTGACAAAACAAGGGTCAATGTAGACCACTCGGTCGAGTGTATGAGGCCACTCGGCTGAGTAGGTGGCCACTCGGTCGAGTACATGGTGCACTCGGCCGAGTGTCACCTGGGCATGAGGTTTCCATTCTCAAACGTGTTTCCAAGCTTCCCTATTTCATCATTCAATTAGGCAATACAACAAGGTCACGATGTACACTGTGGGTGTTTCACCCGACGATTGGGAGACAACTTTACAAACAACATCTATACTACCGTTCACAAGCCAAAATTTCACCCTACTAGTTTCACACTCCATGCATACACACTTTGCTTAAGCAGTCATACTACATAACACAAGAAATAAGGATACCTTAACGATACAATTGAGCCCACGTGCTTTACATATCACACTCTCACTCTCATAACCGCGAAAACCAAGCTTGGTAATACTAAGTCCACCATCATATATCTCAATTATTAACATTTAAACTCATCCCTCGCATGTCACGGCGATCAACGCGACCTCTTCACAAGGGTTCCCTTACTTATCGAATGTTGGATTACAAACCTTGCAAACCTCCAACTCATCTCTTGTTCTAGTATTCCCTCTCATTTTCCAGTTTCATAAACCTTTGTCACTATTTATTCGATTCATACCATTCCTCAAGTCGAATCTCACACCCTCCGAAACTTTTACCAACTTGTGTCATCACTCTCTTTTAACTCTTGGTACCTCACTATTATCTCACCATTCCATAAATCCCTACGCAAACATATACTATCCCAAAATACTCGAGTCATACTCAATAAGGTCACTCTCACATATCCTTTAAATTCCGTTTGCTAACTATGAGTCCGAACAACCGCTAAATATCCAACCTTGGTCGCACTCCAATCATCATTTATAGGTTGTCTCTCATGATCGACTCACTCAATTCAAAGCTTTGTATAAGCCACATACCTTCCTAGTGTTTCCAATTCCCAAACTTAATGACTATACCCAATTCCACGCATCTTGTCGGAGACATAAGCCTAAGGGTTAGGGTGAGAAAATCATTCTATTGGGTTCAAACACAAACTCTATGCCCGGAAATCCCGGGGGTTAAATCTCTGGAGGCACCACCGACTCTTAGTGAACATTTCTTGCTTGATTGTTTCTCGCGTTCCGTGATAGCCTTGACACGCCACGGAATCCATTCCACATGTCAAATTCCGGATAGGAGTGGTGATAATTAAGACAATCCGGAATGGATACGGAAGAGGTAAGAATCGAATGACTTGGGACGGATAGAAATTTTCCTTAGTGCTTTAAATCAACGACCAACACTTAAATATAAACCCCTGACACGAGCTTGTAATTGAGAAGAAGTTCACTTAACCCGAAAATGGGATTAAAGAAATTACGGCATGACTTCCTTTGTATTTTAATCAAATCGTAACTTGTCTTAATAGCACACTTGAATATCATGAACTTTGTAAAACGATGCAACTTCAAAACTCAACTCTAGCAACTTTACTAACTTTGTAAAATGCTCTTCCTTATTATGCAATTTTACTCAAACTTGACTCAAATGCGAATTGTTATATGAAAACTTTAACATAAAGGTCATTTGTCTCAAACTTCTTGAAAACTTTAATACGGAATAATCCGAAATAAGATGGCACATGTCACTATAAATCAAGTTCAAAGCATTAAGAATCAATTAGGATTAAACCTAACTTGTAAAAGTCAAAATCCGGGTAGGTATACCACCCATTTTCGAAAAATTTAAGGCGAATAAATCTCTTATGTATGACTTCGTAAAGCATTATAATCAAAGATTAGGATAATAAGGAGTAAAAGAAGTACATCACGAGCGTAAAATCAATGCTTAGGTATATACTTGTCAAAACATTTTCGGAAAATTTTTCAATCTTTAATACGGAAAAAAAAATTCGACGTAAAGCTCCCTCAAGTATCATTATTTGAGATTTAAGGTAACCATGAGTACGTAAAACATATAGTGAGCATGAAATTCAAATTTTTTGACATGGTTACTACCAATTTTTTTGAGAAATTGATCATATTTTCAGGATGAAAACTCCTTAGTTTACACCATGGTATAACAATCATCATTAAATTTATAGCCTAGCAACATACTTGACCCATATTTAAGACATAATTTACAGTTCGTTCATGGGTACTTAGGAAAACCTCGAAAATTTTCTAAATTTTACGATGAAATTTATTTCGTTTTAAGACAATATACCACATTGCCAACAAAGATGGTAGTCTTATAAGGCAAGTAAACCAAGTTTTACTCAAGAAAAATCAAAATTTGGGCACGACCTCTCTATATTCGAAAATTGAAGACGAAGTTTTAAGACAAAAGTTTTCACATACCAAACAAGATCCATCAATAACAACAAAGGTTAAGCCTTTGTTGTTCAATTAAACCCAACAACAAGCATCAAAATCAATTTATAAGCTCAAGAACACCATTTTAGTGTTCCAGCATTTATGTGGCAAAATTAATATAAAAATTTACATTTAACAACAACAATGGTGTAGAAAGCTCTTTACTACCATGAATTAAACAAAAACATGCAAATAATTGACAAATCTTAGACAAATTAATGTAGATCTAAACAAAGTAAGATGGAGAAAACAAGAGGAAGAATGGTTTACTTACATTGTTAATTAGAAAAAGATTTGAGACGGAAAATTAGAGTGGAAAGCTTAATCCAAGTAACAAATACAACAATGGAGTTTTAGAATTAATTTTGGATAAATTTTGATGTTGAAGTTGTGAGGTGAAAAGAAGATAAGAAGAAGATGAGAAATGAGTAAAGGGTTAAACCCGTGTAAAAATCTCAGCTACAGCACCCACTCGGTCGAGTGGCGAGTCCACTTGGTCGAGTGACATTCCACCCGGTCGAGTGGTCGGGTTCACTCGATCGAGTGCCCCCATTTTCCAAAATGTTTTCAGTTTCTGGAAACTGGTCCACTCGGTCGAGTGCACTGTACTCGGCCGAGTGTGGACTCGTACTCGGTAGAGTGGTTGCTTGTGGTTGAAATTTCGAGTTGGATTAAAATGATGAAGTCCCTGCAATACAAAGAGAAGGTTTGGGAGTCCACCGGCTATCGGTGACTCACCCGTGTAACTTCATACGTCGTCCTATTTACCGTCTTTGGTACACTATCGTAGTACTAGCAACTACTCCACCAACATAATTCACCAATCGTACACTTTAAATGTGCTAACACGTACTTAATTAAGACACAGAGCAAAACTTTAAAGAGTAATACCATCATTCTTATACCAATTCATACTAACCATTTCTAAGCATACTACTCATATAAAAATAACATCCAAATGCCACACACATTCATACATCATGGAAAATACTACATCACACAAGAATCGAGTGTAAATCACATATTCATGCAAGTATGCAACCATGCAACTTTTTATATAGCATTCACCCATATTCTTAACCACCCACGTAGTGACCAATCGAGACAATATGCACTAGTTTTGATATAAGGGTGCCCACTCATCCAAAATCGATCTTCTATCGTACTCAAGTCGGGTTCATTTTATTAGACACACCTAGGTTCATCTTGGTTCATTCGTTTAGGTTCCAAAATCATCGCTCTGATACAACTTTGTAACACCCCCTTCTTACTCGGCCAAGGTAATTGGGAGATGTTACCTTCTCGGTTTCCCGAGGCGGTGAATCGGTGATACAATAAAGGAACATTTATTATAAATGAAAAATTTAGTAATTACAAACCATTAACTAATGAATAAAATACAACTCATGGCTACTATACTCATCTAACTAGCTACACTCGTCTCGTGACTCATCAAGCTCGTCCCGTCTCCCGCGTACTATCCAAACAAATCTGCACCTAACCTGCTCCCCATATGACCAAAGGACATCATATGGATCAACACAGGCAACCCCAAACGGGACAGGTGACAATTACACAGAAACACAAACGTCAGTTTCAATAAGAAAATAAAGTACGACACGACTCAAGAGTGTGAATATGCAACATGACTACTAATGTTAATAAGACGCTACCAAACAACCACCACCACGGTACCGGGACACGCCCAGACATACCGACCACCACACTGGTACCAGGACACGCCCAGACATACCAATAATCTCAAACAGGTACCGGGACACGCCCAGACGTACCGGGTTCGGAAGCCAATCGGATCCCTTGCCAGACGTCGTGTCTCAACCACACGAGTGTCTTTGTAACTCAAGCCATTAATGTGCACATCCCTCTTAGAGTGGGAAGCTCCAAGAGGCGACTTAAGCGCAAGACGGTTTCCCAACCGTTTTACGTCTCCAAATCAACAACAACAACAACCACAACAACAACAACAAATCCTCCAACATATGTGATACTAACCAATGCATGAACCACACTCAACATATCATAATCATCCTCTTAATGATGTGATTATCACTAAACATGTTATAATACAGATGTCCTAATTATGTAAGACTAACTACAACATCAACATAAACAACATCACATTATTGAAACCGAGTAGGATTAACCTACTTTTTAGCATCCTTCACAAGCAATCCAATTAGTAAGTAAGATCCATTTCATAAGACCGTCTCACCCTACAATACCACATAATAACTATCACAAATCATCCTACACTATAAAATAACACAAAACCCCTTATTATTACCCACTAATTACCCATATTATTCATAGTAATTATTAACTAATTAACCCAAGTGAAAACCCCCAAAATTTAGGGTTAAAACTTAAACAAAGAGGAGTGGGATTCAACTTACAAAGTGTAGATGATGATGAAAAAGATGAGAGATTCCCCTAAATCAAGCTTGGATCAATGGAAGAAGGTGTTTATGGAGTTTTAGAGACAAGGGAGAGGATTTGGAGTGAGAAGGAAGAAGATAGAATGAATGGGGATAAGGGGATAAGATATCCTTATCCCGTGTTCTGATTCAGTGCCACTTGGTCGAGTGGCGAGTCCACTCAGTCGAGTGTCACTCACTCGATCGAGTGCTGAGGCCACTCGGTCGAGTGAACCTCACTCGGTCGAGTGCGACACAGTTCTCAGCAATGACCAGTTTTCGTAAAACAGCCATATCTCACTCGTTTCTTGGTCATTTTGGGCGTGTGACCTAATGTTGGAATCGTAAGAAACAAGCTATCACCTCCAATTGGAATCACATCAATATCATTTCTATATCTCAAGTAATGACTGTTTCAAGACGACCCTTCTACATACGGGCATTATCACAACTCCATTACGTCTATTATAGGTTATACTCGGTCCACTTGGTCTACTCGGTCGAGTGAACGCCTTAGAAACTACGAGGTATTAAAATTTTAATTAGTTGAGCTAGTTCCTCAATCGATCCTCTCTTCACTCGATCGAGTGTGAAGGTTCCTTGATCGAGCCTCATTGTACTCGATCGAGGCACTTGCTCCCGTCCACTTTCTTCGTGTTGTCTTCTTTATTTATCTTCCTTTATTCTTCTAGGTTCCCGTGCCATGCTCTGTCTATTCCTTCATGCTCACTCCGCGTTGCCCATTTCATTCCTTTGCTCCTCAAATGCATCATTCCTGCATTAAACATCAAATAGTGGAAGTATCGACATTCTAACATAAAAGGCATGTATATAATATAATTTAGCACGAAACCGTATCAAAAGTAATTAAGGGGAGGCATAAATATGTATATAATTATGACTCATCAAACTCCCCCCAAACCATCGCTTTACTTGTCCTCAAGCAAAGCAACATACAATACAAAAGGCAATCATACAAATGGCGAATAAATAACTCAGAGCTAATGTTGATGCACATACAAATCCCAAGCTATCCATATCTGTAACAAAGCAATGACCAAAATATACCAATAAAGCAAATTCAAGGGTATGGGAAATAGAAAACGCAGCTCAAATACCTTTCGATCTTGGAAGACAAATTAGTCGGATTCTCGCGGATTCACTCATGCACTCATAAGTATATAAGGGTGAGTTATATGTGAATATTGAAAGAAGTAAAAACACTCACTTAACTTATGAAAGATGTATGCAATCTAATGTGATAAAGATTTCCCCAACTAATATGCATTCATAATGTAGACAAAAGTACATATATCAAGGACAATAAGGATGGAAAATGGGTTAAAGGGATAGAAATGGTTTGTGCTAAAGCACGTTATGAATATGTGGAGCTAAGACGGTAGTCGCAGCGCTAAACCAAAACCAATTCTAGACAAAAGTAAGCATGAATACAACCCATCTAGAGAAATTATCTCTACTTTACAACACATGAGAGCTTATAAAGTACTCTCTAAATATGCATTAGACTCTAATAACCAACGTTCTGTTCCTTGACAAAACCAAATGAAGCAATCAATTTCTTTTTCCTCTTTTCAATTCTCTTTTTCTTTTCAATTTTTTTTCTTTCTTTTGCTTCATATTTTTCTTTTTCCAACACAAGGATACAACACAATTGCTAAATAATGATCTTACTATACCCACATGACAACAATAAGTCCCAACCAACCATAATAGCAAAATAAACATGATAAACAAGCAATTGCGACTGTCCCGAAAAGGTAGGCAAATTCTTGGATTGTAGCTCATAGGATGTAATTTAAGATTGGCTACAAGGGTTCAAACGGGCTAAACAAAAGGATATGTAAGGCTTATTTGAACAGTAAGAACCGCCTATCCACATGTACTTATTCAAATGAAAGCAATAAAAGTATCAAGAAACCAATGTCACACTTATGCAGTTTGATATTACACATTCCACAAGGAGAAACCACACTCAAGACTAATTGACAATGAGACTAGTTTATTGATATTCCTGGCCTAGGAAGCTCTATAGACCTCAGAATTTAAGTAGTTACCAACATAAATTTGTCAAATCTAATTAACATAAGGCATGTCAATACGATTAAGACTCGAATTATGAGCTTTGTTTTCATGAATAACAGCTCAAAACAAAATACATGGACAACTTATATGAGATTCAAATGCAAAAACAATGCAATTTAACATCATTGTTATTTAAATTCACCAAGACTCGACCTAAAACAAAGTAAAAACATGTTTATGTATTTTATAAATTTTTTAATTTTTATGGATTTTTGGTATAAATGCACATAATAATAAGTAAATCACACAACATAATTAAAGACTCCTCCCCCGAACCTAAATATCACAGTGTCCTCATTGTGACGCCTACAACATAGCAATCACACAAAAATTTTCAGCGACCTAAAGGACACCTCTAACAAGAGGAGTGAGAAATAACTAGAGAAAATACAAGAAAAGAAGGTACAAGGGAAGAGAATACCGGGTAAGAGCGTATGAGTTCCCCCAAACCAGCTACAAAAATAGGGGAGAAAGACCAACCACGCAATTCCTATCCATCTGGCCACGTTTCTGACCTAAAACAAAAGGGTACTCGATCGAGCCTGGCAGCACTTGATCGAGTACTCATCTGGCGAGTACATATTCTGCTTTTAAAACAAATGCCCATACAAATCACAATCAATACAACTTAAAGCACGTAATAGTAAATCAAAAAGTAGTGCATGTGTTATACACAAACATAAGTAGCACCAATAAATAGTCCAAGCAAAGAAAATAAGCAATGAATAAAGTTCTGGCTCATCAAACTCAAAGTCTAATATAAAATACGAGTAAGTATGTTCATCGCTTTTCATGTCATCTTCTTGAGGAAGGATATAAGGCACTTCATCCATCATAGGAGCTTGCTTCATCTCATAAATTCCGACGGGCTCCTCTTTGAATATCTCTGCTTCCAAGCCATCCAACTCGGCCTCCAAGTCAACACTCTCATCGCAGCTGTAAACCATCTCAGGAGGAGGTTCATCTCCATAAATCAATTTCTCTATCTCATCCACCTCATTGCTCCATGGATATGACGCAGCAGCAGGAGTGTCAGACGGATTCCTGTCCAACCAATAAAAAAAGGAATCATCAATAGTAGGAGCAACAACATGAAGCATATAACAATGATCTACTGAAAGGGGACGCTTTAAAGCATTATCAAGAACAAATTTAATAGCGTCATCTCCAACTCTTAGTGTCAGTCTACCATCCCTAACATCTATGAGTGCTCCTGCGGTGAGAAGTAATGGTCTACCAAGAATGATGGGTACTTAAGAGTCCTCAGCCATATCCATAATGATAAAGTCAACTGGAATGAAATAATTCCCTACTCTAACTGGCACATCCTCTAAGACACCCATAGGCTTCTTTAAAGATCTATCGGCCATTTGCAAGGTCATATTAGTGATACGTACTTTACCCATATTTAACTTTTTGCATATAGAATACGGCATAACACTAACATTAGCCCCTAAATCACAAAGGGATTTGATACGGCTGTCGCAACCCTATAAAAAATAAAACCAACTGGCTCTACTAATGCAGCAGAGGTAAGTCGGGTATCGTATCCACAGGGAGGCGGTCACTATCTACTTGTTATTCTAGTCTGTCTAAGGTCACAAGATGGGGGTTTGAGTATTTGAACTAAACTAATAAAAGTAAGGGTAGAGAGAAAATAAAGAGAGAGATGCCAGGATGTCGAGTTATCATGGTATTACACAAATCAGCTAAAGGTAGATCAGTCGATCTGATATAAGAAGGGTAAAGGAAAGGTCCTTCCAGTCCGCTATCCGCCCTAAAATACAACTAGCTTAGCTTCCACCCTCACTAGTGTAGTCTATTGCTCATAACAGGTCTATTCATTCCAAGCTTCCGATCTAGGTCTGAACTTAACCAGATTAACTAATTTAGTTACATGCGTTCAACCAAACGATTATAGTTATATTGCTAATGAAACAATTCTCACATTAAATCTCCTAAACTAACTATCGCATCATCGTTTTACTACCATGGTTCCCCTAATCCTAGCATTAAGGGATTAGCTAAGCATAACAAATAAAATAATAATGAGAAATAAGGCAAGGATAAGCATGATGAAGAAATAAGCAAAATAGAATTAATATAAAAGAGAGAAAAAAGGTTACAAAGAATTAGATCCGGAAAAGAGAGCAACAGTAACGTCTGATTAATGCTGAATGAAAGATCCTCCTAAAACCTAATTATGTCTCTCCTTATATAGGGGAGATATTTATTAAACATAAAAATACAACTTAAAATATCTAAAAATAAGTTTTACGAGAGAAAACCTCACAGCAGACACAAAGTGCTCGATCGAGGACTTTAGAACTCCTCGATAGTGTAACTCCTAGCAAAAACCTCTCGATCGAGGACTTTAGGTACTCGATCGAACACTATCAAAAAGTCACCATTCGATCGAGGGGTTTAGGTACTCGATCGAACAAGATAGTACTCGATCGTGTACTTTCCAGGGCACAACTCCTGCTTCGCGCACTGAACTTCAAACGGCCGCCATTTCTTCGTTACTTGGGCAAACAGAGCGTTTTTGGTGGCGTTGGAAAGCTAACAGGACAAGCTTTCATATCCTATTAGAATCTTGAAAATCAGTTGTATAACTCGAGATATGGCTCTTCAAAGTAGGCACTAGTAATTTGAAGCTCTTCCTTTGCTCGCCTAGCTACCTTACTTCTATGCGCATAAAAAAATAGTAGTTTCCAAGCTCCGACTCAACTCATCTCCTAAATTCATGCATAGGGACATGTATTAAGCTTGATTATGCTCCTCTCCGGTTTATACCTGCAATTAATACAAGACAAACCAAAGTAGCCTATTCGGGGGACATTTGTAGCTAAACACTACACAAAATGCATATAAATGTGTGCAAATACGGTACAAAAAGTCTATATAAAATGCACGCATCAAACTTCCCCAAACCAAACCTTTGCTTGTCCCCAAGCAAACTAAATGCAACTAACTAATGGAACAGAAAAGAAAACTCAGAGCTAGCTACAAATCGTCCACCTAAACCAATTTAATGCAAACACTAATACTTATAGCAAAAATGTCAAATGCAAACGAGTTATAAGATGTCTATAACAAAGCTGAACCGTCGACCTTGCAAGACCTTTGATAATGGACTCTCACGGGTCACTCTTCTCTCATGAATTAAAGAGTAAGCATATAAATGTAGGAGAGAAACAAATATAGTCGCTCACCTAAACTACGACCCACATAAGCATGCATGCAGCTAATATGATTGTAATACTACGGTTTTATGAGTCTATGGGTACTCTATCGAGTGGGGCTTACTCTATCGAGTAAGTATATTTTTATACGAAATAGTAGTCTATCTGATGGGTACTCGATCGAGTATGTGTGGCACTCGATCGAGTAAGGGGCACTCGATCGAGTAAGTTACTTACTCGATCGAGTAAGTTACTTTTACGGGTTGTTTTTGACGGGATTTGTTAATAACGCGTGATTCATATTTAAATGTTTCCGTCACTTTATTCATCACTTTTACTTTTTCTAAAAACCCTTCAAAGAGAAAACAAGTTACGTTGTCTCCGTCATCGCGTTACTATCAAATCCCAAGGGCTAAGATTGTCGGATCGTCACGTTCTTTACACCATTGAGTTCGTCGTGTCGAGGGTAAGTTCCTTGTAGTTTTTATGTTGTTTCTTTGAGTTTGGTTAAAACCCTAATTGGGTAAATTGGGGGTTTTGGGGGTATTGTGCTTATTAGATGGTGATTGTATGATTATATGTTTGATAGGAGGTGATTTCATTGAAGAACGACTTTGATTAGCGGCTAGACCGTCTGTGGTGATTGCTTTTCCAGGTAGGGTTTCCCTACTCGGTATTAATTACATGATTGTGGTGATTGTGCTGTAGTTAGTAATTTTTGATTGTTTCAGACGGTTGTGATTTCATATTGTTGATTGTTTCAGACGGTTGTTGAGGTTGTATTGTGATTACTATTTACCTGTTTGTGTTCTTCGGGGTGCGTCTCTGGCTGAGTGGAGTCACTTGCGGGAGTGACTTCACGCCCTTGATTCGCCTTCTGTGGAACCTACCACAGAAGGGATGTGCACATTAATGAACTTGAGTTTATCGCTCGACGGAGATAAGCGGGGATTTGGTGGGTACGGCTGCGGTCCCCCACTGGCGGCGTGGAGTACTTGTTGCGATGGGTACTCTGGCAGGGCTACACACTTTAGTGTGTAGTCAGTTGTGTGGAGAGTGTTGAAGGAGACTGGGGATTGTTGTGTTGACTGAGTTGTTTAGCTGTTGTTTCATGTTTATTTTATATCGTGTAATTAGTACTGACCCCGTTTAATTGTTTTAAAAACTGTGGTGATCCATTCGGGGATGGTGAGCAGTTGTTGAGCAGGTTTATATGACACTTTTGGGCTAGCTGGGATGAGTCATCACATGGATTAGAAGAGTCTTCCGCTATGTCAGACGATGTCTTTAATTTTCAGTTTTGGATAGTAGACATTTGGTTTTGGAAATTGTATTTGATTTATCAGTCTGGCTTTGAACATGTAAACGTTAAATTATATTTACTTTTAAAGTACGTTTCGTTATTGTCTTATGATATTCATTGCCTCGGGTAACCGAGATGGTGATGTTCCTATACCTGAGTGGTCCTGGTAAGGCACTTGGTGTATGGGGGTGTCCCAAAGTGGTATCAGAGCGACGATCCTGATACCTGTAACCAATGAATCTAATGAACCTAGGGAGTCTAACTAAAATGAACCCAGGTAGGAGTTGTAGGAGCTAATGCAAAGACTTGGGAGACGTCCTAAAGTCGTGAACTCGCCCTACAATTTTGAACCGATCACATGGAGTATGTGTCGGGATTGTTATGTGCTTATCGTGTGCTTTGTGTATCTATATAGTAGTATGTTGTATGAATTAATGGATGCATGCATGTGGAGGATGGGAGATCTGAGTTGAAAGATGATGATGACGTGAATTGTATGTTGGTTGATTATAAAGCATGAAAGTATAATGATTGATACATATAATGTGGCATGTTAGAATTATGAAAGGAAAAGTGTTTTGTTTATATATATAAAACGATGCGTAAGTATATATGTTGTTGTTGTCGTTTTGTGTAAAAGTATAGAAAGTTGGGAGTGTGAATTGAACATGTGTTGGGTGAATATGTTGAACGAATATGGTGGATAAATATGTGGTATGATGGATGAATGATTGGAAAAAGATGAATAATCGTTGTATGATAATATGATTTCTGATAAAGCATGTTGTATGATGCAAGAGCTTTTATAATGTTGTTATGCTAGTAACATGTGAATAGGGGACTTGATGTTATATATTTGTGATTTTGTTTACGTAAAGTTATAGAATAAAAACATGTAGGTAATACATACTTGGTAAGTTAAATGATGTATGTGCACGATGGATGTTGTTGCTTGGTTTTTGAAGATAGTAACATGTGGTTAAGGATACTGGTCTATGAGTTTTGAGTTGTTTTTGTTTACCTTGTTGTCGTTTAAGTTGTTTGAAAGTAAAATCAAGTAGTTGTGTTTTCGATTATAGAGAGGTTGTCTTTAAACTGTTCTAACTTGAGATGTATATAATATTTTGATGTGATTCTAATTGGAGTTGATAGCTTGTTCTGTTACGATTCTAATGATAGGTCACACGCCCAAAATGACCAAGAAACGAGGGAGATATGACCGTTTTACGAAAACTGGACAGTGCTGAGAAATACGTAGGGTACTCGATCAAGTGGCCCTCACTCCATCGAGTGCACCTCTTGTTACTCGATCGAGTAACCCTTACTCAATCGAGTAGTCCTGGTAATTTGTTATACGTGTCTCTGACCTTCACCTACTCGATCGAGTAGGCTATTCACTCGATCGAGTGGCCTGTACTCGATCTAGTAACCTCTGTTTTGGGTCATATGCTTATCTTTTGACTTCATTGCATATTATGTTTAATTCAAAGGTGTTCTTTGCTTCTTTATGCATTATTTTACCTATGTGTTGGTCCTGATGCGTAAGTTACTCAATCTTATGGTGTAAGGAGTGGCACCTATGGTGAGTAAGAGTTCGGTGAGCAGGACATGAGTTATATGTGGTTGTAATAGATAGTGGAAAGAAGAAAAGGAAGATTGGTAAAGGCTTAATTGAGGCATAGGGCATATTTTGTGAGATGAGATGAGTGATATGATTATGTGTTGAGTAATGAAAAGGTAAGTGAATGTGGGCAAGGGATAATGTAAGGCTAAGGAACGTGAGAATGAATAGATTGAAAGGAAGGATGTGGATAGTAGCAACTTGAGATGCGTAAGGAATTATGGAGGTATTTGATTAGGAATTGTGTTGGTTAAGAATATATGTAATGAAAGTTCGTTGTAGAGGGATGAAGAAGAGTGGTATATAGTGAACTTAATGGAGACATGTCGCGACGTGGATTTGCAGATAGTGAGTGAGTTTGGGAATTTGCATTATCAAGAGGTGAAATTATTGTGTGATTTTCTTGGGCAAGTAACGTTATGAAATGAGTTTTGGGATTCTGAAAAAAAAAAAAAAGATCAGTGTGAGTGATAGCATGAGACGGTCTGGACTGGTTGGTGATAAATGTGAGTGATGGCATGATAAGAGAGGATCCATGGTAAGAGAGAGTGAGATGATACTGATATGAAATAATGAGAAGGTAACCAGGGCACTAAAGAGTTAGGTAGAAGTAATAAGGAGTTGAATGGTTAATTGATTTTGTCGAGTGTAAAAGAAAAGAATGAGGGGAGTAAAACTAGGAAAATGTTCACCGAGGTTATATGATATAAAACTAAGTAATCGTCGAGATGTGTGATACCATCACAAGGGTGCTAGTTAATGATTATATAGGAGTTTCAGGACAACATGATAATCATGCGTTTCGAGGAATTAAGGAAAGTAAAAAGTTGGGTAAATAATTTGCACGATATGAGATCTTGGTGGTGAGTTGGGTGACAATACAATTAAGGATGGAATTGGAAATAATGTTGAGGTAATTTGGTTGATGGGTTTGATGTTCGCTATTTGGGATGTTAACCAAAGATAGGAAAGAAACCGTGATGTTTAGAGATGAGTGTAAGAGGCTTGATGTACGAACGATGGTAGTGTTGAGGTATTGTCACTAGTGGTTAAGAGTGGTGATAAATAGGAAAAATGGCCATTCTAAAGAGGTTGATTTTGTAGACACCTGATTGATGTGTATGGTTGTGAGGGAGCATAAGATGTGGTTATAGGAGGCGGATGCTAGTAGTTGAGTATTAATGTTATGGTTACGTTTGGCAGGAAATGATCGTTGTGTGAATGAGAGAATGTCTTATGAGGGACATACGAGTTAAGCTCGGGCGAGAGGTAACCTTTATCAGATGGTAACTTACGTGATCAGGATTGACTGGTTGGATGTCATTACGGGTCTAATATGTATATAAATGTTTGTGTTAGGTTCTGACCTCACGAGAAGTGGTATGGTGTGATAGTTATAAAGCTGTTATCCCAATGTTCTGTAATATATGTTGGATACGGTAACCTAGTGGAATGATGTTTAAAAAGGTAATAATTTGAGTGATCTGACATGACTGGTTATACTTGTATGTATTCATGATTTATGTTATTCCGTGATATGGTAAGAGGATGATATTCATGAGGTTATTATCCGTTTATTTCATATAATATGTTGCGTTATGATTTAGTAAAGTGGATTTGAGTAAGTTTTTTTTCTTGTCCGAGAAGTTATATTAAGTCAGTGTTTATGGGATTGTGTAGGTTGTGATGTTTATCGATGTGATTGTTGTGCCTCGGGTGGTGATCCAGGCACGGTACTTCGTGTTGTGATGCGGGCATTTTCGCACTGCGGTGCGGCTGTTGGTGGCGGTGTTGCGATGCCGTCACCGGTTATGGTGGCGTAGGCGGGGTGATTACGATACGAGTTTTCGAAAGTACATACCAGTTATACATAGATTGTTGTTTTGTTTCTTTCTTTGTTCCTTGTGAGTTTTGGTTGAACATATAGACTGTTGTTTTGTTTGTTGATGTTTCTTACCAGTTTCAGTTTGGGAATGAGGGTAGAGTATGATATAAAAGAGAGCTGCGTATGTTTTCGTTGTTGTCATGGTATAGTGATATTCTGTTGATGAGACACAGTTGTGAGAGGTTGTTACAATAATTTTGATCTTGTTCTAAGATGAGGCATTGGTAGATATAGTAATGGCAAGTGAGTTGTGGAACATGTGTTATACGGATCTGAAAACTACAGATAGTTCATAATCTTTTTTTAGACAGTGAGTATAGGGTGTTGAGAAAAATAGTTTCATGATTAGTTGTGGAGGAGTTTTGCGGTAATGAAAGAAAAGAACTTGAGGATCTAGTGTGAGTGTACATAACAAGTGTGGATCGTGAGATATACTTTTGGCGATAGGAGTTTTATATATTTTATATAGAGAGGTTTGTCGTGTTGCGGTAATGTGGAAGAATTGAAGTTTTGGTTAAGCTAAGGATTTTGTGGTATAGGTTAGGTGGTGTGCCGAATGAATTGAGGTACGAGAGCTGTTTAAGTAAGAGAGTCAAGGATATAGGAATGGTGAGTGTTTAGGTTATAGGCGGTTACCTTTGAAATGCGATGGTAATGAGGATTTTGGGAAGTATAGCAAAGGATTTAGTATTAGAGAGTTACGAGGACGTAAAATTTATCTTAAGAGGAGTAGGATGCGGCAAAGAAAGTTTAATGGTTGTACATGTTGTAGTAGATTTGGAAGTCTGAGTCTTGTAGAATAAAAGATTGATTTGTGTTGTGGTTGATTTTGGTAAAGGTCATGGCCGTGCTTGTAGTAGTGTGATGTCCAGGAGTGTGAGAATTCTTCGGTTGTGTTAATAGTTGGATGATGATGTTATGAGTGGGATTAAACTTCGAGGACGAAGTTCCTTTTAAGGCCAGGGTGGTAGAATGTAACATTCCGTTTGATGTTTATGAGTGTGTTGATATTGGATTTTCTAATCGATAATATGTTAGTAAAACGGAGCTAGCGGCGTTTGTGTATGGTAGTTGGTAGTGTATGGAGTTAGTGTCGAGAGAGGCTATAATATGGTGGATACGATATCGTGAGTCATGTTGTGGAGGTAGACATAGTTGGTGAAGTTGGTGTTAAGAGTTCATGTTTTATAGGTTGGGGTTTCGTTTTCAGTTCTTAGTTGCGTTGTTGTGTCTTAGTCGAGTTTGTATGTTTGTTTTCAGTATGGGTTGAATTTCGGGGACGAAGTTCTTTTTAAGGAGGGAAGACTGTAATACTACGGTTTTATGAGTCTATGGGTACTCTATCGAGTGGGGCTTACTCTATCGAGTAAGTATGTTTTTATACGAAAATGAGTCCTGTCGATGGGTACTCGATCGAGTATGTGTAGCACTCGATCGAGTAAGGGGCACTCGATCGAGTAAGTTACTTACTCGATCGAGTAAGTTACTTTTACGGGTTGTTTTTGACGGGATTTGTTAATAACGCGTGATTCATATTTAAATGTTTCCGTCACTTTGTTCATCACTTTTACTTTTTCTAAAAACCCTTCAAAGAGAAAACAAGTTACGCTGTCTCCGTCATCGCGTTACTATCAAATCCCAAGGGATAAGGTTGTCGGATCATCACGTTCTTTACACCATTGAGTTCGTCGTGTCGAGGGTAAGATCCTTGTATAGTTTTTATGTTATTTCTTTGAGTTTGGTTAAAACCCTAATTGGGTAAATTGGGGGTTTTGGGGGTATTGTGCTTATTAGATGGTGATTGTATGATTGTATGTTTGATAGGAGGTGATTTCATTGAAGAACGACTTTGATTAGCGGCTAGACCGTCTGTGGTGATTGCTTTTCCAGGTAGGGTTTCCCTACTCGGTATTAATTACATGATTTTGGTGATTGTGCTATAGGTAGTAATTGTTGATTGTTTCAGACGGTTGTGATTTCATATTGTTGATTGTTTCAGACGGTTGTTGAGGTTGTATTGTGATTACTGTTTACCTGTCTGTGTTCTTCGGGGTGCGTCCCTGGCTGAGTGGAGTCACTTGCGGGAGTGACTTCACGCCCTTGATTCGCCTTCTGTGGAACCTACCACAGAAGGGATGTGCACATTAATGAACTTGGGTTTATCGCTCGACGGAGATGAGCGGGGATTTGGTGGGTACGGCTGCGGTCCCCCAATGGCGGCGTGGAGTACTTGTTGCGATGGGTACTCTGGTAGGGCTACACACTTTAGTGTGTAGTCAGTTGTGTGGAGATTGTTGATTGAGACTGGGGATTGTTGTGTTGACTGAGTTGTTTGGCTGTTGTTTCATGTTTGTTTTATATCGTGTAATTAGTACTGACCCCGTTTAATTGTTTTAAAAACTGTGGTGATCCATTCGGGAATTGTGAGTAGTTGTTGAGTAGGTTTGATGTGACTCTTTTGGGCTAGCTGGGATGAGTCATCACATGGATTAGAAGAGTCTTCCGCTGTGTCAGACGATGTCTTTAGTTTCCAGTTTTGGATAGTAGACATTTGGTTTTGGAAATTGTATTTGATTTATCAGTCAGGCTTTGAACATGTAAACGTTAAATTATATTTACTTTTTAAGTACGTTTCGTTATTGTCTTATGATATTCATTGCCTCGGGTAACCGAGATGGTGATGTTCCTATACGTGAGTGGTCTTGGTTAGGCACTTGGAGAATGGGGGTGTCACAATGATAGACAATTCTAGCTACCTTACACACATTCCAACCAATCAATGTCTGTCACAACCGAGGGCTTACAAAATTTATGGGAAAGTTTGGCAATGGGTAAGAAAAAGGCAAAACATTTATGGAATTGTGAGGTAATAGTCAAGCTAGCTACCTAACGAAACCATACTAAACAAATCCGATTCTTACTCCAATAAAATTAAGCACAAGTGCTCTTCATTTGGCACACAAACTCACCCAACCATACAACAACTCCTCATAAAATAGAGATAAAGCATAGGAGTGAAACCGTCAACAACCACACATTTTTTTCTTCTTTCCTTTTCACGGTTTTTTGTTTCTCTCTTTTTTTTCCTGATTCACGTTTTTTTCTCTTTTTTTTTTCAGTTTCAATTCTTTTTTTCTTTTCATCCTCCTTCTTTCTTTTATAAATTACCAACTCCAAGTCATCAAATACAAGCCAAATTTGGCACAGTAAATTATATACCGCAAAACAACCAAACTAGCTTGACAAGGCAGGCTAAATCTGGATGTAGTTAAGGGTCAACAGGCAAATTTAACTAATGTGGAGTTAAATGGGTAAAAATAAAAGAAAAGGGGAATGTAAGCACCTCCCTGCATGTGACACCAACCACTAACCCGAATATATGTAGGCCAAAAGCAATTGAATCTCATATACGTGCAAATTAATAACACATGTTATGCAAGGAGTATACTACTCACAATACTACATGAAACCGATCGCAAATGACACCAGTTTTAAGGCTCTAATATATTAGAAAATATGAGTAGGTTGCCAAAATTATCAGGTCAAGTCTATTTGTTAAGCTGTATTTTAACATAAACTCGTAGATTATGCAATAAGACAATGCTAAAGGATATTAGTTTATGCAAGGCTTAACCAAAATGACAAATAGTAGTGCAATTTCATCATCGAAATCTATCGTTCCGACTCAACCTATATGCTAAAATAAACGTGTAAATTTTTTGATTTTTTAGAAATTTTATACTTTTTATGAGATTTTTGAATTTTAATAAAAATAAACAACAATGCATACAAAAATTAAACGTGATAACAGAAATGTGGACACGGGGGGCCAACGGGGGTGCTTGGGAACAAGCGTTTGTATTTGTGGAGTCGCCAGCAATTTTTATGGGAAATTGGAACCGTTCGAATACCTCGCGCCATGTCAAGACACAAAGTAGTGACATGAACACTAATAACTCGTACGCTTAGCATTCTATGTCTAGAATGACTCTCGTGGATGCCAATGAACTCGGATGTTCACAGAGATCTGGAGTAAGGGGTGAGTGTACGTAGTAGGAAGTCCTTTTACTGAACACCTAATCCCGCCCGCCTCGATAGCGGCCTCTACTAATGATTAGGGAAATCGTTCGTATTTGATGTATTATCAATTATATGCATGCAATGCAACATCCATCGTGTTTATCCTAGCATGTGAATTAATACTAAGTCGGTGAACATGAAATTTAACATACAATTGGGTCAAAGTTGAAAGTTAGATTAATTACATGTGAAGAACAAACAAATAAATCATACAAAAATAAATAATAGTAAATAAATAACGATAAAGATTACAATAAATTACAATGATATAAGTGATTTACGTCAAAATATACTTAAGACGGACGATTTGAGAAAAATAAAGGAAAATAAGGTTAGAAAATATGGACAGATTAGGGGTGATATTATGGCTAATAGTCGATTAATTACGTAACTACAGGATTTAGGTCAAAGCAAGAACGGAAGTTCAGAGACAGAACTCATCCCGGAACAGGCGCAGCTTTCACTGCATTTGTTCTTGAGGTGAGCTGTGGCTCTGAAGTCAGAACTGCGGGTCTGTTAATATTCATTGGTGTATTTAATGATTAATTATCGATATTTGACTCAAATGAAAGTGATTTAGCAGGTTGATTACATATGAAATTGTCATAAAAGCGATAAACACGAATTAAAACGGATTAAGAATGAATTAAAACGAGTTAAGGATGAATTATAAACGAGTTAGAACTAACTAGGTTTATATGCAAAGACGGAAACGAACTTGAAAGACATGACAAACTGAAGAAAACATGTACAAAAGTCGAATTCCAGAGACTTGATATGGACAAATCGAATCTCCAAAACCCGGGTTTTATTTAATGACGAAACCCGCAAATATTAATTATTAGGGATTTAAGCCGGAAATAAAGCATGATAAATATTAAGAATGTATTAAAAATTATTATGTATGAATGAAAGAAAGAAAATAAGAAATTAAAACAAAAAGGAACGAAATCAACAGAGAATCGAGGAAGAAGAAGAAGAAGAAGAGCAGGAACTGCGGCAACCTCTGGAAGAGGCACAACAGTTGCTGCGTTTCTTCTTGATGTCTGGTTACTGCTGATCCGTAAATGCAGTTTAATAAAAGGGTTTTATAAGTCGGTTTTAAACATACTTTTGACGTAAATCTTACATTAATTGGTACAAAATAAAATACAATAAAAAAGATGGGATTTACACCCTCAGACTTACATGTTTGACGAAATGAGATTAACTAAATTAACGCTTTAGTGATTGCTCGACTCGAATGTATGAAGAAAGTGCCCTCGTAAGAGGATTTAGTTTAAGTTGATTGATGTGTAGTGGTCAAATTGGTCGGTCATGCAACGTGACTAGTACTCAGAATGATCTGAGCTTACGTGGTCGATTGATCAAGCACGTAGACGTCAAAAGCTTAGAGCACGGTCTTAGAATACAAAGGGAGAAAATAAGGGCGGACACTCGCGTGAAAAATATGTGGAACGAAGGTCCCTATTTATACTAAAAAATATGGAGAGTTATGGAATGACTCAAACTACTTTGGAAACAAATCATGGAAAATTTTGAAAACTGGCAGAAATGAGCTGGATGGGGAAGAGGCGCAGTAGCTGCTGCGACCCTTGGAAGAGGCGCAGCATCTGCTGCGTCATTTCCACAGTGGTTTCCTCCTGCGGAAGAAAGAATTCCGCGTTTCTTTTACAGAATTGTGGTGGATCTCTACTTCCTTATTTCTTAAAATAAGTTTTTCGGGATATATTTTACCAAAAGATATAAAATTAATTTATGGAATAAAAATCGGGAATATTCTAGGACATTCTGACTCGGCATTTTTAAACGGTTTATTAGAAAATAAAGCGGTTTTTGACCCGGACTCCAAATGAATTCTAATTACTGTCAAAACGACCGTATTAGTGCGTAGATGACAACCAAGGGGTAGGCACAAGTATTTGAGCCATCACTTGACGATAAACTTACGAATTGTCATAAATCGTTCCGCGTACCAAACATGCGGCCCAATCATCACTGGGTGGTTGGCGGGAGGTGCAGAAATGAGGTATCTATAGAGCCCCCACTTTGACTGACGCTTGGACAAGCCGAAAGTCAAAGTATAGCCATCAGGTCAATCGAAGATTACAACCTGACGACCATGGCGAAGCGAGGTGGCTGAAGGAGTCAGAGCCAAGGACCTGTCGTCGGGAACATTTTAGAGTCTGTCGACTATCGGGGAGGGCCATTTAAAGTCCATTAGATTACGTAAGGAGGCTCGCCAGCCATAAGAAGAAACTATACCCGAGACTCCTGGGCGAAGAGGGACTAAAAGCGTTTCGACAAAGCTTTTTGGTCTGAAGATAAATTGATGTCTGAAGGCAGGAGGGTCACAAGAATTCTAAAGGTTACTGAAGGACTGTCTAAAACAAGTAAATGTTGAGAATAGCAAGACGTCGGTAGAAACTGCTGGGGGAAATTTGCTTGTGTTTGCTTCCGTCTCTCGAGAAGTGCAATCGGTTGTCATGAACTCTCGCTGGGAAAAATAAATAATAAGTCGTCGATGAAGGCGTGTCTAAACACCTTGGGAAATCCGCTCGTTGTCGCAAGCGAAGTCTTGATGAAAGATCCTTGCTGGAAGATAAAATACTGCGATGGTTCACAATCTGCTTTAGAAGAATATACAGACTGATAAAATACTGCGAGGGTCTCGCGGTCTGCTTAGGAGGAATACGGGTCCGGACAAAATAAATGCCCAATAGACCAAATATATGATGTAAGGCGTTGGAGAAGAGGCGCACAAAAAATGGGCCCACAAATAACCAACTCATAACGAACTTTTGAAAATTGAGCTGGAGGGAAGTTGGGGAAGAGCCGCAGCAAGAGTTGCGACTCTTGGAAGAGGCGCAGCAGGTGCTGCGTCCTTTCCCGAGTTCACCCCTGTCTGAGTAAAAACTCACAAAAACCGTGTTTATTTCATAATAAACAAAACCCAATTTCTATTAAAACTCTCTCAAATTCCTACCAAATTCCGCCAAAAACTTGATCAATTCTCGCCATTAATCATGACTAATAGAGGTATGTGTCTTACTCTTACTTAAATCCTTGTTTTTGCTTGATTTTGATCGAAAAAATTAGGGTTCTTACACCCAATATGTCGAAAATTTTGGGCTTTCTCCCCTAATGAATTTGTCTTGTAAAATTGATATTAGAAATGGATAATTGGCAATATTAGGAACACAACCATGTATTCTTTTTGAATTTTCGTCAAGTATTGAGCATTTGAGCTAAATTGAGACGGTTTTTCAGCTATTTCGAAAATTGCTTCGAAAATGGCCTTAGGATTGTCCATTTTGATGAAATTTGTTTTTTTGGAACCCTTGTGCAATGGGTAAGCTTCCTACCACGTCGGATTTTTGATTTGTGACAACTTTTTCAGGACACGTTTCTAGAGCATAACCGCTATTATAGCGAAATGCTGCCGAAATTTCGACTCACACCCGTAACTAGGCTTGGACTTAGACTTGACTTGACCCAATTTACCACATGAGTGGTCGGGTTTCAAAATAAATGGCCAAATATGGCGAGAAACGACCATTTTCGGGGCTTAAGAAAGGCTTGAAACAACCTCACCGAGGCTTGTCGTCATTTGACGCGGCCTAATTTACTCCAATTTTGCATGTGGCATTCCTTCTATGGCAAGGAGGGATCCCATGGTCGTGGACGTCGACTTCGACTCTTCTCTCGCTCTTTCATAATGCGAGTGAGGACCGGACGGTAGGAAGGGCTACCCCCTAAAAAAACTTAAAAAGAAATGTATAAGTGTGAAATGTAATGAAAACAAGGAGTGAAACGATTCCCCTAAAAAAGAAAAATAAAACAAAATGGGTAAGTGTGCTTGTTTGGCGAAAATGTCGATTTCGTCTCGAAAAGCGAACCCGAAAAGAATTAGGAAATATAAAAATTGGTAATTTGACGGAATTACCAAAATAATAACTTATAAGAATAGGAAATTATAGCAAAAACAAATTAGAAAAGATCCAAGGCTGAAAATCACGGAAAACAGCTTGGGGGAAGAGGCGCAGCAGATGCTGCGCCATTTCCCCAACTAGTCAGACCTCGACAGAAATTAGGAAATTGCGTGTAGTATAAATAGAGACTTCGGGGAAGCTTTTATTCACACAATTCCTCCATCTTTATTCCGTCTATCTCATAAAAGCTCTCATATTTTCATAAAAAATTTCAAAATCATGGATACTTTTGAAAACCGTCTCAAGGAGTGGACGAATGAGTTCACAAATTTTGAGAAACATGACATGGGTGCATTTAATTTGGGATCGATCTATAGGAAATATCGGTATACTTCCCTTTAAATTATAAGGATTATAACGAAATTATGTTTATGAATACTAGTCATAAAAGAATTTACATAAACAAAATAGAATAAGGATGAAGAATCAACCTTCGGTCCTAGCAAAATCGGCCTAAGAACAATATCGCAATGATATTCGCCTAATCGTTGCACCCAAGATGATATGAGATATGTCTTTGTTCTTGGTAGAACCGATCCCCAAAATTTACTAATTAATTATAGGGTTTTGTTGTGTTTTTCTTGATGAGAGAAAAGCTAGGTCAAATATGAATTAGGTTAGAAAAATGAATCCCCCTTTTTTTTCTTATTATAACCGAAATAAGAGCAAGGAAAAGGGAGATTTTTTTCTTTCCTTTTTACTCGGTTTGACCGAGTGGCTCCAACCACAAATAAGGAGAAAAAATCTCCTTATTTTTAGTTGTTATCTGAAATGTATAAAAATGTTTATTATTATATATTGTCATTTATTTTATTCCGTATTAATAAGTCTACACACAACAGCTTGCAGTCGATTTATTAATATCGGTCTGTAATAATTTATTATGACAATATCGTATAATATATATTTTAACTATAAATATCGCATATTTATAATTAGCTAATTAAATATAACCGATTACATTTAATTACGAATTAACATCTTAATTCGTTCAAGCTAACATTATATATACATTAATTAAATATAACTGTTTATATTCAATTTACGAATTTGACAGTTAATTCGTTTCAGCTAATATTATTTAATTGAATTAAATAATCGTCTCATCAACACATTGACTAACTGTTTAGTCAAATACATGGACTAACCTTTTAGTCATATTAGGCATCAATGTGATTACATTTCCATAATCACATCTCTCAAACACATCCTTTATGTGTAACTTTTAGGGACCAGTTGATCACCGCCATCAGTATGATAATAACGTCAAACTTTCTAGCAAGCCAACCGTTATTAGGTAATCGTTAATCAACTGATAAAATACGAAGTATACCCTTGTGAACCTATAAGAGATTTATAAATGTTATCACACTAATTTGTGGAGGACACAAGCTTCAACAAACTCCCACTTGTCCTCACAAGTGTATATGCGATAACCGATTCTTATATCCTAAAATTTCTCGCACTCAATGTAAAACAATTTGCAAAATCCGTATTCACAAAGGTCGTATTTTACAAGTGATCAATATCTAGAGTGGTTTCCCCGACTAGAGAGTAACTTGACTGATAAACGAATCATCATTCGAGCATTGCCATGCATTTCAGTTACAACTCCTCGAGTTGCCCTGAGAAATAACTAAACCTGATAAAGATTGGATATTTTCTTCAACTCGAATCCTGCAGATATAAGCACAGTATGAAATGACCCGAAAAATCGCTTAGCCTCCCCTGTTACGGCAGACCATGAGAAAGAAACCAAAGTCAACCAAAAACTGCCTTAATCTCAAGAGACAGTCGATAGTCAAAAGAATCGACTCTAGGAACACAATGGACGTCCAATCCACGACCTGGCACCGAATGTTTTTAAACATTTAGGACTCCATTACGTTGTCACAAAAATTATCCTACGAGGTATCGTTATAACCCGTATTTGTGATCGATCAGCCAACTGATTGACTTATGGCTCGTTGAACCCACCATCAATTGACTGTACAATATAATAGCCAGAGTTATCAGCTCATATGGGCGATTACGAACCAAAACAAATATAATGTAATTCAGTTCACTTTGTGGCGTTCAATGTTGTCAGTACAATACACATGAAAAACAAAATATTATATTAAAACGATGAAGTTATAAATAGTATATGAAAAAGATAATGTATCAAATCCATAATCAACTACTACAATTCAGGAACACGTTTAATTCCCATGGAAATAACGTGCCCTTCATGCTTATCATAATTCAACGGTTTAGTGAGAGGATCCGCGATGTTATCATCCGAAGCTATCTCGTCAATCACTATCTCCTCTTGCTCCACGTAATCACGGATCAGGTGAGCTTTACGATGTACATGTCTAGACATGTTGCTAGACTTAGGCTCCTTAGCCTGGAAGATGACACCTCTATTGTCACAATAGATGGTGATTGGGTCATTTGAACTAGGAACTATCGTAAGTCCTTGTAAGAATTGACGCATCCATATGGCTTCCTTTGCTGCTTCCGAAGCGGCATAGTACTCGGATTCAGTAGTAGAATCAGCTACAACACTCTGTTTGGAACTCTTCCAGCTGACCGCATCACCATTAAGAGTAAAGATGAACCTGGACTGAGATTTTGAGTCATCTCGATCCGTTTGGAAGCTAGCATCTGCATAACTGATTGCGCATAGCTTAGTATCTTCTCCATAAGTCAATACCCTATCCTTAGTCCTCCGTAGGTACTTAAGGATGTTTTTAACAGCTATCCAGTGTGTTTCACCTGGATTCTTTTGGTACCGACTCGTCATACTCAATGCATATGCCACGTCTGGACGTGTGCATATCATGGCATACATGATTGATCCTATTGCAGATGCATAAGGAACATGACTCATGCGCTCAATCCCTTCAGGCGTCGTGGGTGACTGAGACTTGCTCAACTGCATCCCAGACGTCATTGGAAGGTTCCCCTTCTTGGAGTTAGTCATGCTGAACCTTTCAAGAATCTTATCCAAATAAGACTCCTGACTCAATGATAACGTCCGTCGTGATCTATCTTGATAGATACGGATTCCCAAAATGCGTTGTGCCTCACCCAGATCTTTCATCTGGAAATGGTTCTTCAACCATCCTTTAACCGAAGATAAGAGAGGAATGTCATTCCCAATCAAGAGTATGTCATCGACATACAATATCAAGAATACAATCTTGCTCCCACTCGACTTGATATATAAGCATGGTTCCTCGACCGATCGAGTGAAACCATACTCTTTTATCACCTGGTCGAAACGATGATTCCAACTCCGAGAAGCTTGCTTAAGTCCATAAATGGAACGCTTAAGCTTGCACACTTTCTTAGGATTCTCAGGATCTATGAAACCTTCGGGTTGCACCATGTACAACTCCTCCTCCAAATAACCGTTTAAGAAGGTGGTTTTCACATCCATTTGCCAAATTTCATAGTCATGAAAAGCGGCAATCGCTAAGATAATCTGAATGGAACACAACATAACTACGGGTGCAAAAATTTCATCATAATGCAATCCGTGCACTTGAGTGAAACCTTTTGACACTAGTCGTGGCTTATAGGTATCTGGTTGCCCGTCCACAGAATGCTTTATTTTGTAAAGCCATTTGCACTGTAGAGGTTTTACCTTATTAGGTAAATCAATAAGATCCCATACGTCATTCTCATACATGGAGTCCATCTCGGATTGCATGGCTTCAAGCCATAGCTTTGAGTCGGAACAGGTCATGGCACCTTTATAGGTAGCGGGTTCATTACTCTCTAGGAGCAAAACGTCACTCTCCTCGACCATACCAATGTATCTGTCTGGAGGATTAGAGACTCTACCCGACCTCCTAGGTTCCTGAGGAATGTTAACCGTATCATCAGTTGGAGGAACAACTTCCTCCATCTGTTCCTCGGTTGTTGGTTCTGGAATCTCCGACAGCTCAAAGGTTCTATAACTTGTCTTTTTCTTGAGAAATTCTTTCTCTAAGAACGTCGCACTAGCCGCAACTAAAACTCGATGTTCGGTAGGCGAATAGAAGTAATGACCAAACATTCCTTTTGGATAACCAATAAAGTATGTCTTGACCGATCGCGGGCCGAGCTTATCCTCGTGTCTCCACTTGACATAAGCCTCGCAGCCCCAAATCCGAATAAAGGACAAGTTGGGGACCGTTCCCCTCCACATTTCATATGGAGTCTTGTCAACAGCTTTAGTCGGACTTCGGTTAAGTATAAGAGCAGCTGACAAAAGAGCAAAACCCCATAATGAATCAGGTACTACCGTGTGACTCATCATAAATCGAACTATATCAAGTAATGTTCGATTTCTCCGTTCGGACACACCATTTAATTGAGGTGTTCCAGGTGGAGTTAACTGTAAAACGATTCCACAGTCTTTAAGGTGTTGATCAAACTCATTTGAAATATATTCGCCACCCCGATCTGAACGGAGTGCTTTAACCTTTCTTCCCAGTTGGTTCTCAACCTTATTCTGGTATTCCTTGAATTTCTCAAAGGACTCTCTTTTATGCTTCATTAAGTAGACATATCCGTATCTACTCAAATCGTCCGTGAAAGTGATAAAATATCTATAGCCATCTCTAGCGGTAATTGACATAGGTCCACATACGTCAGTATGTATGAGTCCTAATAAGTCACTAGCGCGCATTCCAACACCTTTGAAGGAAATTCGAGTCATTTTGCCGATAATGGGACTATTCCCGCATTCGATGATGTAAATTCCATTCATGGAAACTGCTTTGCCATAAATCATTTCATTAAAAGAGAAAATACAGTTATTATCCTTTATTGAAAATGCAAAACCGTCTTTATCGAGTACGGAAACAGAAATAATGTTCTTAGATAAACTGGGTACATAGTAACAGTTATATAAAAATAACTCAAAACCACTAGGGAGTTGGATTACGTATGTTCCCTTTGAGACTGCTGCAACTCTAGCTCCATTCCCAACTCGCAGGTCCACATCACCCTTTCCGAGAGGTGTGATGTTTTTTAGGCCCTGCAAATGATTACATAGATGAGAACCACAACCAGTATCAAGTACCCAAGTTTCGAAACTTGCATGGTTAATCTCAATCATATGAATATAAGATGACATACCAACAGGAGTGACGCGGCCTACTTTTATGTCCTCACGGTACACGGGACAGTTCCTCCTCCAATGTCCAGTCTTGTGACAATGGTGGCACTCAATGTCACCGCTCTTGCTCTTTGCCTTGCCTTGTGAGCCACTAGTCTCACCAGGCCCACTCTTACCGTTTCCTGGCTTCTTAAACTTTGGCTTACCTACATTTAGGTCGCCGGGAGCTTTGCCCTTACCCTTATTCTTGTTGGAAATCATGAGAACATCTTGCTTCATGCTCCCACTTAATTTCATATCCTTCTCGGTCTGTACAAGAAGTGAGTGTAGCTCATGAGGACTTTTCTTCATGGCATTCATGTCGTAATTTGCCCTGAAAAGGGCAAAACCATCATGAAGTGAATGAAGCATACGGTCAATGACTATGCTCTCACTGATTTTGGAATCAAGTGCCTCCAATTTCTCGACATTCTCAATCATGTTAAGAATGTGTGGGCTAAACGGTTGGCCCTTCTAGAGTTTCGCATCAAAGAAGCGACAGGTATGCTCATAAGTAACGATTCTCGGTGCTTTTGAGAACTCGTTAGTGAGCGTGGTGAAAATCTTGTTTGCACCTTGGGCAATGAAGCGTCTCTGCAAATTGGTTTCCATTGCAAAGATGAGTACGTTCTTTATCGCACCCGCTTCCATGACGAAATCACTATAAGCAAGTGACTCGTTAACTCCTGCATTGGGGCCTGGGTTTACCGGTATTGGCTCAGTTAAGTACTTGAACTTACCGTCAGCAATGGCAGCATTCCGTAGTGCTGGCTCCCAGTCCGCAAAGTTGGACCCATCATTCTTCAGTCGTGTGAACTGATTCATGTTGTCCATGAAAACTTTAAGCCAGGACTCGCGTCCAAGTGTGGCACTTGGCATTGGGATTTCGTTATTTCCAGCCATTTGTTGTAACAGTATTATCAATATAAACGTATTCTACACTGCGAAAAGAAGAATAAAAATAATAAGCATATGCATTGTTATGATTTTAAGTCTTAATGCAAAACTGTTATAAGCGAAGACTCAAGCATTTATACAATTGACCTCCCTCAAGAATTATATAAATGATTCCAAGACTCAATTATATGTAAATTGATAAGCCAACCTTTTGGCTAATTCTACTTTTAGAATTCTTGGTCGATAAATTTCTGTAAATTCCATCTTTAGTCCATCATAATCACGAGAAACTCTTCGGATCATGATGTTGAGGTAAACTAAGTCAACACAAACTACTTACCCAACGTACAAGGGGTCATATGGAGAGTAAGGTCCTATATGCCTACCGACGAAGAAGGGATTCATAGTTGTTTGCCCTTATAAAGATTAGTCTCAATTTCCGTTTTAGAGGAAGATCCCACCAACTTTATTTTAATTCATTTTAAGTGAACTAATATCTAGCATGCATGAATGAATAAACTAAGATGATGGCTTAAAATGTGTGACATCTGTATGTCTATGAAAACTAACATTCATTCTATATGAGTCAATTTTCATGCATTTTAGTAGGTGGTTTGGTTTAGGCGGAATATGATGCACTAACTAACATGTGAATGAAATGCAAAAAGAACGGTAAAACGTAAAACGAAGATAAAGTCCTAGTGTGGCCTATCTACCAAAATGAACATAAATACAACTTTGGAATCCATCCTTGGACCCGAGAAGTTTGTCTTGATGTTCCATCTTGGTCCATGTAGCGGGAGTGAGCAATCCAATCTCCATCTTTAGTTTTCTCAAAATTACAATTTAAAAATTACATAATAAACCTATTTACATTCTAATTTCAAAACCGTAATAATTAAAGAAAACCAAACAGAGATACGAGATCTCAAATTACATTAAAAATTATGTTTCCATCATTACGAAAACATAATTTAACTAAGGCCACACTAGGTATTACAAATTATAACCGATTGCAAAAATACGTAAATAAATCCATTCAACGATTCATTCATCTAAAAAAAATGCATCAAGTAATAAATTAAACATGCAAGACATAATTCCTTAATTATGTAGATTAATTTATCCAAACCACTTATTTAATTTATCAAATTAAGTGACAATTCCTCAATTACTCACATTAATTTCAATCTTAATTCACATTGACCTATAATATGAATTAATCACACATTATTTTAAACCTCTTAAAATAATTAGGTATCTATGATTTGTGAACCACTTCACAATAATTTATCATACATTGTAAATTGAATGTATAATCAATCTAGGCCAAAATAAAACAAAATTCCTTTTATTTTTATAAGGCTCTCGGTATTTGTACAAAACGAGAAATTTTTTTTTCTCTTGGCATTTACCAAAATAAAAAACCAGCCCCTGTTTTTTCTTAGCTCACGGCATAGTGCCAAATAAAAAACAATTTTTTTTTTTTTTAATAAATCACGGTTTTTCTGTAAAAACCGAAATAAAACAGAAATTTTTTTTTAATTTCTGGTCGCTGCAATAACAGCCCAAAAAAGGGAAAAAAAACAAAAAATTTTCATCTCAGCATAATCACAAAACCGAAAAAAACAGAAACTTTTTTTTTCTTTTGTCACTCGGCATTATGCCCTAAAAAAAATTAGATGAACAAATTCGTTTATAGTTGCTATTAGAACATGATTGGCATAATCATAAACATATAAATTAATGAAACATGATTCTAAACAACGATTTAAAACCATTTATGCCAAAAACTATATAGCAAAACAAATTTAACATCATCATACAAGATGATTTCCATTTACATTTTAATTTAATTCTCATTAAATCAAACATCTACAAATTCATCATATAATCATTTTAACTTATTAAAACAACAAAATGAATGAATCAAAATGGAACAAATCATCAAACAAAAGAAAATCAAATCGGCAAAATTAAAAAAAAATCACGGCTAAAAAAAATTCTGCCGAAATGTTTTTTTTTTCTTTTCAAATTTTGTTTAATTCAAATATGAAAATCATCAAAAATAATTTAGTGGCTTTGGCTCTGATACCACTTGTAGGAAATATCGGTATACTTCTCTTTAAATTATAAGGATTATAACGAAATTATGTTTATGAATATTAGTCATAGAAGAATTTACATAAACAAAATAGAATAGGGATGAAGAATCAACCTTCGGTCCTAGCAAAATCGGCCTAAGAACAATATCGCAATGATACTCGCCTAATCGTTGCACCCAAGATGATATGAGATATGCCTTTGTTCTTGATAGAATCGATCCCCAAAATTTACTAATTAATTTTAGGGTTTTGTTGTGTTTTTCTTGATGAGAGAAAAGCTAGGTCAAATATGAATTAGGTTAGAAAAATGAATCCCCTTTTTTTCTTTCTTATTATAACCGAAATAAGAGCAAGGAAAAGGGAGATTTTTTTCTTTCCTTTTTTTTTCGGTTTGACCGAGTGGCTCCAACCACAAAAAAGGAGAAAAAATCCCCTTATTTTTAGCTGTTATCTGAAATGTATAAAAATGTGTATTATTATATATTATCATTTATTTTATTCCGTATTAATAAGTCTACACACAACAGCTTGCAGTCGATTTATTAATATCGGTCTGTAATAATTTATTATGACAATATCGTATAATATATACTTTAACTATAAATATCGCATATTTATAATTAGCTAATTAAATATAACCGATTACATTTAATTACGAATTAACATCTTAATTCGTTCAAGCTAACATTATATACATTAATTAAATATAACTGTTTATATTCAATTTACGAATTTGACAGTTAATTCGTCTAAGCTAATATTATTTAATTGAATTAAATAATCGTCTCATCAACACATTGACTAACTGTTTAGTCAAATACATGGACTAACCTTTTAATCATATTAGGCATCAATGTGATTACATTTCCATAATTACATCTCTCAAACACATCCTTTAGGTGTGACTTTTAGGGACCAGTTGATCACCGCCATCAGTATGATAATAACGTCAAACTTTCTAGCAAACCAACCGTTATTAGGTAATCGTTAATCAACTGATAAAATACGAAGTATACCCTTGTGAACCTATAAGAGATTTATAAATGTTATCACACTAATTTGTGGAGGACACAAGCTCCAACACGATCTTGAGTCTCAAACTAGTGAAGATCATGAAGCCCTTCTCGGATTCCTATCTTGATTATTGGGACACAAATTTTCATGTAGTTGCCTTTCCTGGAGGCGATATCCTGCCCTTTCCCTGAAGAAATAGCTGTTATTGGAGGATGGGACCCAGAGAATACACCTGCTATACCCTTTAGCTCTCAATGGTATAAGAGTAAACTTAGAGATTTGCTTGGATTGACCAAGGCTGAGGTTGACCGTCTTGTAACCTCGAAAGGAGTTCGGATGTTTGATTTTATTGACCGATTTATAAATAGGGAAGACCCTTCTATTTCTTATGTTGCGAGATGCAGGACTTTCGGGTTTTGTCTACTTCACTGCTATGTCCTTCAAGGGCATGTTGACAAGGAGATGAGAGGGGATCCTCGTTTCTTGAGCTTAGTAGAACAAATGGAGCTGCGCAAGAGTCCAGCATGCCTTTGCTTAGGAGAGGTCATTCTTGGTTTGGACAACAGAAAAGCCAACCGTGAGCTTCCTTATTTGGGGAGTCCTATCATTCTGCAGGTAAGAGCCCCTTTCCTTTCTTTTTTTTTCAACCGTTTTTTCTTCTTCTTTTTTTTTCGTTTTTTTTTTCCGATTGACCATGTGGGCATTATCTCCCGTCTTTCTTTGCAGGTTTGGCTTATGGAGCGTCTGCGGTTGATCGAGCCCCCAATTAATGTGCTAGGATATCATGCTCAATCAATTGCAATGAGAACCAGACTCTATATGGTGGACTTCACTCGGGTTTGCAACTATTGAAAAAATAAACTGAAGAATGAAGGAGGTCCCCAAATCCGGTGGATTGTGCCTGTTGGGACTGGTGTCCTCTACAGTTAGTGCAATGACATATAAATCTCTAAAAGGATCAAAGGGTATACTTTTGTATTATTATCAGTTGGTCCACGTTTATCAATAACGGTTGGCTTGCTAGATAAGTTTGACGTTATTGTCATACTGATGGCGGTGATCAACTGGTCCCTAAAAGTCACACCTATAGGATATGTTTGAGAGATGTGACGGTATGAAAATACAGTCATGTTGATGCCTAATATGACTAAACAGTTAGTCGGAGTTATTGACTAATAATTAGTCAAACGCGATGTTGAGATAATTATTTAATACGGATTAAATAATAATGGCTAAGGTGAATTAAGCAGTTAATTCGTAAATTGAATATAAACGATTATATTTAATTAATGTATATTGAATTAATTAATTATACAGTATTGTCATTGTCGGACAAATATTAATATGTCGACTAATTCATGTTACTAGTCGATGTTTTATTATCCGATAACGAGTGATGATTTATAATTAAAACCCGTCATATACATTTTAGCGAAACGAGTCGGACCACGAATTAAATAAGGAGAAAGTGGAAAGCCCACTCCCCCCCTGAGCTCACGGTTTGGCCGAAATGAACAAAAGGAGAGTGCTTCTCTCCTTTTGACCTAATCATTTGTCATTTGCACAAAAATTAGGGTTTTGGAGGCATTCTCTCTAAAATTCTAGATCTCACATCAAAACTCACAAAAGGCTCTCTCAATATTGCAAGGCAATTAGAGAGTAATTTCTAGCACAAGGGGCATAGTCTCAGACGATCTTGGGTGCAACAATTAGGAGGAAATCTGTGTTGATTTCTGTTCTTAGGCCGCGTTTTTCACATAGGACCCAAGGTTGATTCTTATTCCTTTATCGTTTCTCTTGTTTTTCGTTTATGACAATTAATCACATGATAAATTGCGTTACAGTCCTTAATTTTAAGGGGTTTTATACGGATATTACCCTATAAGTGGTATCAGAGCGAGGCCACGAAAATTTTTCATCGTGATTTTCATAAAACGATTTGAATCGATAATTTTTTTTGCCTTGAAAACCGTGACCTGTTATACACGGCTGTTTAATTTTAATTTTTTTTTTCGTGCTGTTGTAAACAGTTGGCCGAACTGTTCAGGTCTGATAAGTCGATCGAGGACTGTTAGTGTCTCGATCGATTGGTTTTGTTTGCGATTTGTTTTTGCATATTGTTATTATAATCGGTTTTCATAGCAATATGTTAAAGTTTTATCAATTGTAGATTTAATTTTATACGAATTAGATCAAAATTGCAATTGGTCTTGTTTTGTTCAATCGTTTTTCACGAGGGTTTTGATGTTTGGTATTTGCCAATGCTCTCGGCATGAGCTGCTGAAAAAAAAAAAAAAATTTTGTTTTGCTCACGGTCCAGCCGTGAAAGAAAAAAAAAAAAATTCGTGTTTTTTTTTTTTCGGCCATATTTTGTACACAATACGGATTTTGTACACTCGCTTGATTGTGAAACGGTTCACACACGTACCATTTAGTTATTTTAAAGCGGTTTAAAGTAACGGATTGTAATGGATTAAAATTAAGTTGATAAAAGCGGTTTTGTCATATAATTTTAATCGTTAAAAGGTGGTTTGGATAAATTTAACATAATTACGGAATTATGTCACGAATAAATTTTGTTTTAGTTGATGCATCTTTTATTTATCGTTACTTTTGAATGCCATGAATGTTTTTTTATTACGTATTTAATTTTACAAACGGTTGTAACTTAGTGTGGCCTTAGTAGAACGTGTTACCGTAATGATGGAACACGGTCTTGGTTGTATTTTGAGATCTCGCATCTCCGTTTTGGATTTTTCCTTGTAATTACAGTTTTAATTTAGAATGTAAATAGGTTTATATTTTGTAAATTTTAAATTGTAATTTTGAGAAGACCAAAGATGGAGATCGGATGCTCACTCCCGCTGCATGGATCAAGATGGAACATCAAGACAAGCTTCTCGGGTCCAACAGTGGATTCCAAAGTTGTATTATGTTCATTTTGCTAGGATAGGCCACACTAGGACTTTTATTTACGTTTTGCATTTTTTTTATGTTTTCATCGTAACGATAGTTTGCATCATATTCCGCCTAAAACCAAACCACCTAATAATTGAATGAAAACTGACTCATATAGAGGTCACGCGTTAGTTTTCTATGATATACAGATATCACACGGTTTTATATAAGCCATCACCTAAGTTAATTCATTCACGTAATGCTAGTTGTTCGTTCACTTAAAATGAATTAAAAGTAAGTTGATGGGATCTTCCTCGTATAACCAAAAATTGAGAATAGTCTTTATAGGTCAAACTCCAATGACTCCCTTCTTCGTCGGTAGGCATAATATGACCCCTTCTACGTCGGGTAAGTTGGAACTGATTGGCCTATTTTATCTCAACACTATGGTCACTCGTACGATCCTGTGATTATGGTGGACTACAGATAGGATTTACGGAAATCTATCGACCGAGAGTTCTAACGGTAGAACTAGCCAAACAGTTGGCTTATCAATTGGCAGAAATTGAGTCTTGGGATCATTTGTATAATTCTTGAGGTAGATCGATTATACAAGTGCAATTAGTCTACACGTTAAAATGAATTTTAATTAGACTTAAATCACCTCGATGAGTTGCTTATTTCGTTTTGTTTTTCTTTCTTTTTCAGTGTAGAACACGATCATTTAAACTGCTAATAACAAAATGGCTGGCCGTATGAACGACCCAATGCCAAGTGCCACATTGGACCGTGAGTCCTGGCTTCGGATCTTCATGAATTAGATGAATCAGTCTACTAGACTGAAGAATGATGGATCAAACTTCGCGGACTGGGAGGCGGCATTACGGAATGCTGCCATTGCTGACGGGAAGCTCAAATATCTGATAGAGCCCATCCCGCCAAACCCAGGCCCCACGGCTGGAGCTAACGAGATCGCCACGTATAGCGATTTCGTCATGGAAGCGGGTGCGATAAAGAACGTACTCATTTTTGCAATGGAATCCAATTTGCAGAAACGCTTCATAGCCCAAGGTGCAAACAAGATTTTCACCACGCTCACTAAGGAATTCTCGAAAGCACCGAGAATCGTGACCTATGAGCATACCTGTCGCTTCTTTGAGGCGAAACTCCAGAAGGGCCAACCGGTTAGCCCACACATTCTCAGCATGATTGAGAATGTCGAGAAACTGGAGGCACTTGATTGTAAGATCAGTGAGAACATCGTGATTGACCGCATGCTTCATTCACTCCACGATGGTTTTGCGCTCTTTAGAGCCAATTACTATATGAATGATTTGAAGAAAAGTCCTCATGCACTACACTCCCTTCTCGTACAGACCGAGAAGGACATGAAGTTTAGTGGGAGCCTGAAACAGGATGTTCTCGTTGTGTCAAACAAGGGCAAGGGTAAGCGCAAAGCTCGGCACCTAACGAGGTGTCGAAGTTTAAGAAGTCGGGATCGGGTAAGAGTGGGCCTGGTGAGTCGAGCACCTCACCAGGCGCGACAAAGAGCAAGACCGGTAACATGGAATGCCACCATTTCCACAAGACTGGGCATTGGAGGCGTATATGTCCTGTATACCATGAGGACATAAAATCAGGTCGCGTTACTCCCGTTGGTATGTCTACTTCTTCTTCTTTTATTCATATGATTGAGATTAACCACGCAAGTTACGAAACTTGGGTACTAGATACTGGTTGTGGTTCTCATCTCAGTGCAATCATGTGCGGGGGCTCAAAAACATCGAACCCCTCGTAAAGGGTGAGGTGGACTGCGTGTCGGGAATGGAGCACGAGTGGCTGCCGTCTCGAGGGGAACATATGTGATCCACTTCCTAGCGGATTTGAGTTATTTTTAAATAACTGCTATTATGTACCCAGTCTATCTAAAAACATTATTTCAGTTTCTGCACTTGACAAACTTGGTTTTTCATTTGTAATAGAGAATAATAGCTGCATTTTCTCATTACACGATATGATTTATGGCAAGGCAGTCTCCATGAATGGAATTTATGTTTTAGATCAGACCACCGAAATATTGCACGTAATGAATAAAAAGTTAAAGGTTGGTGACAAAGATCAAACTTATCTATGGCATTGCCGTATGGGACACATTAATGAGAAACGCGTTAAAACGGCTCATACGAATGGAGCTATCTCGGCCTTTGATTTTCAATCATTTGGCACGTGTGAATCATGTCTCATTGGTAAGATGACTCGAATTTCCTTCAAAGGTGTTGGAATGCGCGCTGCTGACCTATTAGGACTCATACATACGGATGTGTGTGGACCTATGTCAATCACCGCACGAGAAGGCTATAGGTATTTCATCACTTTCACGGACGATTTAAGTAGATATGGCTATGTCTACTTGATGAAGCATAAAAGTGAGTCTTTTGAGAAATTCAAAGAATACCAGAATCGGGTACAGAACCAACTGGGTAGAAAGATTAAAACACTACGATCAGATCGTGGTGGCGAGTATCTTTCACACGAGTTTGATCAACACCTTAAGGACTGTGGGATTGTCTTACAGTTAAATCCACCTGGAACACCTCAGTTGAATGGTGTGTCCGAACGGAGAAATCGAACACTACTTGATATGGTTCGATCCATGATGAGTCACACCATATTGCCTGATTCATTATGGGGTTATGCTCTTCTTTCAGCTGCTTTAATACTTAACCGAAGTCCGTCTAAAGCTATTGACAAGACTCCATATGAACTATGGAAGGGAACGGTCCCTAACTTGTCCTTTATACGGGTTTGGGGCTGCGAGGCTTATGTCAAGTGGAGACACGAGGATAAGCTCGGCTCGCGATCGGTCAAGACATACTTTATAGGTTATCCTAAAGGAACATTTGGTCATTACTTCTATTCGCCAACCGAACAACGTGTATTTGTTGCGGCTAGTGCGACATTCTTAGAGAAGGAGTTTCTCGAGAACGTGAAGAGTAATAGAACCTTCGAGCTGTCGGAGATTCCAGAACTAAATGCCGAGCAACCATTGGAGGAACCGATTCCGTCAATCCCGCCACTGCGTTAGTATTCTGAGGAACCTAGGAGGTCGGGAAGAGTCTCTATTCCTCCGGACAGATACATTGGTATGGTCGAGGAACATGACATAGATGACATTCTGCTCTTAACGAGTAATGAACCCGCAACTTATAAAGGTGCCATGACTAGTTCCGACTCAAAGCTATGGCTTGAGGCCATGCAATCCGAGATGGACTCCATGTATGAGAACAACGTATGGGATCTTGTTGACTTGCCTGCTAAGGTTCGTCCCCTTCAATGCAAATGGCTTTACAAGATAAAGCATTCTGTGGAAGGTCAACAAGACATCTATAAAGCACGACTAGTTGCTAAAGGTTTCACCCAAGTGCCAGGTTTGCACTACGATGAAATTTTTGCACCCGTAGTCATGCTGCGTTCCATTCGGATTATCTTAGCGATTGCCGCTTTTCATGACTATGAAATTTGGCAGATGGATGTGAAAACCGCCTTCTTAAACGGTTATTTGGAGGAAGAGTTGTACATGGTACAACCCGAAGGTTTCATCGATCCCGAACATCCTAAGAAAGTGTGCAAGCTTAAGCGTTCCATTTATGGACTTAAGCAAGCTTCTCGGAGTTGGAATCATCGTTTCGACCAAGTGATAAAAGAAAATGGATTTACTCGATCGGTCGAGGAACCATGTCTATATATCAAGTCGAGTGGGAGCAAGATTGTCTTCCTAATATTGTATGTTGATGACATACTCTTGATTGGGAATGACATACCTCTCTTAACTTCGGTAAAAGTATGGTTGAAGAACCATTTCCAGATGAAAGATCTGGGTGAGGCACAAAGAATTTTGGGCATCCGTATCTATCGAGATAGATCACGTCGGATGTTATCTCTCGATCGAGTCTTATATAGACAAGATTCTAGAGAGATTCAACATGACTAACTCCAAAAAGGGGTTTCTTCCTATGGCTCCAGGGGTGCATTTGAGCAAGTCTCAGGCACCAGAGACACCGGAAGAGAAAGAGCGCATGACCCGGATTCCTTATGCTTCGGCTATAGGATCAATCATGTATGCCATGATATGCACACGTCCGGACGTGGCATATGCATTGAGTATGACAAGTCGATTCCAACAAAGATCCAGGTGAATCACATTGGATGGTCATCAAGAACATTCTTAAGTACCTACAGAGGACTAAAGATTGGGCATTGACTTATGGAGGCGATCAAAAGCTATGCGCAACCTAAGTTCGCGAGATGCTAGCTTCCAAACGGATCGAGATGACTCAAAATCTCGATCTGGATTCGTTTTTACTCTTAATGGCGCTGCAGATCACCGGAAGAGTTCCAAACAAAGTGTTACAACAGATTCTACAACTGAGTCCGAGTACTATGCCGCGTCTGAAGCTGCAAAGGAAGCGATATGGATGCGTCAATTCTTACAAGGACTATCTGTAGTGCCTAGTTCGAATGACCCGATCACCATCTATTGCGACAATAGAGGTGCCATCTTCCAGGCTAAGGAGCCTAAGTCTAGCAATAAGTCTAGACATATACAACGGAAAGCTCATCTAATCCGAGATTACGTGGAGCAAAAGGAGGTAGTGATAGAAAAGATTGCTACAGATGATAATATAGCAGATCCTCTCACTAAACCATTACGACAAGATAAGCATGAAGGGCATGTTAATTCCATGGGAATTAAACGTGTTCCTGAGTTGTAGTACTCTTTTATGGATTAGATTCATTTTCTTGTGTACTCTATATGACATCATCGTTTTGATATTTATATATTTTGTTTTTCATGTGGAGTTGTACGACTATCTTGAACACCACAAAGTGAACTGAAAAACATTATATTTTTGGTCCTTAATTGCCCACTTGAGCTTATAACTCTGGCAATTATTTTGTGACGCTGGTTGATGGTGGGTTCAACGAGCCATAAGTCAAACGGTTGACTGACCAATCACAGAGGCGAGTTATACGGATATCTCGTAGGACACAATTGTGACAACGACGTGGAGTCCTAAATGTTTTATAACATTCAGTGCCAGGTCGTGGATAGGACCTCCATGGTGATCCTAAGAGTCGATTCTTTTGACTATCGACTGTCTCTTAAGATTAAGGCAGATTTTGGGTGACTTTGGTTTCTTTCTCACGGTCATCCGTAATAGGGGACCAAGTAGATTGTTTCTGGGTCATTTCATGCTGTGCTTAAATCGGCAGGAGTCGAGTTGAAGGAAATATTCAGCCTTTATCGGTACTCGATATTTCTCGGGGCCACTCGAGGAGTCAGAATCTGAAATGCATGGCCATGCTCGAATACGGATTCGTTTTATCAGTTAAGTTACTCTCTAGTCGGGGAAACCACTCTTGATACAGATCGATTGTAAAATACGACCTTTGCGGATACGGATCTGCAAATTGTTTTACATTGAGTGGGAGAAATTTTAAATGGATATGAGAATCGGTTATCGCACATACACTTGTACGGACAAGTGGGAGTTTGTTGGAGCGGGTGTCCTCCAGTTAGTGCGGATAACGTTATTGCACGTACACTTGTACGGACAAGTGGGAGCTTGTTGGGGCTGGTGTCCTCTACAGTTAGTGCAATGACATATAAATCTCTAAAAGGATCAAAGGGTATACTTTTGTATTATTATCAGTTGGTCCACGTTTATCAATAACGGTTGGCTTGCTAGATAAGTTTGACGTTATTGTCATATTGATGGCGGTGATCAACTGGTCCCTAAAAGTCACACCTATAGGATACGTTTGAGAGATGTGACGGTATGAAAATACAGTCATGTTGATGCCTAATATGACTAAGCAGTTAGTCGGAGTTATTGACTAATAATTAGTCAAACACGATGTTGAGATAATTATTTAATACGGATTAAATAATAATGGCTAAGGTGAATTAAGCAGTTAATTCGTAAATTGAATATAAACGATTATATTTAATTAATGTATATTGAATTAATTAATTATACAATATTGTCATTGTCGGACAAATATTAATATGTCGACTAATTCATGTTACTAGTCGATGTTTTATTATCCGATAACGAGTGATGATTTATAATTAAAACCCGTCATATACATTTTAGCGAAACGAGTCGGACCACGAATTAAATAAGGAGAAAGTGGAAAGCCCACTCCCCCCTTGAGCTCACGGTTTGGCCGAAATGAACAAAAGGAGAGTGCTTCTCTCCTTTTGACCTAATCATTTGTCATTTGCACAAAAATTAGGGTTTTGGAGGCATTCTCTCTGAAATTCTAGATCTCACATCAAAACTCACAAAAGGCTCTCTCAATATTGCAAGGCAATTAGAGAGTAATTTCTAGCATAAGGGGCATAGTCTCAGACGATCTTGGGTGAAACAATTAGGAGGAAATCTGTGTTGATTTCTGTTTTTAGGCCGCGTTTTTCACATATGACCCGAGGTTGATTCTTATTCCTTTATCGTTTCTCTTGTTTTTCGTTTATGACAATTAATCACATGATAAATTGCGTTATAGTCCTTAATTTTAAGGGGTTTTATACGGATATTACTCTACAGTGCCATGGTGGCATCTCAAGTGAGTCACTAGAGTTTCATCTATGGACCCGACTCGATCAGTTCGCATCCCTGCCTTGGAATTCATGATTTGCATTTTTCCGGAGACATTGATGAGGCAAGTGGGCCTTATGCAGAAGATTCTGAAGCTTGACACCGTCCCTTAAACTGCATTGGCACACACTACAGAGACTCTTCGGGAATGGGCAATGAAGTGGGCTCAGAGGAACATGTGGTTCATACCCTCTACTATTGGCTCCTTATAGATATCTGACTCATACTTGTAATGGAGGAAGGCTACTACTCCCGAAGAGCGTGAAAAATTGAGGAAGCACGAGACTGTTGACTACAACATTCGCGAGGTAGCAAAAGAGAACCAGAAGTACTTGAGTGAGGAGGAAGAAGAGGCTAGATTCCGAGTCGTTCATCCGTCGAAAAAATCGAAGACCGCTCCTGCCGTAGAGATGGTGGTGGATCGAAATGGTAAGGCTAGAACGTAAGAGAGACCCTTGGTTATTAGGTCGGAGGTAGCACAAGAGCGCCCGGCTCGTGGTCGAGACAAGAAATATGACAAGGGTGACAAAGGCAAAGGGAAGATGGAAGAATAGCCTGTTGGAAAATGTGTCCTCAACAATAATGCGATCACATGTTTAAATCTCATATTAAGAATACGTAAGGGATGATTTATTATATAATCAACTGATCGTCATTAATCGGTAATGATTGGCTGACTAGAGTTTGACATTACTGTTGTATGATGGTGGTGGTCAGTTGATCCCTTAAAGTCACACCTAAAGGACAACTCCCTTAATAGATAAATTGATTAATTGTATGACGATACAAGGTGATCAATTCTTTAAAATTGAACGATTCACTTGTGAGAGAGAATATTGATATCTTATTGTAATGGGATTAAATAAGATTTATTTTAGTAATAAAAATGCTTTATTACTAAAATTGTTTATTGTTTGAGAAACAATAGAGATAAGAATGAATGGTTAATTATAATTACAAGATGTTGTGAATTATAATTATAAGACCCATTTTATTTATGTGATCAAGTATCACTAGTCAATTTGTTGTATGTAATTTAATTAACTTATAAAATGATATTTATGTGATAAATATGCATTAAATCAATTAATAACATGTAAAATACTATATATGACATATTGTGTGACAAATGACAAATTGACAAAATAAAATGGTAGTCCATTTTATGGAGGTTGGACCGAAATGGAGGGAGTGTTAGTGGGTTTTGGTTGTTTTATTTTATTTGATAAAATGGCATGATGATGCCTACCTACAACTAGCCTTACACCTACTCTTACACATCCAATTCTTGTGAAGACAAAAAGAGGAAAGTAAGATGCCCTCTTTGGACACACCCTACCCGGCCTCACCTCCTCTTTATGAGAACTTTTGTTCTCATTTTTCCACTTACTCATGCATTCACATCTCCTACATGCAAAACATTCACATATTCTCTCAATCTCTCTAAAACAAAGTTTTAGAAATACAAGCATTTGTTCATCCATTCTAATATCAAAGTAAGATTACTAGTGTAATAATAGTAATAATTTTAGAATTAATTTTAAGGATACTAGTTTATTAATCTAGTTAATTAGTATACTAGTTTAAGGGATAAGTCTTGGGTGCAATCTAAGGAGGATCTCTACTTTGGGATTTTTGGACGATCATCCAATATATTAAGCTCAAGAACAAGTGAAGGAAGGTGACCTTACTTGTGCCCATATTTTCGAACCAACCAACAATGTAAGGGACAATGTTTTTCTTATAAATCTCTTATTTTGTTATGCATGCACTAGATTTAAAGAACAAATAATTAAGAAGTTAATTAGTTCACTATTAAAAGAGTCTAATAAGAGGTAAATAAATCTAACAAGTGTTATCAGAGCATAGGATGTTGCATGCATAATCGGTTATTGTTTTTCCGAGTTAAAATGTTAACATATAAAACTAAAAATTTGTGATTTATATGAGTAAGCCACGAATTAATTATGCATGTTATATATTCTGGTCCTAAAATGTTTTTAGTTCATTTTTATGATTTATGGAAATTTATTGCTCATTTTAATGATTTTTAGTGATTTTATTACATTTTTAAGAGTAAAATGAACTTTTATTCACTAAAATAGGTCAACCTTCACTAATGGATGTGGTATTTTAGTATGACCTCACATGAATATTTTATATATTTCATGTAAAATACCATATTAATGTGATTAATATTTCATGATTTATGAATTTTTAGTGTAAAAATGGCATAAATGGAGGTTAAATGACTAAAAATGGTTAAACTTACTCTCTGACCTTGAAACTTTTATATGACTTCACATGCATATTTTACAAGTTGTGTGTAAAATCTCGTATTAATTGGATTAATGTTGCATGATTTATGATTATTATGAGATAAAAATGGATTAAAAGAGGTAAAATGGTTAAAAATAGTTAACTTTTGAATTAAGCCATGAAAGTTTACTATGTTGTCACATGCATGATTTACAGAGTTTATGTAAATTTTGAGATGAAATGATCTCATTTAGCATGATTTATGAATTTTTAGAGTAAAAATGGCATAAATATTGACTATTTTAGCATAAATAGCTAAAACGAATTGCATGGCATGAGAAAATTATTTTAGGTTGCATAAATATCCCACTAATCAGATCTAAGGTTGTAAAATTGATTGGATTAAGTTTTGGATACTTTAGATGTTTTATGAGAGAAAACCGATAAAATGCAACTATATTTTCTCAAAATTAATTCGCAAATTTTAACCATGATTTTTTACATTATGAGTATCACGGAAATATTTCAGAATGTTCAAAAATTTAAAATTCAAATTTTCAATTTATTGTAATTTAATTTGGATTTATTTCATTAATATTATGATTTTAATGTAAAAAATGAGCATAAAAATTAAATCAAGTTGAATTATTGTCAAAAATTGAGTGATGACTAATTTTTGGGTCCTAAGAGTGTTAGAATAATTAACTTGAGCTTATATGTGATTTAAGTGTTAATTTGTGATTTTAAGAAGTTATTATCACGCATTTCCATAAAACCGGTTATATATACGATATAAGTTAAATAGGGCGATTTGACACATAATTTAGCATGATAGATACATATTACAATGCTGCATATTTCAATTGTTGAATGTCTTTTATTTATATAATTTTGAATTATGTAATTTTATCTTAGTATGGCCTTAGTTTTAATCGATATTACCCGTAATGAAAGGGAATATTGATTCGGTTGTAATTTAATGTGATCTCGTATCACTTTTATTTTCATTAATTTTTCCATTTTACAAATGTATAATAGTAATAGTTTTGTATCTTTATTATTATTTGTAATTATGGAGTTTCTTCAAGACGGTGCCATTCGGAGAGGCGTTCCGACAAAGATGGTGTTCTTGGGAGGCGTGCCACTTGATGATTCAAGGGACCAAAGGAGTTGGTCTCCGAATATGTAATAGATTATTTGATTTTCTATTTTAGGAAGGCCATACTAGGAATTTATTATTATTGCTTTGCATTTCTTTTAATATGTTACATGCATTGCCAAATCGCCATAACAACACATGCATATCATATCGAGTCATCGACCGTGTCAATTATAATTATCATAGTTCACCTCTTTAGTTCACTTAAAACGTGATAGATAATAAATTGGCAAGACCTCTCACTTATAATAATTGAGAATTAGCCTTACCAAATAGTAGAAACCATGAGTCCCAATTTCGTGAGGAAGTAGGCTCGGCTCACCGGGGTACTAAACTTGTTACGTTGGGTAAGTGGGTAATAAAATGTTATTACATCGAAATTTGGATTGAGCTCAACGGTTATTCGTGACCGTAGTCGCATGTGTTCCGGGTTAAAGATAAATATTAAAAGTAATTTTTATCGACCGAGAGTTTTAGAAGTAGAATCGATTAAAAGGTTAATCCACCGAGTTATATTAATAAGGGATGAATCGGCTCACCGTGCCCGAGTTAATATGAATTTTGTTCTCGGAATCATTTATGATAGTTGGGTAGATGTCACTATATAAATGATAAAACTTGTTTAAAATGTTTACAAGTATTATCAAAACGATAGATGTTCATTAATTACTTCACTTCCTATTTTGTAGTCAAAATCGTTTTCTCAATTGCAATGGCAACTCCAATCACGTCCGCAACCACTAGTTCCAACACGCCCACCAATGTGTCATGGCTCCGATCCTTCATGGATCGATGTAAGTTGGAAAATAATGGGTCCAATTTCGCCGATTGGGACGCGCAACTTCACTTGGCCGCGGAGGGTGACGACAAGCTTCGTTACCTTACCGAGGCATCTCCCACCAAACCTAATGCTAGGTCCAACGCCGCCGCTAGGCAAGCCTATGAGGTTTACCAAAAGGAGTCGGCCGCGATCAAAAACGTGTTGATCTTTGCAATGGAGGCCGAACTCCAAAGAAGTGTTATAAAAATTAGAACCGCTCATGAGATCTACATGAAACTTGTGAACATGTTTTCACTAGCTCCACGGATCATACAATATGAGGCGGCTTCCGCATTCTTTGATCTCAACATTAAGGAGGGCCAAAAAGTTAGACCTCATGTGCTCAAGTTGATGGAGCATGTTGAGACCTTGAAAATGCATAAGGTGGAGATTCCCGAGGAACTTGTGATTGATCGGATTCTTTATTCCCTCAACAAAATCAAAGCATATGTTCAATTCCGGGTGAATTTTAATATGCAAGATAAGAAGGTTTTCCTTGATGAGTTGCACAAAATGCTTGTGCAAGTCGAAAGGGATATGGGGCTAAGTGTTAGCTCCACCAAAGATGTGCTCAATGTCAATCATAAGAGCAAGGGAACTTTCAAGAAAAGTGGGAACAAGGGAAATAAGCGAACTCCCAACAGAAAGAAAGGTAAAGCTTGTGAAGCTAGTTCCTCCAAGCCTAAGTACAGTGCCTCCTCCGGGGACAAGTGCCACTATTGTTGTGGTGTTGGGCATTAGAAGAGAAACTGTTCAAAATACCTTGGCGACATTAAAGCTAGAAAGGTTATTCCAGTAGGTATATAACTATCCCTATCTTTTATGTTTTGATCTCAACTTTGGTATGATGATACAAGTTGTGATGATTACCCTTTTTATTGTAAATAGGGAATCTTAGCAAGGACAAAGGCTAGGAAAAGCAAGCTTAAAGGATAATGAGGGAAGCTAGATGTAGCCGACCATGGTGCTAGATCTATGGAAGTTGGCTTTATGTTGCTTTGTCTTTATTTTCATGTTGTATTTTGAGATTTTAGAACTATTTTGATTTCCTTGTTCGACTTGGAAATTTGATTGTATCCTTTAAACAAGGGTTGTATTTTGGATATTGGTGACTAGGTTTACAACCCAAGTCAGTTACTTTATCGTATCGTTTGTTCTAAAATTTATCTTCATACACTAATTGCATAGAGAAACGTAATATTATCGACTTAAAATTAATCAAAATAGACAATTATAATGATTGGATCTGTGACACCGTCATTCATTGCGGAAAAGTAAACACATAATTCTAGATAAAAACTGCATGGATATGTTTGTAATAGGTTCATTTGGGTAAAAACCTGTAATTTTTAAAACCAAAAACGAAACCTGAACCTGTTGTAAAAATATCCAAATGGGAAGGTGTCAAACATGCAAGGTCTAAAGTAAATCTCATAAATAAAACATCGCTAAAGTCGCGAAACAAAGTTATACAACCTAAATATGAAAAAGGGAGACATATGTCCCTAAAACGTATATGACATCAAAAGTGTTTAAGGGTCACAATAAAATAAAGCCAATCTAGGTTCCAAGGTTACTTTGCTCGCTAGCTCGTCCATGTACCCCATATATACATCACCTACCTGTCAATCGCATTTTATACAAATACTAAAGCCATAGTCAGTGGGGAGTAACTCCGAGTTCTCCCAGCCACGAAATGTCATAATTAATATAACATGTAAACATAAGAATATGAATATGAATATCACATAGCCTTAGCATATAGATGCTAGAAAATCGTGCTTATCATGTGAACAACAACATAACAACACATAGTCCTAGCATGTGAATACTAGACCGACTCATACTACACTATCATGTGACTCACATAACATCCAGGAATCCAAACTCTATCAACCATAGCCGGCTTGCATCTCACCTTCTATGATTCATAGAATCATCAAACAAGAAAGGACAATATATCTAGAGACAGGCATAAGTTCTTAGGACGGTCAATAGTCACTCTGTAACTCGAGTCTATACCACGAGGTAAGGTAAACACCCTAGTCCTAAACCTGCGCAGACCTAGCGACATGCGGAAAACTACCGCATCCAAAACCCATGATAACAACACATGAGTACCCCTAAGGAGTCTACCAAAGGGTTGGCTAGTACTTAAGCTGACCACATACTTCTAAGAGTACGTCAGGAGGTCATGCCCTAACTTGGATATAAACCCACCAAGCTAGGACACAAAGGCTATTAAGCCGCAAACATACACTCGTCAAAGACTATAATGGCCTATCTATAACGAAGGCCGAAATACTGACCTAGGACCTAGTCCCAGCTTGAATAATTTAGCCCACACCACACAAGACAAGTAGGACACCAATTAACCATAAGAGAGGCAAAGAGTCCAAACTTGCACACACAAATGATCATACTCACCCTAGCATATGAAAGGCTACGCAAGAGCATATTCAGCTGACAATCCAACAATATCTCCAATATCAATAATAATCCAAATTCCAACTAACCAACAGTACCATAATCCATGAGAACAAACTAAAATGGCAAAGAGGCAACAAGACTCAAGCATAAGGCATCCAAAGCATCCAACAACCAACATGTAAAATGATAATCACAAATATCAAGGCATCAACATAAGACATCCAATAACAACCAATCTCACCTCAAAGACAAACCCTCGACCCGAGTCCCGCGATGGGTCATCGGTCAAATCGAGGCTGACCGGTTTAAAACTAGTTTGACCAAACTCGTTCGGTCAATCAGGCCCTGCTCAGAGTCTTGGCATACTTTGGCCCAAATCACAAAATTCATCACAATATCATTCTCATGACGTTTCCAATTTCTATCATGTGAAAAACTATCAACCTAAGGAAATATATTCCAACTTACAAAATATCTAATTCAATTAAATTCTCGCATAATAATGATTACCCACATGCCAAAAATACCAAAATACATAAATACGCAAACAAAAGACCCAAAACATCAAACAATAGACCCAAAACCCGACCCAAAGTGACGGGTCAAAGTCCGGGCCGGATCCACCGGGCCTGCCGGGCCTGCCGCGCCCTTCCACGGGCTGTTTTGGGCGGTTTTTCCACCCCTTTTCCCTTTTTCCTACCAAAATCCTTTTCAAGCTCAATTTAATACCGTCTCAAGCAACAATCAACAATACCCATTTCGTTTCAATACTCAAGTATATGAAATAACCACAAATTAGTAAACTTTAACAACACAAGTCATGTGAAAAACGAAACTAACACATTATCAATCACCTAAACACTTAACAAACAACAAACACAACATATATGTGACATTAAATCGTCGAGTAACTCGGAATAGTTACCTTAAGCTAGAAAAGAGACAAGTAATAACTTGAGAAAGCTTCTAAAACCCAAAATTACTCTTCATCTTCAACAACATATGAGTCACCTAACTCATCTTCAAATTCTTCACCTATAAGAACAACAAAAACACAATTATTAAGCTTAAATTCGAAACCCTAAAAGATGAGCCTTAAAACAAAATTGGGGGAAATGAAAATAAAACTTACTAGGAGATGAGGAATGAAAAGAGGATTCCAAATATATAAGTTCTATGCAAATTGGTGGAGAAATGAAGGATTTATCAAGGATTTAGGGATTGTAAGGAGGATTTTGAGAGGAATTTGGTGTTTGATGAAAGGAAGAGAGAGAGTGAATTATGGAGGAAATGAAAGTTGAAAGAGGAGCCAAATGGAGGGGATAGGGCCGGTCCAAAGGCATGGGAGGTGGGTCAATTATTTACGTTTTGGGTTTGCTTCGACGGTAATTAGAAATATTCGTCGAACGCGATTTCCAAGAATATTAAAGTTCTTAAACATGATTTTACTAAAAGATTAAATACTCATATGCCTAATATCCAAACTCGTTTACCCAACGACCGTAAGAAATGGGAAAATCCCAATTTTACGACTTTTATCCGAAATCTATTTTATCAAAGGAAAAGGTTTAAATATAGTTTAAATCACTTTTAAACATTTCTAAACTATCAAAAATAATTACATTTCTTCAAAATAAAATAAGATTATATTTTATCAAATAAATTTTATTTCAAATAAATTAATATTAAATTAAAATAGATTAAAATATTACTTTTAAAATATAATAAAGGTCTTCGGATTTACGGGGTGTTACAATCATCCCTCCTTTTAAGAAGTTTCGTCCCCGAAACTTAGAAGAAGAAACATTGTATATATGTAGGTCTATCTCTTTAAAATCAAGTAAACAAAATCTTCAAAATATGAACGTATGAAATATAAGTGTCTTTTCAATGGAACGGAATATCCTCGTCGGCCGTTCAAGAACATCAACATTCCAAATCAAAGACATAAAAATATATATTTTTACACCAACAAATGAGAAAACCAATTATCGGGCGTCTCCAATAACGAGTTTTACCACTCATTGACGTTAAAACCAGTGGAAAACATTAAAACATTTTCAAAAATCTTTGTTTCGAAACTCTTCAATAAGGGTAATGACTCCACTAATCATGATTAAACTCTAACTACGGCTCTTATACAACTAAGCAATGACTACTAACGCGGAGAATATTCCAGGGAAGGAGAGGAACACTCGAAAGGATAGCTAAAACTCACAAGGATTAGATAAAGGAACGGAAAGTACCTCACGAGAAGAGTTCGGGATATTTAGCTAACATAGAAGATTCAGGCTCCCAAGTTTATTCTTCGACATTTCCACAACGCCAAAGGATACGAACTAGGGGCACAACTTTGTTTCTAAGTTGCTTGTTTGCTCTTTCGAGGATTAGGATTGGCCTTTCTTCCAAAGTCAAGTTAGGCTCTAAATCTGGGATTTCTTCTTGAATGACATGGCTCGGATCACTAATGTACTTCCTTAACTGAGATACATGGAAGACATCATGAACCTTGCTCAAATTCGGGGGCAACTCTAAACGGTAAGCAACGGGACCAATCTTCCCAAGCACACGGAAAGGTCCAATGTATTTGGGACTCAGCTTTCCTTTCACACCAAAACGTTTCACCCCTTTCATAGGTGACACCTTAAGGAATACTCGATCATCAACCTCAAAGGCAAGTGGTCGACGACGGACATCGGCATAAGATTTCTGTCGGTCTTGAGCGGTTTTCATACGCTCTCGAATGATCTGAACCTGATTGATGGTCTCAGTCACCAAATCGGGTCCCAACACATGAACATCTTGGACTTGATCCCAACAGTCAGGACTACGGCACTTCCTACCGTACAAAGCCTCATAAGGTGACATCTTGATAGAAGTATGATAGCTATTGTTGTAGGAGAATTCAACAAGAGGTAAGCACTTCTCCCAAGAAGTGTGGAAGTCTAAAGCACAAGCACGGAGGAGGTCCTCTAAAGTCCGGATAGTCCTCTCGGTCTGCCGTCCATCTCGTAGCGGCATGAAAAGCGGTACTCATCGCCAGCTTACTACCCATGGCTTCTTGCAAAGCGGTCCCGAGAAACGGGAACGAGAATCTCGGGTCACGATCTGAAACTATATCCTTAGGCACTCCATGGTAGCGTACTATCTCCTTCACGTAGGCACCAGCTAGGACATCTAATCTCCATGTCTCCTTGATAGGTATAAACCTAGCACATTTGGTCAATCGATCTACAACCACCCAAACCGTATCTTTTCCACTCGCAGTCTTAGGTAAAGCCATCACAAAGTCCATGGAAATGGACTCCCATTTACAAAGGGGAACATCCAAAGGTTGTAGCAAACCCCCGGGTTTCTGATGCTCAATCTTCACTTTCTGACAGGTAAGACACTTGCTAACATACTCTAGGACATTAATTTTCATCCTAGGCCACCAAAGCTGTAATCTCAAGTCTTTATACATCTTGTCACCACCAGGATGAATAGAGTAAGGAGAAAGGTGAGCTTCATCAAGGATCTTCTTCCTCAACTCGGCTACTCTCGGAACATACATCCTACTTTGGTAACGAAGGTATCCATCACTATCAACCACACAATCCTTAGCTTGCCCAAGTTGGATTTTTGCTTGAATGGACTTGAAAGTAGCATCCTCAGGTAGGCACGTACGGATCTCACGGTAAAAGTCAGGTTCTGCACTCAAGGCACTAAGATAGTCAGAGCCCTTCCCAACAAGGCTTATCCCTAACTTTTGAAATTCCGTGGTAAGTTCATCAGGTAACACACGGATAGTGCTCAAAGAGTGACTAGTCTTCCTACTCAAAGCATCGGCCACCACATTTGCTTTCCCTTCATGATAAATCAACTCGGCATCGTAATCATTCACCAACTCTAGCCATCTTCTTTGCCTCATATTCAATTCTTTCTGGGTAAAGATACACCTCAAACTCTTATGATCGGTATAAATGCGGCAATGAACTCCAATAAGGTAATGCCTCCATGCCTTCAAGGCATGTACCACGACGGCTAATTCAAGATCATGAGCAAGATGAAGCGAGGAAAGGAGGTATGAACGGTAACGCTTATGGTCAAAGAAGAAAAGAAATTAGACAACAAGGAAACGCCAGGTACTCAAATCTCAAACAACAACATCAACCTAAGTGGTTCCGAAAACTTCTTAGCAATAAAACTTATAACCACATCACTCCCAAGGATTTCCTCAAAACGCTCATGTTACTTCATCCTAATCTATTCCCAGAAACAGGGTACTCCATTATAAGTGTGATTTCGCCACTCCAAATCCTCAAACATCCACAAACGACTTCCACAAGATCAAGGTCAAAGTTCCAACAAAGCTATACTCATATCCAACTAGTGTCAACCGTGGGTTTCTCAAAACAGTAAAATTCTCAATCAAAGATCCGAATACCAAGCTATAAATTCCCAGAAAGGGTTCCTCAAATATTCCACCATTCAATTCCATCCATTTAAAGTCAAGTACCAAGTACTAGTATCCCAAGACATGTCTCACTACACTTCCCAAGGCTCTCAAATCCCAAACCTAAACAAAGCTAAGTTCTATAGCCTTAGTAACAAACGCAACTCACACTTGACAACACAAAATCCACCAATCAAGAATACTCACTTTATTAAGGATCTAGGTCTAAGAATCATTAAGTATGTCTCATCACACTACCTAGGTCTTTCTAACATCACAACCTCTCAAAACCAGGGTTATGGGTTAACCACAAACAATCTCCTCAAAAGTCAAATTCTCCAACCAAGGCCAACATTACTCAAAAGAAAGAGTACTATAAAAAGGCGTTAAGGGAAGATAAGCAAGGAACAAAACACAAGTTGGGAGGGTACAAGAGTCACTCCTAAGGAAGGAAAAGAGAGTTTAGAAGAAGAAGCAAGCATTAAGAAGTAAAGAGTAAGGCAAGGTACACAAAGGTGGAGGGATAACTTCAAGGAAGAAGGAGCATTCTTCACAAGTTGAACAAATCTCCAATGCCCGACGATAGGCACCAAATCTTGATCACGACACGGGTAAGCTCACAGTCATTGATCCAAGGGTACAAAAATGATTGACAATCAACAAACATGTTAGAACTTAACAAAGAGCAAACACACTACAGACTACCACCTTAGGTCCTTAAGTCTACCCATCCTACCCATCTCTCAAGTTTATTATTTTAAGGTCAAGTTATTTTTATCGGGGGTGCACAAACGTGCGTCGGGAGCAAATATGCTCTGATACCAACTGTGACACCCTCATTCATTGCGGAAAAGTAAACACATAATTCTAGATAAAAACTGCATGGATATGTTTGTAATAGGTTCATTTAAGTAAAAACCTGTAATTTTTAAAACCGAAAACGAAACCTGAACCTGTTATAAAAATATCCAAATGGGAAGGTGTCAAACATGCAAGGTCTAAAGTAAATCTCATAAATAAAACATCGCTAAAGCCGCGAAACAAAGTTATACAACCCAAATATGAAAAAGGGAGACATATGTCCCTAAAAAGTATATGACATCAAAAGTGTTTAAGGGTCACAATAAAATAAAGTCAATCTAGGTCCCAAGGTTACTTTGCTCGCTAGCTCGTCCATGTACCCCATATATACATCACCTACCTGTCAATCGCATTTTATACAAATACAAAAGCCACAGTCAGTGGGGAGTAACTCCGAGTTCTCCCAGCCACGAAATGTCATAATTAATATAACATGTAAACATAAGAATATGAATATGAATATCACATAGCCTTAGCATATAGATGCTAGACAATCGTGCTTATCATGTGAACAACAACATAACAACACATAGTCCTAGCATGTGAATACTAGACCAACTCATACTACACTATCATGTGAATCACATAACATCCAGGAATCCAAACTCTATCAACCATAGCCGGCTTGCATCTCACCTTCTATGATTCATAGAATCATCAAACAAGAAAGGACAATATATCTAGAGACAGGCATAAGTTCTTAGGACGGTCAATAGTCACTCTGTAACTCGAGTCTATACCACGAGGTAAGGTAAACACCCTAGTCCTAAACCTGCGCAGACCTAGCGACATGCGGAAAACTACCGCATCCAAGACCCATGATAACAACACATGAGTACCCCTAAGGAGTCCACCAAAGGGTTGGCTAGTACTTAAGCTGACCACATACTTCTAAGAGTACGTCAGGAGGTCATGCTCTAACTTGGATATAAACCCACCAAGCTAGGACACAGAGGCTATTAAGCCGCAAACATACACTCGTCAAAGACTATAATGGCCTATCTATAACGAAGGCCGAAATACTCACCTAGAACCTAGTCCCAGCTTGAATAATTTAGCCCACACCACACAAGACAAGTAGGACACCCAATTAACCATTAGAGAGGCAAAGAGTCCAAACTTGCACACACAAATGATCATACTCACCCTAGCATATGAAAGGCTACGCAAGAGCATATTCAGCTGACAATCCAACAATATTTCCAATATCAATAATAATCCAAATTCCAGCTAACCAACAGTGCCATAATCCATGAGAACAAACTAAAATGGCAAAGAGGCAACAAGACTCAAGCATAAGGCATCCAAAGCATCCAACAACCAACATGTAAAATGATAATCACAAATATCAAGGCATCAACATAAGACATCCAATAACAACCAATCTCACCTCAAAGACAAACCCTCGACCCGAGTCCCGCGATGGGTCATCGGTCAAATCGAGGCTGACCGGTTTAAAACTAGTTTGACCAAACTCGTTCGGTCAATCAGGCCCTGCTCAGAGTCTTGGCATACTTTGGCCCAAATCACAAAATTCATCACAATATCATTCTCATGACGTTTCCAATTTCTATCATGTGAAAAACTATCAACCTAAGGAAATATATTCCAACTTACAAAATATCTAATTCAATTAAATTCTCGCATAATAATGATTACCCACATGCCAAAAATACCAAAATACATAAATACGCAAACAAAAGACCCAAAACATCAAACAATAGACCCAAGACCCGACCCAAAGTGACGGGTCAAAGTCCGGGCCGGACCCACCGGGCCTGCCGGGCCTGCCGCGCCCTTCCACGGGCTGTTTTGGGCGGTTTTTCCACCCCTTTTCCCTTTTTCCTACCAAAATCCGTTTCAAGCTCAATTTAATACCGTCTCAAGCAACAATCAACAATACCCATTTCGTTTCAATACTCAAGTATATGAAATAACCACAAATTAGTAAACTTTAACAACACAAGTCATGTGAAAAACGAAACTAACACATTATCAATCACCTAAACACTTAACAAACAACAAACACAACATATATGTGACATTAAATCGTCGAGTAACCGGAATAGTTACCTTAAGCTAGCAAAGAGACAAGTAATAACTTGAGAAAGCTTCTAAAACCCAAAATTACTCTTCATCTTCAACAACATATGAGTCACCTAACTCATCTTCAAATTCTTCACCTATAAGAACAACAAAAACACAATTATTAAGCTTAAATTCGAAACCCTAAAAGATGAGCCTTAAAACAAAATTGGGGGAAATGAAAATAAAACTTACTAGGAGATGAGGAATGAAAAGAGGATTCTAAATATATAAGTTTTATGCAAATTGGTGGAGAAATTAAGGATTTATGAAGGATTTAGGGATTGTAAGGAGGATTTTGAGAGGAATTTGGTGTTTGATGAAAGGAAGAGAGAGAGTGAATTATGGAGGAAATGAAAGTTGAAAGATGAGCCAAATGGAGGGGATAGGCCCGGTCCAAAGGCATGGGAGGTGGGTCAATTGTTTACGTTTTGGGTTTGCTTCGACGGTAATTAGAAATATTCGTCCAACGCGATTTCCAAGAATATTAAAGTTCTTAAACTCGTTTACCCAACGACCGTAAGAAATGGGAAAATCCCAATTTTACGACTTTTATCCGAAATCTATTTTATCAATGGAAAAGGTTTAAATATAGTTTAAATCACTTTTAAACATTTTGAAACTATCAAAAATAATTACATTTCTTCAAAATAAAATAAGATTATATTTTATCAAATAAATTTTATTTCAAATAAATTAATATTAAATTAAAATAGATTAAAATATTACTTTTAAAATATAATAAATGTCTTCGGATTTACGGGGTGTTACAGGATCATTATAAGTCCATAAGCTATGAATTTGATTCTCCTTATGCTATTGTTACTAAAAGTAACAACTTACTTAAGTAAGATCAATTATAAAGTTGCAATTGGCTATTGAACTCATAAAGTAGGGAATTTGCGATACAAAACAGACACATTATTCTAAACGGATGGTCAACCAGGAGATACCTAGAATAGAGAGTCTATTAAACAGATGACATGGATAAGACTCGCATATTTCATGAATCAAACTGCCATGATAGGGATGGCCTTTTGAAAGCTAATACATAGTCTAGAAAAACTCCTAATACTCCACCATATATATATTTGTAAATTACAAAGCTATCTCTCAAGAAGATAGATGTATTTCTGAGAGATAGAGTGGGAGTAGATTGGATCATCACAAACATGTCTTATAGTGTTACTTTGATAAAGTAGTGGAACTATTAATCTATAAAGATAGAGTGGGAGTATAGTTCAGTGGGAGTTTAGCGCACATGTCTTATTGGTTAAAATATTGCTTTGTGAAAGTGATAGTATTATGACCTTGTTACATACGAGTCGTAGCATTACAATCCGAAAATTGTTACTCAAGAGTAGATTTACTTTAAAACGAGGGTCTCTTTAAAGGTAAATAGAGCTTTAGAGTACTCAAATGCATGAGATTGACATAAAGATGTTGATCAAGATAAATAATGTTAGGAATCGCCACATTTCATTTTGATGAAGGTTGGCAAATTCGCTTTTCTGAAATGGGAATTTAGAGAAGGATGTGTTTGGAACACAAAACCTTAGATAAAGATCTAAGAATCCTAACTTATTATGCGTAGCTTTCTTAAGTTATCCTAGGATGGTCTTAAGCAAGCATTAAAGGATTATACTTTTCGTTCATGTGATAATAGTGAATGGTTTCATTCGCATGATTGAAGAATCATGATTATACATGAAGTTAAGTGGGAGCTAGAATTATTTTTCCATGTCTTATAGGTTGATAACATATTACTTATTGAGAATAATGTACCAATGCTCTCTTCTGTGAAAGAGTTATTGGAGACTTGGAAAGGGATGCAAAGTATTCTAGATTTTGAATCTATGTGAGAGAAAATTGGCATAGAGTTGAGAGTCTTATGAGGATAAGATCCTTCATATCTGTTTAATACCAACAAGGTTGAATGGGTTATTCATGTTGATTGAAGTGGAATTACTATGATAGAGTCATAGTCGTTCACTGAACCTATTAAGGTGTTGATTACATGAGATCGATTTCTTATGTTTCCGCCTTTAGAATGATTATGTATGCCAACAGATGCACATGCCATAATGTGATATATGCCTAGAGCATGATAAGTCAATAACAAGATAATTCCCATGATATGGCTTGTGAAAGCCTTAAAGAACATCCTTGAGATTCTTGAGAAGAATTAAGGATACGTTCATATGTTTGAACGATAAACTAAGTTACGTGTTGAAGGGTTGCACAAACTTTAATTTTCAAACCGAAAAGGATTTGTTGAAATCCTAGGATGTCTTTTTGACTTAGGAGTAAGAGACTAGAAAAGTGTTTTAGTTTCGTGCATTGTAAATTCTACAAAAGGAATCTAAGTAAATTGTGATAAAATGGTCAACGTAGGGATTAAGGGTAGGGATGGCAGTACCACCCTTACCATGTGGATATCCATCCACCCGAAATTAAATGGGTGGGATATGGATGACGAATTTTTTTCGAATTTAGGGTAGGATATGGATATGGGTGAATTTAGGGTGGGATATGGATTATCGTCTCTCACCCGCTTAACCACCCTGTGGATATCTGAAATTAATATTTATAATTAATTTTTTATTAAGTTAATAATTATTTAGGTCATTAATGATTTCCCTTCAAAAGTATATTTTTTTTATCAGAAATTTTACTTAATTTTAATATCATTTGTTATTTAAGAAAAGTAAAACTTGTATTTATGTGGATATTGTTATTTTCACTAATCAAAGTAACTTACTTTTGTTAGTAAAATCAATAATATAATGCGTTGGTGGTTTCTTTGTAGTTGGCGTGACGTATTTGTATGGTCACTTGCTTTGCAAAGACACTTTGTTGTTGGATATATACTATGTTGCTATTTGCTAACACATATTATTACTTGAATTATGTATGCCTTTTAATTTTATCGCCACAATTTTTTTACGATATATTATCTTTAAATTTTATACGCTGTGAAAATATCCAACGGGTACCCGCTCCACCCGCTTCACCCGGTGGATATGGATATGGATGGATGAAAAAATATTAAATGGATGAGGGTGGGATATGGATGACCATAAATTAAATGGATATGGATATGGATATGGCTCCACCCCATCCATATCCCACCCATTGCCATCCTTAATTAAGGGTGAATCCCTCTACAAATGACTTTATCACAAGTTATGTGATAACAGTGGGAGCATCTTTCAAGTTAAAGAGCCCAAGTCTAGTAAGAAGACTAGACAAATACTTAGAGATAAATTCAAGTTATTAGAAATAACATTGAATAGAAGGAAATAGCAATTGACAAAGTTGGAATATATGGATATAGGGTATATCCACTTGCCAAGCTTTTATTGCATTTCGACTAGTGTAAAAGGTACACTAAATATTATAAGATATGAAGTAGTAATAGTATATTGACTATTCATATGTGATAATCGCATTTTCGTTTGAGTTTTATTAAACTCATCCATTACTTTGTTAAATCCAAATGGGTTGTAGAGACAAATTGAACCCCATTAAAGTGAACTGGATTGACATGGTATTCGCCCCTAGTTACTTATATGAGGTGACGTCTCGAAGTGACTAGATTGTGATGCGATTGATGGCAAGTTCAAGTGCCATAGAGTCATATGGGATGACTAGTCGATCACATAGACAGACCGTATGGGACACTCTGTCGGCCAGTGACCGCTTATAGAGTTCTGGTAATTCATAAAGCCTGGTTGTGGCAAGAGCTGGTATAGTATTCTTATGAGTCAATTCTTTTGACTAGAAACTATTCGCCCAAGTTGGCACAAATTTCAGATTAGCTTTGATTTATGCTCTACGACTGTCGTAAATGAGGTCAAATGGGTATATTTTGGGTTATGATGAACTGTGGCTGAATAAAGGGAATAGTGCGATAGGAATTGTCCACCCCTTGTCAGGGTTGTTTAAAATCTCAAGGCCACTCGAGGAGTAGTGAACTGGAAATGCGTGGCCACGCTCGGAAGGTATCTATGGTAGATAATTCCGGTCAGACAGTTACACTCTAGATCAAGGAAACCACTCAAGATATGATTAAGTGCAAGTACGACATGCGAGACACCTTGCATTGAGTGGGAGATTGTAATAGGACAAGAGAATTGGTGACGCCCACTTGTCTCGGACAAGTGGGAGATTGTTGGAAAATGTGTCCTCAACAATAGTGCGATCACATGTTTAAATCTCATATTAAGAATATGTAAGGGATGATTTATTATATAATCAACTGATCATCATTAATCGGTAATGATTGGTTGACTAGAGTTTGACATTACTGTCGTATGACGGTGGTGGTCAGTTGATCCCTTAAGGTCACACCTAAAGGACAACTCCCTTAATAGATAAATTGATTAATTATATGACGATACAAGGTGATCAATTCCTTAAAATTGAACAATTCACTTGTGAGAGAGAATATTGATATCTTATTGTAATGGGATTAAATAAGATTTATTTTAGTAATAAAAATACTTTATTACTAAAATTGTTTATTGTTTGAGAAACAATAGAGATAAGAATGAATGGTTAATTGTAATTACAAGATGTTGTGAATTATAATTATAAGACTCATTTTATTTATGAGATCAAGTATCACTAGTCAATTTGTTGTATGTAATTTAATTAATTTATAAAATGATATTTATGTGATAAATATGCATTTAATTAATTAATAACATGTAAAATACTATATGTGACATATTGTGTGACAAATGGCAAATTGACAATATAAAATGGTAGTCCATTTTATGGAGGTTGGACCGAAATGGAGGGATTGTTAGTGGGTTTTGGTTGTTTTATTTTATTTGATAAAATGGCATGATGATGCCTACCTACAACTAGCCTTACACCTACTCTTACACATCTTACACATCCAATTCTTGTGAAGACAAAAAGAGGAAAGTAAGATGCCCTCTTTGGACACACCCTACCCGGCCTCACCTCATTTTTATGAGAACTTTTGTTCTCATTTTTCCACTTACTCATTCATTCACATCTCCTACATGCAAAACATTCACATATTCTCTCAATCTCTCTAAAACAAGGTTTTAGAAATATAAGCATTTGTTCATCCATTCTAATATCAAAGTAAGATTACTAGTGTAGTAATAGTAATAATATTAGAATTAATTTTAAGGATACTAGTTTATTAATCTAGTTTATTAGTATACTAGTTTAAGGGATAAGTCTTAGGTGCAATCTAAGGAGGATCTCTACTTTGGGATTTTTGGAGGATCATCCAACGTATTAAGCTCAAGAACAAGTGAAGGAAGGTGACCTTACTTGTGCCCATATTTTCGAACCAACCAACAATGTAAGGGACATTATTTTTCTTATAAATCTCTTATTTTGTATGCATGCACTAGATTTAAAGAACAAATAATTAAGAAGTTAATTAGTTCACTATTAGAGGAGCCTAATAAGAGGGAAATAAACCTAACATAGCCTTAGTCATTTATTATAGTATTTATTTATTATTACCTATTATTGTAATAAACGGCGGGGTTTTTAGAATTTATTTATTTATTATTACCTATGATTTCCTTTCATTATTCTTGTCGAATTTCAAGTGCAAGTGCAAATGCAAATGTCTTTCTATTTACATTTTAAAATAATGGGTTGTACCCGGTGAAGGATTGCCTACGTATTCATTTGAAAATGAAATAAAACCCTTGCGCGTAGTTCGAATAAAATTTCCACGCGGATCGATAGGTAGGAGAGCTCTGACTGATTTGAGCACCAAATCTCCTTCTTTGATATTTCTGGGCTTAACCCGTTTATCGAGGGCTCGTTTGATACGTGCCTGATATGTTTGCATATTATGTAATGCGCGCAACCTTCGTTCATCCAATAGGATGAGTTCTTCATATCTATCTCTCTTCCAATCATCTTCTGGAATTTGACTTTCGAGCAGAATGCGTAAAGATGGAATCTTTAGTTCAACTGGTTGTACAGCTTCCATGCCATAAGTGAGAAAGAAAGGAATAGCCCCAGTGGGCGTCCTAACTGATGTGCGATAACCCCATAACGCAAAAGGTATCTTGCTGGGCCAATCGCGATAGTTATCGTTCATTTTCTTGAGGATCGTGACGACATTTTTGTTAGCTGCCTCTACCGCGCCATTAGTTTGAGGTCTGTACGGCGAGGAATGATGGTGTTTGATTTTGTATTTGGCTAGAAATTGCTCAGTCTCGGCCTAGAAATGTGATCCATTGTCACTGATGATCTCATGTGGGCAACCATATCGACAGATGATATTGCTTTGTATGAACTTTTCCACGTTTTTGGCGGTGAGACTAGTGTAAGATGTTGCTTCGACCCATTTAGTAAAATAGTCGATAACTACCAAAATGACAGTGACCTCCTGTTCCGGCTGGAGTGATTTTCCCAATGATGTCGATTCCCCAAGCAGAAAACGGCCAAGGAGATGTCATGGTGTAAAGTAGTTAAAGAGGGACGTGTTGCACATTCCCGGAGATTTGGCAATTATGGAAATGTCTGACGTACTTGATATAATCTGACTCCATCGTGGTCCAGTAATATCCTAGACGCGTGATTTTCTTTGCCATCATGGGTCCACTCATGTGAGCACCACATTCTCCATCGTGAAATTCTTCCATCACTTTTTGTGCCTGTGAATGATCAAGGCAACGCAGGACTACACCAAGAGGTGTTCTTTTGTACAGTTCTCCTTGCGTGAGGAGGTATTGAGAGGCTAGTAGGTGTATGGCGTGTTGTCCCCTCTTATCCATATCTGGCGGGTATGTACTATTGAGTTTGAAGTTTAGAATGGCTTGAAACCAAGGTTCCCCTGGATTTTCTTCTTCATCTGTAAGGTGGTGCACATATGCTGGTTCTAACCGTCATTCGATGCATAAAGGCATTTCTACCATGTTGTCTGGCATATTAATCAAAGATGCAAGTTTTGAAAGAGCTTCTGCAAATTGATTCTCTTCGCGAGGTAGGTGTAGATAAGTGACCTGATCGAAGAATTGGGCAACTTGATCTATCCTAGCCTGATAGGGTGCTAGACTTTCACTTAGAATTTTCTAAGATCCCATAATTTGGTTAATGATCAAGGACGAGTCTCCGTGAACTCGAAGATTCTTGATCCCTAAACTTACTGCTGCTTGTAGACCAATGAGGCAAGCTTCATATTCTGCTGCATTATTTATCACCTCGAAGTCGAGTTTGACAGAAAGTGGTGTATGCTCGCCTTCAGGAGAAATGAGAAACACTCCTATTCTAAATCCTCTTAGGTTTGATGCTCCATTAAAATAAATATCCCAAGAGTCTACATGGGTTTGTAGTATATCTTCGTCTGGAAACGACCACATGTCTATTGCTTGGGTGTCGTTGATGGGGTTATATGCGAAGAATTCGGCAACGGCGCGCCCCATTATAACTTTCAGAGGTACATATTTGAGATCGAACTCTGAGAGCATTAAGGTCCATCATGCCAAACGTCCCTTGAGAACGGGTTTTTCGAATAGGTATTTGACGGGATCCATTTTAGAATACACCTTGACAGAGTAGCTAAGCATGTAATGACGTAGCTTCTTTGTTGCCCACACAAGAGCGAGGCATGTCTTTTCTAGAGGTGTGTACCTGCACTCATAATCCAAGAACTTTTTACTAAGGTAGTAGATAGCTCTTTCTTCTTTCCCAACAGTTTGTGCGAGCATAGCCCCCATGGTTGTTTCTGTCACCGTGAGATATAAACCAAGAGGTTGATCTCGTTGAGGAGGCATGAGCACTGGTGGCTTGGCTAATATCTCCTTAATTCTATCAAACGCCTTTTGACAGTCGCCGTCCCATATGGTGTGATCTGTTTTCTTGAGCTTTTTGAAAATGGGTTCGCAGATCATAGTAAGTTTTGATATGAACCGGCTTATATATTGCACCTTGCCTAGAAATCCTCTAACCTCCTTCTCTGTTTGGGATTGTGGCATTTCGATCAAAGCTTTGATCTTGGATGGATCAATTTCTATTCCCCTCTGACTGACGATGTATCCCAAAAGCTTGCCCGACGTTACCCCGAATGCACACTTCTGAGGATTAAGCCTCGTGTTGTACTTTCGCAGTCTTAGGAAGAATTTGCGAAGGTAATCGATGTGGCCCTTCCTATCTTTGGACTTGATGATCATATCATCGACGTATAATTCTACTTCTTTATGCTTCATGTCGTGAAGTAATGTGGTCGCAGTGCGTTAATATGTAGAACCAACATTGATTAGCCCAAATGGCATAACAGTATAGCAATATGTGCCCCATTGAGTAACGAAGGCTGTCTTATGCATGTTTTCTATGGCCATAATGATCTGATTATACCCTGCATACCCGTCCATGAAGGATAACAACGCGTGATCTGTTGTATTATCTACCAATATATTGATGTGTGGTAGAGGGAAGACGTCCTTGGGACTTGCTTTGTTTAAGTCTCTGAAATCAACACAAACTCGGATTCGCCCATCCTTTTTGGGTACTGGGACTATGTTAGCCACCAAGTCTGAATACTCGGAAACTTTGATGAACCCGGCTTTGAATTGTTTATCGACTTCTTCTTTGATTTTAAGAGCCCATTCGGTCCTCATTCGACGAAGCTTCTATTTTACGGGTTTAAAACCTGGTTTTATTAGAATTCTGTGTTCTGCAGTATCCCTGTCGATTCCCGGCATGTCTTTGTAGGACCAAGCAAAAACGTTCTTGAACTCGTGTAGGAGGTCTATGAAATTGGCCCTTTCAGTTGGGTTTAAGGCCGTCCCTATCCTAAGTTCTTGGAGTTCTAGTTCGGTTCCTACATTGATGGGTTTGGTGTTTTCTATAACTGATGCCCCTTCCCCCTCTTGTAGCATCTCTTTAACCATATAGGGTGGTAATTCGACTGAGTCTGGGTCAGGATCATCCTCATTATCATCGTAAATAGAATTGCATTCAGAATAACACAAAGAGTAAGTAGAATCTGATTTATTCATATTAAATTTTGAAAAGAGTTGAAACAAAGAAGCCATCTGTTCAGTAGTCAGTGGCGGTAAAGGAACAGCTGCTGGGGCATTTCCCAAGCTACTGTTACTATTTGATGCTATGCTAGGAGAAACAAGGGGAAGGAGAGTGACGACAAAACGAGACTCTCTAGCGACTTCTCTAGACTCAGACTCTGATTCCGACTCCGACTCCGACTCCAACTCTGACTCGAATTAGTTGTCTTTAGGTTCTCCTTTGAACATCTCTCCTTCTCCAGTGCTGATTTTGAAGAGCTTTCCTTGGTTGTTAGTCCACTTGATCGACTTCTCCATCCTTTCTCCTGATTTGAACTGGTTTCGGTGATTAATGTTGTGGGGTTGAAATGGTCATCCTGAAGTATTATGGTAATGATCTCATCATCTGCCGCTCTAACAAATCGGTCTTCTCCAAACAGAAGGCTAACAGCCTGTTCGTCTAAACAAGGTGTTTGACGAGTTTTGACGGTAGCAACCGTTTCTGAAGGGATGAAGTAGCAATCTTGGAAGACCTCAATTCTAGCTAGTTGCATTCCTTTATAGTGACAAGGTTCGGGAAACCCGTGAACGTATTCTTGATTCCCTTCTCTAACGAAGTATCCGTTTAGGGTAGGGAGATAGGGTCGCATCCGGATTCCTTTGTTCTTACGGTTTTGAAACTGAGTGAGCATGTCCAAAGCTTCTTCTTTCGTGGGTTTGTATCCCAATCCTAATGGTATCCTCTGAGAGTTTCCTTCTTTGTAAGGTTTGAAGGTATTTTTCTTGGCAGGATTTAGTGGCATTCCCGGGAAATATCCCTGAGACTTGAGTATGTGGTTGACCACTAAATTGGAGTATGGATCGAAGTATAGAGGTGCCAGTTCGCTCTCTATAAGGTTTATGCTCTGAAAGCCCCCAAGCTCGTATACTGGGTCTGTGACTACTTGGTTGCTTGACATCTTCTCTATCACAGCCTTGATGGGTGACGAAGTGATTGTCACTACTTTGCCATCTAGAGAAATCTTAATCTTCTGGTGCAAGGTGGATGTTACCGCTTTGGAAGCATGAATCCACGGCCTTCCCAGAAGTATATTAAATGATTCTTCGATATCCACTATTTGAAAGTTAACCTTTCGCTAGATTGGCCTTGTGGCTATAGTGAGGTTGATTAGTCCTACTACCTTATGTCGTGTTCCATCGTATGCTCGAACACCTTGGTTGGTAGGAGTCCAATCTGATTCTTTCATGTCCAATTTGTATGTTGTGTTTAGTGGTATGACGTTGACTGCAGAGCCATCATCTACCAATGTCATTGGCAGATTCTTCTTTAAGCATATGACGGTAATATACAGAGCTAGGTTGTGACTGGCGCCGAAGGGTGGCAAATCTTCTTCTGAGAAAGTAACTGGGTTACTTAGTTTAACTGAATCTTGGAAGACCAACTTGACTACGTCGTCTGGTGTAGAGTTGTGTGGCACGTTCAATTTAGTCAAGGCTTGCAGTAAAGCTTGGCAATGAGGAAATGAACTCGCAACTAGTTGCCAGACTGAAAGATCATCCTTTGTCCTTTGCAGTTGTTTTAACAAGTGGTCAGTAGATGTATCTTCGTCATCATTTGGGGTGATGACATTGGTGTTAGTAACTGGACCATTAGCTATAGGACCGTTCTGAGAAACATTTTGATATGGACGCCCTGAACGAGTAAGGTGGTCTATATCTTGATCTTCGCTGGCTTTGACTATATCCTCACTAACCTTCACTAGAATGTGTTTGGTGAGGTATTCATGTTCATCGTCATCGGCCCATATTCCCTTGGCGATAGTAAGCTTTCTGAATCTGATGATCTCGGCTTCTAGACTGATTATTTGGTCGACCAGGTTGTCAACTATGACGATTACCTCTTGCATCGTAGACTCTTGAGATAGACTTAGTGGCACGCTCTCCTTAGCTATGGTGCTTGGATGGCGTAGGGATGCTACTACATCTTCCAGTTCTGAAACTTGCCTACTCACACTCTTTGCCCACGCGATAAAGTCGGCAATGGTAGGAGAAATGGTAGAATAACTCCCCTCATCTTCTAATGCATGAATCTCATCTTCGACTGGAGAAATTAGGTGTGAACAATCCAAAGTGGATTCTTCATCTGTGATCATCAGAACTCCAAGAGGATTCTGAGTATTGTTAGGCTTACCTCCAGGAGGTATGGGTAAACGACCATCTTCAATCATATCCTGAAGGACATGCTTTAGTTTAAAATATTTCTCTGTATCGTGTCCCTTGCCTCTATGATATTCGCAGTATGCGTTCTTATCCCAGAATTTGGACTTCTTTTCTGGGTCAGGTGTAGGCCCTATTAGTTGGAGCTTACCCTGTTTTATCAACCTTTTTAGAGCATTGGAATATGTATCGCCAATGTTTATGAACTTCCTTTGTGGGTTATTCTTCTTTGATGATTCGAAAAGGTTAACCTCATTAGTCTTGCTAGTAGAGCTATAAGAACGACTCGTTGAACCTTGGTATCTACGACCCACCGTCTTGGAAGTCCTTTACAGATGTCATCTTCAATTCTCGTCCCCAGCACAGTCAGATCCTTGAAGGTCTTTATGTTTTCGTACCTCAAGTGGTTTGCGTAAATAGGTCTCAGGTTATCTACGCACTTTTCCACAAGAGTAGCTTCATCTGGACGTTCATCCAGTTGTGTGCTAGTCTTCCTCCACCTACTTAGGAAGTCGGTGAAGACTTCTTTCTCATTTTGGGTAAGAACCTCTAGAGTGCGCATGTTGACTTGGATCTCAGCATTATCAGCGTACTGCTTAGTGAATTCAATTGCGGCATCATCCCAAGTGGCGATCTTCTTGTGTTCCAAAGAGTAGAACCATTGCTTAGGAATGGTGTCGAGAGATGAAGGAAAGATCCTTAGGAACATCTCGGGTTTGATGCCTTTGATAGACATATAGTCTTTAAAAGCACGAATGTGGTTCAAAGGGTTTTCGTACCCCTTGAACTTTGGGATGTCAGTCATGTTGAAGTTGGTTGGAAATTGAGCATTCACGGCCTCATACTTACAATTGTTCTCCTTGTAGATGTCATCTCCCTTAAGGTACATTAGTTGTTCCTCCAAGTATTGGAGTCGCTTTTCAGCTTCAGTAGGACCTAGTGGAGGGTTGGGTTCTGGTTGTCCAACAAAGGCTGGAATATCATCATGCACGCTCGCATTTTGAACATCATTCTCTGCAGGGAGAAGTCTAGTTTCTACAGCAACTATTCGGCCTTCAATAGCGTTGAGGCGAGCATAAGCTTGGTCTTGGCTTGTTTGGAGACGAACGAGCGCGGCTAGAATTAGATCATTACCATTTGGGGGTTGTCCATTAATACTTGCGTGACTAGTTCCAGGCATCTCGGAAACTGGATAAGAGATCGACGACGAATCAAAACACGATCGACCATTTTAGCACACTTACTCATAAAAGACTCAACTTGTGAAGTGGGAGTGTGCCACTTATGTTAAGTGGGGTTTGAAAATGACAAATTTTTGAAATGTTTGTCCTAAGCAACTGTAGTGTAGTTGTAGGAGTGTTGACTCGAAGTGAGGTTTTGAAATGGGTTTTGAGACCCGAATTTTGATTGGACATTTGGACAGGGTTTCGACTCATTTTGCGCTATTTTAGGCCATTTCGAAATGTTTACGTTTTGAGAAAGGATTTTTATTTTATAAAATTTCGTCATGGTTTTTGTTTACAAAATGGTGACCACATATAAGCATTCATAGAGGCATTATAACGGGATGCTGAGTGCATTTATAAGGGTTTTGGCTTAAAAGGTGGGTTGTCATACCAAGCAATCAAACCATGGTCTGTGGAGAGGTCCGCGCCAAACATGAGTAAGGTCGGTTCCTAGTCCATTTCCTCGAGTAGTGAAAGCTCTTGATACAAACATGAGTATGCATCACGGTATGGTTGACGTCAATCTCTATCCATCCTTAGGCCCAGATAAGAATTTGGACTGTCCAGACGGGACGATTGGTCGAATGGGTTGGGTTGGGCCTAGGAAGGCCGAATAAAACAACCTAAGAAGGTCGAGTAATGAAAACCGACAACTGTCTCGTACAAACTATTCCCTAACCTTGTTCATGTTTCACCCTTGACAACACGTAAGTGTATTTTCCCCAGCGGAGTCGCCAAACTGTGGACACGGGGGGGCCACGGGGGCGCTTGGGAACAAGCGTTTGCATTTGTGGAGTTGCCACCAATTTTTATAGGAAATTGGAACTGTTCGAATACCTCGCGCCATGTCAAGACACAAAGTAGTGATTTGAACACTAAGAACTCGTACCCTTAGCATTCTATGTCTAGAATGACTCTCGTGGATGCCAATGAACACGGATATTCACAAAGATCTGGAGTAAGGGGTGAGGGTACTTATTAGGATGTCCATTTACTGAACACCTAATCCCGCCCGCCTCGATATCGGCCTCTACTAATGATTAGGGAAATCGTTCGTATTTGATGTGTTGTCGATTATATGCATGCAATGCAACATCCATCGTGTTGATCCTAGCATGTAAATTAATACTAAGTCGGTGAACATGTAATTTAACATACAATTGGGTCAAAGTTGAAAGTTAGATTAATTACATGTGAAGAACAAGCAAATAAATCATACAAAAATAAATAATAGTAAATAAATAACGATAAAGATTACAATAAATTACAATGATATAAGTGATTTACGTCAAAAATATACTTAAGACGAACGATTTGAGAAAAATAAAGGAAAATAAGGTTAGAAGATATGGACAGATTAGGGGTGATATTACGGCTAATAGTCGATTAATTACGTAACTAAAGGATTTAGGTCAAAGCAAAAACGGAAGTTCAGAGACATAACTCATCCCGGAACAGGCGCAGCTTTGTTGCGTCCCTTGGAAGAGGCGCAGCTTTCACTGTGTTTGTTCCTGAGGTGAGTTGTGGCTGTGAAGTCAGAACTACGGGTCTGTTAATATTTGTTGGTGTATTTAATGATTAATTATCGATAATTGACTCAAGTGAAAGTGATTTAGCAGGTTAATTACATATAAAATTGTCATAAAAGCGATAAACACGATTAAAACGGATTAAGAATGAATTAAAACGAGTTAATGATTAATTATAAACAAGTTAGAACTAACTAGGTTTATATGCGAAGATGGAAACGAACTTGAAAGACATGACAAAATGAAGAAAACATGTACAAAAGTCGAATTCCAAAGACTTGATATGGACAAATCGAATCTCCAAAACCCGGGTTTGATTTAATGACGAAAACCCGCAAATATTAATTATTAGGAATTTAAGCCGGAAATAAAGCATGATAAATATTAAGAATGTATTAAAAAATATTATGTATGAATGAAAGAAAATAAGAAATTAAAACAAAAAGGAACGAAATCAACAGAGAACCGAGGAAGAAGAAGAAGAGCAGGAACTGCGGCAACCTCTGGAAGAGGCACAGCAGATGCTGCGACTCTTCGAAGAGGCGTAGCAGTTTTTGCGTTTCTTCTCGACGTCTGGTTACTGCTGATCCGTAAAAGCAGTTTAATAAAAGGGTTTTATAAGTCGGTTTTAAACATACTTTTGACATAAATGGTACAAAAACAAAATACAATAAAAAAGATGGGATTTACACCCTCAGACTTACATGTTTGACGAAACGAGATTAACTAAGTTAACGCTTTAGAGATTGCTCGACTCGAATATATGAAGAAAGTGCCCTCGTAAGAGGATTTAGTTTAAGTTGATTGATGTGTAGTGGTCAAATTGGTCGGTCATGCAATGTGACTGGTCCTCAGAATGATCTGAGCTTACGTGGTCGATTGATCAAGGACGTAGACGTCAAAAGCTTAGAGCACGGTCTTAGAATGCAAAGGGAGAAGATGAGGGCGGACACTCGCGTGAAAAAAATATGTGGAACGAAGGTCCCTATTTATACTAAAAAATATGGAGAGTTATGGAATGACTCAAACTTTGGAAACAAATCACGGAAAAATCTGAAAACAGGCAGAAATGAGCTGGGGAAGAGGCGCAACAGCTGCTGCGACCCTTGGAAGAGGCGCAGCATCTGCTACGCCATTTCCCCAGTGGTTTCCTCCCGCGGAAGAAAGAATTCCGCGTTTCTTTTATGGAATTGCGGTGGATCTCTACTTCCTTATTTCTTAAAATAAGATTTTCGGGATATATTTTGCCAAAAGATATAAAATTAATTTATGGAATAAAAATCCGGAATATTCTAGGACATTCCGACTCGGCATTTTTAAATGGTTTATTAGAAAATGAAGCGGTTTTTGACCCGGACTCCAAATGAACTCTTATTGCTGTCAAAATGACCGTATTGGCGCGTAGATGACAACCAAGGGGTAGACACAAATATTTGAGCTATCACTTGACGATAAACTTACGAATTGTCATAAATCGTTCCGCGTACCAAACATGCGGCCAAATCATCACTGGTTGGTTGTCGGGAGGTGTAGAAATGAGGTATCTACAAAAAAGGCAATAAAACGACATGCAGAAACAGATATGGATGCATAACCTCCCCAAACCAAACCGTACAATGCCCTCATTGTACCCAAAAACAAGGAAAGGAAATGCAAACTAAAAACAAGAGAGTGAAACTGCGGAAAACTCACAAGAACACGCGAAGTAGGGACCTCCCCAAACGAGCCAACAACATGGGAGGTCGCTAAGAGCTCCAGAAAAGTATCACAAGAAGCGAATCAAACGATCCTACTCGATGGTACTCGATCGAGAAGAGATAGTACTCGATCGAGTACATTCGGCTGCATAAGTGTTTGATCGTGGCAAAATGGTTACTCGATCAAAATGTCCGTTTCTGTGGGTGCTCAATCATATGGCTCAAGCACTCGATCGAATAAAAAGAAAGCTCGATCGAGTAGTACATGCAGGTACATGACAACAAAAAACCAACCCTCGAACGTTCAAATCTATGGTTTGAAAACCATTTATTACACACACAACAAAACTGAAATGTTCGAAAAAACAACTAAAAAGCTTAAACTCCGGGTTGCCACTCGGTCAGCGCTAGTTTCAGACAGGTCTCAGCTTGACCTCTTTTTTGTCTTCACGTAAATTGCTCCAGTTGGTCATAATCAAAGCAACTCAAAGCTCTCAGTATCAGATCATAAATTTGCGCATGTGCTACACAAAAGCATAAGTAGCACCAAAATAGAAAAGGAGCAGATGAAAGCAAACTAAAGTGTCGTCTCAACCTGACAAATTTCCGATGACAAATATGGTGAAATTTTATAAACCTATTTGTCCAACCGGGAGAGGGTAGAGGATCAAAACAGAAAGTAGAAGCCTCATGAGGTAGTTTACTATCAGCCATAACAATAACCATGAAGTTATCATTAACTACCTCAGGTCGGTCGCTCCTAACGTCGGAATCATTGGCAAAAGAGTATATTACCTCTATCGTGCTAGGAACATTCACTGACTCAGCTACCTTCTCATTCTCCTCCTTTATGGATTCCGTCCCGTAAATTGCAGCCTCTAAAGCATCCAGCTCGGCTTTCCAAATGGGAGATTCACCATAACCATTATCTTCTTTCATATCGTCATCCGAAACGGGCCTAAATGACATAGCATTGCTCTCCATGACCATATCACTCGATCGAGAATGCATAGTGCTCGATCGAGGAGTTCCTTCATCAAAAATACTCGATCAAGGAGTACTGACAGTTTGATCGAGTTGTTCTTCCTCAGCAGTACTCGATCAGATACTCACATCTGGTCGATCGAGCAAATCCTCCTCCAAATTGTTCGATCGAGTGGTGGAATCTGCTCGATCGAACTCCTGATGCTGAACCGTGGTGAAATATTCGAGAAAAGCTTCACCTTCATTAGAACCTTCAATTTCCGAGACATACATGTCTTCATTATCGTTAGACAACTCAGGTCTTTCATGGGAAAGACTATTGTCGGTAAAAATAGCATATACCGTCTTTGAGTCTCTAGAATCCGACTTGGCAGCTAATTGAGCTAGTTGAGATTCAAGTAGCTTGATATGAGCCTCTCTAGATTTCTCAGTTTCTTGCGCTTGAAATACAAGTGCCTTCACCAAAGACTTCAACTCAGCAATTTCTTCGTTCTTTTTAACAGGAGGAGGGGTTTGTTGTTGCGATGACCAGATAAATGGAGGCTTTTGGTAACCTCGCTGCTAAAACGGATGTGGCGGCACATATGCAAAGGATTGACTAGCTTGTCTATGCTGCCTAAACGCATAGACTTCTCCGTTCCCTGCCAAACAAATAACAGCATTGTGCCCCCCAGCACCACATCTCTCACAATAGACCACTTGTTGTGCCATAGGATGGAACATAGGTGGAAGATCAAAGGTACTCAAGCCTTCCCTTTGACGATCTTTCTCCTAGAGACTTGTCTAGGTAGGACCTGTAGGGCCTATCAAAACAACACTAAAGGAAAAAGATAAGAACTGCCTCAAGGAATAAATCTCTTGAGGCTAAACACAGACAAAAATAAACAAGTAAATAAAATAGTTTCCTCCCCGGCAATGGCGCCAAAATTTGACACGGCTGTCGCAACCCTATCAAAAATAAAATAAACTGGCTCTACTAATGCAGCAGAGGTAAATCGGGTATCGTATCCATAGGGAGGCGGTCACTATCTACTTGTTATTCTAGTCTGTCTAAGGTCACAAGATGGGAGTTTGAGTATTTGAACTAAACTAATAAAAGCAAGGAAAGAGAGAAAATAAAGAGAGAGATGCCAGGATGTCGGGTTATCATGGTATTACACAAATCAGCTAAAGGTAGGTCAATCGATCTGATGTGAGAAGGGTAAAGGAAAGGTCCTTCCGGTCCGCTATCCGCCCTAAAATACAACCAGCTTAGCTTCCACCCTCACTAGTGTAGTCTATTGCTCATAACAGGTCTATTCATTCCAATCTTCCGATCTAGGTCTGAACTTTACCAGATTAACTAATTCAGTTGCATGCATTCAACCAAACGATTATAGTTATATTGCTAATAAAACCATTCTCACATTAAATCTCCTAAACCAACTATCGCATCATCGTTTTACTACCATAGTTCCCCTAATCCTAGCATTAAGGGATTAGCTAAGCATAAGAAATAAAACAAGAATGAGAAATAAGGCAAGGATAAGCATGATGAAGAAAAGCAAAAGAGAATTAATATAAAAGAGAGAAGAAAGGTTACAAAGAATTAGATCCGGAAAAGAGAGCAATAGTAACGTCTAATTAATGCTGAATGAAAGATGGTGAGTTAGCTTGCAATGCGGCCGCACATTCTTGAGTGAATGCGACCGTCTCAACTTCGTCAAAAGACCACTTCTTTGATAAGATCTCTTTCAAAAACTTAGCATACGGCGACACTTGAGTGACCAATTCAGTAAGTGGCACACTCACTTGAAGATTCTTCACTACCTCCTTGAACCTCCCAGATTGTTGTCCAAGCTTAGATTTCTACAATCTTTGTGGAAAAGGTAGGTAAATTTTAATTGGCTCGGCTTCTTTAGCTTTAGAAGTACATTTGGAAGTATCATCGTCAGGTACATGGGTGACTCGATCGAGTCCAGTAGTCACTCGACCGAAGAACCTATTTTCTTCCAATGTCGTTATAACACCCCCATATTCAGAGGAGCCTTAACTAGGCCTTCCTTAGCATATAAGGGCGTTACCATCTCGGTTGCCCGAGGAAGTAATAATCAAATGTCGATAAAAGAACTATTATGTTACTTTACAAGTGATTTAAAACCAACTGATGATATAAAGATACAACTCAAAGACTACTCGCTATAACTATCAAATCTCGTGAAGACTCATCCCTGCCCGAACTCCAGCTATCAACCATATCAACACCTGCTAAGACAGACTGCTCACCATAAGGGATCACGGCAGACACATAAACAAACAAGACAACCACACAAGGTCAGTACTGAGATAAGATACAACAATATCAATAACAACTATCAATACAACTCAACACAAACAGTCACACACACAATCGCACCCACTCCAAACAATCTCCGTCACCGACTGTCCACTGGACCAGCCCTGCCAGTGGGGGACCGCAGCCATTCCCACCTAAGCCCCGCTCATCATACCGAGGGATAACCCTGTCCCATTAATGTGCACATCCCCTCCCGTGGCGGGTTCCACGGAGGGCGAGACTAGGGCGTGAAGCCACTCCCGCAAGTGACTCCACTCAGCCGAGAACGCATCTCGAGAACCAGAGACAAACAGTCACAACCATCAACGGCAGTCAATCAACAACCGTATACGCTCTGCCACACAAACACAACCACAACACAACAACAACAACGACACAACGATCGACACGCTAGACTATCTACAGAAACTGAGTAGGCGAACCTACCTTTAAGCAGCTGCAACCAATCCATGCCAACACATGCCAAAACCAGCAACCAAGCAAAGCCTATAAGCACAACACGATCATCTATTACTACCAAGAAAACCCTAATTGCAAAGATGAGGATAGTGATGATGATTATGACATACCTATAAGGAGAAACCCGGCAAAGGACCGCTACCCGACTCAAGCTACGCTCACCTAAGGCACAAGGACCTTCAAAGGGCTTCCATGGAGGTTTTATGGTGAAGGGAAGGGAAAGAGGCGACCGATGGATGGAAAGAATAAGGCGGAAATGAATTGCGGATTTAACAAAACGCGATTAAAAACCCTCGCTGAAAACTCGATACTCGATCGAGTACCCAACATACTCGATCGAGTGACCCCCTACTCGATAGAGTAACCTAGCTACTCGATCGAGTAGCCTCTACTCTATCGAGTACCACTCCTAACACGTAACTCAAGATAGTTTTGGCACGCATTTCTAAGACTATTCCCGCACCCAGGGTCAGTCAACACTGGTCAAAGGGTCTCTAAAAGGGCGGGTATTACAGTCTTCCCCCCTTAAAAGAACTTCGTCCCCGAAGTTCAACTCACCTATCTCAACGCACAAGACACGGGACAACACGACCTCACCAATCTTCCTACTCGAGTCATTACTCCCCGGAAATACCATCCCCAATGTCATCATCATCACTATCTAACGCTCTATTCGTAACGACTCTTACTCTTATCATACACACATTATCATCCTCAACTGTTACTCTATATGTTATATAAAACATCAACCTCGTAATGCGAAGCACAAACAAAGATTACTCATCGTATGATAACAACTATCAACTCGAAACATGTCTCATATCAACTTCATGTTGCACAGCTAATACCACCATGTTACTTAACCACGCGATTCAATTACGATCCATTGCACCATAACTATCTATTCATGACCGTCCTTTAAAACATACCATCACATTCACTTTGATGAACTAAAGTAACCACTTACACTTTATTTAAGCAATGTGATTAAAGTACTAGAAAATTTTGTAATTAAACAACAAAACATTATAAACGAACAACAACATAACTTCAAAATTAGCCTTTTTATTTTGTGACATTACTCTTCCCCTCTAAAAAGGAACTTCGTCCCCGAAGTTCACCACCCAAAAAAATTACAACACATATTACCTATTACTTGCTTCTTAACGTGAATTAGAAACATATTATTTATTATGGACATTACTCGCTAAGCATATACTCGTTAAATTATAAATCATACACAACCACCGGAATCACTAGCCGCCGTCGATAAAGCAAGTTAATATCATATGCACAAACGTGTGAAGAGATGTGACTTCAATGGATAAATGGTAATATGACATATGTAATATTAAAACAACAAGAAACCGTCACCACTTCACTACTTTTGCAAACATGCATATAAAACCGAAACTTGACTTCCAACATATGCAATTAACGGTTCATAGGTGTTACTACGCACTAATAACTACATTAAACATCAAACTTGCAATTAGAAAACAATTGCACACTTTTAATTTTCGAAAACTTCCTGTAACAGTGCTACTCGATCGAGTATGTAAGGGTACTCGGTCGAGTGACATGCTACTCGATCGAGTGTCTTGGCTACTCGATCGAGTAGCCCGAGATCAGAATGCATCAAATCTGTCATACCTGTAGCTACTCGATCGAGTAAGGGGGTACTCTGTCGAGTACCTACAGGTCAAATGCCTTATAAAACCTGTCATAAACCAACATATATATACATAGCCGTCATATAATTCGAGTCGGGATGACTCC